>NW_022589732.1:7664737-7976251 GCF_004348235.1 Phoca vitulina
AAGATTTTATTTATTTATTTGAGAGAGAGAATGAGAGAGAGAGAGAGAGCATGAGAGGGGGGAAGGTCAGAGGGAGAAGCAGACTCCCTGCTGAGCAGGGAGCCCGATGCGGGACTCAATCCCGGGACTCCGGGATCATGACCTGAGCCGAAGGCAGTCGTTTAACCAACTGAGCCACCCAGGCGCCCGCCTCTTTGTTTTGTTGACTGTTTCCTTTGCTATGCAGAAGCTTTTATCTTGATGATGTCCCAAAAGTTCATTTTTGCTTTTGCCTCACTAGCTTTTGGATATGTATCATGAAAGAAGTTGCTGTGGCCAATGTTGAAGAGGTTACTGCCTATGTTTTCCCCTAGGATTTTGATGGATTCCTGTCTCACATTGAGGTCTTTCATCCATTTTGAGTTTATCTTTGTGTATGGTGTTAGAGAATGGTCAAGTTTCATTCTTCTGCATATACCTGTCCAATTTTCCCAGCACCATTTATAGAAGAGACTGTCTTTTTTCCATTGCATATTTTTTCCTGCTTTGTCAAAGATTATTTGACCATAGAGTTGAGGGTCCATATCTGGGCTCTCTATTCTGTTCCATTGGTCTATATGTTTGTTTTTGTGCTAGTACCATGCTGTCTTGGTGATTACTGTTTTGTAATATAGCTTGAAATCAGGCAACGTGATGTCCCAAGCTTTGTTTTTCTTTTTCAGTATTTCCTTGGCGATTCGGGGTCTTTTCTGATTCCACACAAATTTTAGGATTGTTTTTTCCAGCACTTTGAAAAATGTCATTGGAATTTTGATCAGGATGACGTTGAAGGTATAGATTGCTCTGGGTAGCATAGACATTTTAACAATGTTTATTCTTCTGATCCATGAGCATGGAATGTTTTTCCATCTTTTTGTGTCTTCTTCAATTTCTTTCATGAGTGTTCTGTAGTTCCTAGAGTATAGATCTCTTACTTCCTTGGTTAGGTTTATTATGAGGTATCTTATGGGTTTTGGTGCTATTGTAAATGGAATCATTTCTCTAATTTCTCTTTCTACAGTTGCATTGTTAGTGTATAAGAAAGCAACTGATTTCTGTACATTGATTTTGTATCCTGCCACATTACTGAATTGCTGTATGAGTTCTAGTAATTTGGGGGTGGAGTCGTTTGGATTTTCCACACAAAGTATCACGTCATCTGCGAAGAGAGAGTTTGACTTCTTCTTTGCCAATTTGCATATATTTTATTTCTTTTTGTTGTCTGATTGCTGTTGCTAGGACTTCTAGTACAATGTTGAACAACAGTGGTGAGAGTGGGCATCCTTGACGTGTTCCTGATCTTAAGGGAAAGGCTCTCAGCTTTTCCCCATTGAGGATGATACTCGCTGTGGGTTTTTCATAGATGGATTTTATGAATTTGAGGAATGTTCCCTCTATCCCTATACGCTGAAGAGTTTTAATCAGGAAAAGATGCTGTATTTTGTCAAATGCTTTTTCTGCATCAATTGAGAGGACCATATGGTTCTTCTCTCTCGACTCGTATTAATGTGTTCTATCACATTGATTGATTTGCGAATGTTGAACCACCCTTGCATCCCGGGGATAAATCCCACTTGGTCGTGGTGAATGATCCTTTTAATGTATTGTTGGATCCTATTAGCTAGCATTTTGTTGAGAATTTTGGAATCCATATTTCTCAGGGGTATCAGTCTGAAATTCTCCTTTTTGATGGGGTCTTTGCCTGGTTTGGGGATTAAAGAATGCTGGCCTCATAGAATGAGTCTAGAAGCTTTCCTTCTGTTTCTATTTTTTGAAACAGCTTCAGGAGAATACGTATTATTTCTTCTTTGAATGTTTGGTAGAATTCCCCAAGGAATCCATCAGGTCCTGGACTCTTGTTTTTTGGGAGGTTTTTGATCACTGCTTCAATCTTGTTACTGGTTATTGGCCTATTCAGGTTGTCAATTTCTTCCTGTTTCAGTCTTGGAAGTTTATAAGTTTCCAGGAAGGCATCCATTTCTTCCAGGTTGCTTAATTTATTGTCATATAGTTGTTGATAATAATTTCTAATAATTGTTTCTATTTCCTTGGTGTTACTCATGATCTCTCTTCTTTCATTCATAATTTCATTAATTTGGGTCCTTTCTCTTTTCTTTAGGATAAGTCTGGCCAGTGGTTTATTGATCTTATTAATTCTTTCAAAGAACCAGCTTCTAGTTTTGTTGATCTGATCTACTATGATTCTGGTTTCTAATTCATTGATCTCTGCTCTAATCTTAATTATTTCTCTTTTAATGCATGGCTCAGGCATCGTTTGTTGCTTTTTCTCTAGTTCTTTAAGGTGTAGAGTTAGTTGGTGAATTCGGGATTTTTCTATTTTTCTGAGTGAGGCTTGGATGGCTATGTACTTCCCCCTTAGGACCACCTTTGCACTATCCCATAGGTTTTGGACTGATGTGTTTTCATTCTCTTTGGTTTCCATGAATTGTTTAAGTTCTTCTTTGATTTTCTGGCTGACCCAAACATTCTTGAGCAGAGTGGTCTTTAGTTTCTAAGTATTTGAATTTCTTCCAAATTTTGTCTTATGATTGAGTTCCAGTTTTAAAGCATTGTGGTCTGAGAATATGCAAGGAATAATCTCAATCTTTTGGTATCGGTTGAGACCTGATTTGTGACCCAGGATGTGGTCTATTCTGGAGAAAGTTCCATGTGCGCTTGAGAAGAATCAGTATTCTGTTGTTTTAGGGTGGAATGTTCTGTATATACCTATGAGGTCCATCTGGTCCAGTGTGTCAATCAAAGCTCTTGTTTCTTTGTTGATTTTCTGCTTAGATGATCTATCACTGAGAGTGGAGTATTGAGGTCTCCTACAATTAACATATTGTTATCAATATGACTCTTTATTTTGGTTAACAGTTGGCTTATGTAGATGGCTGCTCCCATATTGGGGGCATAGTTACAATTGTTAGATCTTCTTGTTGGATAGACCCTTTAAGAATGATACAGTGTCCTTTTGTGTCTCTAACTACAGTCTTTAGCTTAAAATCTAATTTGTCTGATATAAGAATTGCTACCCCAGCTTTCTTTTGAGGTCCGTTGGCATGAGAGATGGATCTCCATCCCTTCACTTTCAGTCTGGATGTATCTTTAGGTTCAAAATGAGTCTCTTGTAGACAGCATGTGGATGGGTCCTGTCTTTTTATCCAATCTGCAACCCTGTGCCGTTTTATGGGAGCATTTAGTCCATTCACATTGAGAGTGATTATTGAAAGATATGAATTTATTGTCATCATGTTGCCTGTGAAGTCCTTATTTCTATAGATTGTCTCTGTAAATTTCTGTTCTATGTCACTCTTGGGGTCTTTCTCCTTTTATAGAACCCCCCTTAATATTTCTTGCAGGGCCGGCTTAGTGGTCACATATTCTTTCAGTTTCTGCTGGTCTTGGAAGTTCTGCATCTCTCCATTCATTCTAAATGACAGCCTTGCCAGATAAAGTATTCTTGGCTGCATGTTCTTCTCATTTAGTACCCTGAATATGTCTTGCCAGGCCTTTCTGGCTTGCCAGGTCTCTGTGGATAGGTCTGACGTTATTCTGATGTTCCTCCCTCTGTATGTAAGGAATCTCTTCCCCCTAACTGCCCTTAAGATGGTTTCCTTGGTTCTAAGATTTGCGAGTTTTACTATTACATGCTGGGACGTTGGCCTGTTTTCCTTGATCTTGGGAGGGGTCCTCTCTGCCTCTAGGACACGAATGTTTGTTTCATTCCCCAGATTAGGGAAGTTCTCAGCTACAATTTGCTCAAATATATCTTCTAGTCCTCTCTCTCTCTCCACCCCCTCAGGGATCCCAATAATTCCGACATTGTAACGTTTCACGGTGTCACTTATATCTCTGATTCTGTTTTCGTGGATTGTGAGTTGTTTCTCCCTGGCCTCCTCTTTTTCCTTCTTTTCTATCAATTTGTTTTCTAGATCACTAATTCATTCTTCTGCCTCACTTACCCTAGCTGTTAGATTATCTAGATTAGATTGGATCTCATTGATAGCATTTTTAAGTTCTGCCAGTTCAGCTTTCATTTCTGCCCTTAGAGACTCTATGTTTCCATTAATCAGTTCCTCCATTCTAGCTATTGTCTTCACAACTGCTACCCTGAAGTCCATTTCCGACATCTTGGTTATATCTATATCCATTTCTGAATCTGTGGCAGAAGTCACAGTCTCTGAGTCTTTCTTATTTTGAGGGTTCCTCCTCCTAGTCATTCTGTTGAGGGGTGGTTGAGGGAATGTACAGAGTCCAAATTATTGACCAAAACCCAAGCAAGATGCACATATTTTATAGGGACCTTAAGATTGTTGGCCTCTTCTTCTCCCAGCCTGTTTTCTGGGGGAGGGGTCTGCCGTGCTGTAACTCAGGCAACCCTGTTTGGGCAGAGTTGCCCTGCCCCCTGTGGGGGGGTGGGCTCAGTGAAAACCAGTTTTGGGGGGCTTTTGTTCTCTGGCGGCTTTCCCTGGTGGCTTTCCATGTCTCTTTTGAGAGTCAGAGCAGAAGAGATTGTTTTCAACCCTCTGCCTCAGAGCAGAGAGATCGCAGTCTGTTCTTCAGTGAGCTCTCCAGACTACATTACCTCCATTTCTGTCTGTGCTGCTATAAACAGTAGTGGCCTGGGTTGTGCGTCCGTCAGCAGGGCTCCCAGTCCTTGCTTCCAGGTCAGGTCATGGGGGCACGTCTCTGCCCTTTGTGCTTCTAAAACCACCAGCCACCCCCAGTTCCCATGTGCAGCCCCACCACTCCAGGTTTCAGTCGGGGGGGCTGCTCTAAAGTCCTTTCCCAGCCGCTCCTGGTCTACGAGTCTGTGCCCTGTCCCCAGCAGGGGAGGCTATCACTCACCGGCGGGGCAGGATCCCCATGGCTCCCTCCCCCTTCCATTTATCTTCAGATATGTGCCCGCAGAATCACGGCTCCCTGCTTCATACCTCGAAACCAACCGCCTGGGATATTCCGTTTGCTGAGATCCAGATATATCTTCTTACATCTCAGGCTGATTTCGTGGGTGTTCAGAGTGGTCTGGTAGATATCCAGCTCAATTCCAGGGACCGGCTGGAATAGGGTCCCCTACTCCTCCACCATCTTTTCCTCCCCACCCCGACATAAATTCTTTTTAAAAGGTAGGTTGGAGATTGGCTCTTTCAGACAGGATCTGCATTTATTTCTATCAGGAGACACTATCAACATGGAACTGTCTTCCAAGTACTAACAATTTAAGCTGCAAAACAAAGAATCAAGCAAAAAATCAACTCAAGCCATGGTGTGTTTAGATATTTTGGGGACAGATTGTGTCTGGCTCTTCACCCAGTTCTAAGGCTCCGGACAGGCAATTTCCTTTGATGATGCCTATGGAGGAAAAGAGTGGGCCCAAGAGGGATTTATTTCTAGTTCACCCTTACTTAGCATGTGTAGTGCTTTGGCATATACTTATGTCTGTGATCAACTGTGAGACTGGTCAACTTCGGCAAGCCCAAGCCTTAGTCTTCTGTCCCTGAACTGAAAATTGGTGTTCATTAGGTTTGGCAGATGTAGTTATAGTCCCGTGCCCTTTTCTGAGTTTTTCCTTACCATTTAATATTAGGACTCAGGAAATTACTTATATTCTGAATTGTTGGTGGATTTATTCTAAAAGTTTGTTTCTATTTCAGCTCATATGATGAATTGTCCTGAGTCAATCTCAGTGTCTAGTCTGCCACAGTATCTGATACAAAATTTCATCAATAGTTTTTGAACTAAATTAATTGCTGTATTGGTGATTCTTAGTAAGCAAGGCATATGCATTTATCATCATCTCCAAATAGATTAGAAACCCTCTAATCTGATACGTTAACAGCAGTTTTATAGTTAATAAAAATGTTTGGTTAAAATAAGTGCATAAAGTTTCAAATGTAAGGGTGCCTGGGTGGCTCAGTCATTCAGCATCTGTCTTCAGCTCAGGTCATGATCTCAGGGTCCTGGGATCGAGCCTGACATCAGGCTCCCTGCTCTGCGGGAAGCCTGCTTCTCCCTCTCCCACTCCCCCTGCTTGTGTTCTCTCTCTCGCTGTGTCTCTCTCTGTCAAATAAATAAATAAAATCTTTAAAAAATATATGATTGCAATCATTCTACAGGTTTTCCTTTATAGAGTCTTTCCTAATAATTCAATTAGTTTAAAACAATCATTATTACTTTTCTATTCTTATTTCACTGCTTAACAAAACATGTTTCTAAATTATAACAATGAAACTCAATAGGCATAAGTAGTTTTAGGAACAAACACTGTTAATTCTTAGTAGACACACGACTCCACTGGCGGAAACTGAAGCGTGTGTCATATGAAGAGTGGTCTTCGAGGCCTGGGAGTATAATAATAGTGGCTACAGCATGCTGTGGACATCTACCTGGAGATTTTACAGACTGAGTGGACCACATCATTAATCTGTTTATAAAGGTCAGTTGGGATAGATTTTGTTGTACTATATGTAATCCCATGTCACAGAGCCTTTGGTACAGATCTTGTTCAGCAGTATTTTTCCCTTTAGCCACCCTCATCATAAACACCTCACTTGGTCTATGTCCCCTGGACGTGGCTTGTAAGGATTCTCTGATGAGTCATTTTCCTGGTTATACACAACTAGCACCTGAGTTTCCTTTGTCCATCAGCAAAACCCCAGTTCTAATCTGTTATTTCTTTCCTCATCTCTAATGCTTGTTTTGTTTCTAGAGTTGTACCTCTCATTTCCTTTCTACATCTTCTGATCCTGTAATTTCTTGCATAACATTTAGAAGGGCTTTGAGCAAGATAACACACTCAGGTAACGCCATGATCATCTCTCTGTGGTCTCAGAACAAGGAGAATTGAGTGAGTTAATTAAGTTAAACCTTCCCTGAGACCTTGTCTACCAGCTGGTAGTGGTTCTTCAAAGACAAGGGTCCTTCACTAACAGGGTCTGGGTGTAAACATCAATGACCCCATAGCAGAAGACCTTCAAAAAGGTCATCCAATAAGATCTCTGGCAATTGTATTTCTGAGGCAATTGTATTCCTGAGGGATCTCTGACAATTGTATTCCTGTATCCCTGTACAATTGATTCCTGAGGCAACTGTATTTCTGTATTCTGTGTTCACTGATACATTTTTGATACCCATATTTACTCATTTTATGTTGAAAGTATATGAGATTTCTAGATCAAACCTAGAGTTATACCTTTTGGGATAATGCGATGGAAGCCAGAAGGACAGGCCGCACATGCAAAAGGGGATTCTGTCACTATCTGTCACTATTCCTGAGAGAGGGAGAAAAACCTTTGCTCCCTAACATAAACAAATTTTCTTAGAGAAGTTCTTGTTCCATGGGTCCTTACACTTTGGAATGGAAATAAATGTCTCCAGAGAAAAGGTAAGACAAGAATCTCTGGGTTTACAACCTTTGAAAAGTCTCCCTAGTCCTAAATCTCATTCCTCTGCAAAATGTAAAACACATAAATGTAAATATATACCTGGGGGGTCTTTCACTACCTTATTATTCTTCCACTTGGAAGGTTTGTCCATTAGTCCAATTAGCAGATTTCTTTGTTCAGAAAACCCAAAGGATGCAGAAACAGAAAAATCTATTCTCTATAGTCCCACAGTTATACTTCCTACATCACTGGAAATCTCTGTTGTGCAATGCCCCTGAAGTGTTCGCCCTGCCTCATATTAGTATCTCAGTGCAAGCTGTATGGCTTTTTTCCCCATTCCTATGCCACCCCTGCATTTCTCTATTCCTGCTTTAGACTAGATGCCTAGATTCTGAGATATTAGTGCATGTGTTCCCAGTCTTGGATCTGTGCCCCATTTTCTGCCTACTGATGGATTCTCCATCTGAACACTAAAGATCCCAGAATCGTCACTTTCTGAGATGACCCTTCTTTGCAGCCAGCTCCCATGGATGGATAGGCTTCATTTGGATGCAGTCAGAGGCATATTTTCTTTCTCCAGGCTCATTTTAGAATATAAAAATATCCAATTATTTTTGAGGTCTTAAGCACTTCAAAATTCTATCAGGAATCCCATTTACACTACTCGACAATCAAGAAAGTCTCTTCATTCTGAAATCTTTCCAAGACTCCTACAATTAAGCCCCTTAGTAAATTAAAGACATCTTGTCTTAGCTTTTTGTTTAATTAATATTATATTCTTCTAAACGCTGCCAACTAAATATCTTCAACTACATCATGACTTTTGAGAAAGGATCTTCCATATTTTAGTAACATCTCCACACTTCCCAAAAGAAATATACCCTACACACACATGCATGCACTTACACTCTCAGTAATTAAATATTGCCTATGGATTGGCTTTGTAGAGAAAACAGTTTACAACAAAGAAAGGAGTTTCATGCCATATTTACACATCCAGAAAATATTTTGGTGCTACAGAGTAGAAAGAATCTTGAGGAAGATCATCACAAAGTTTTAAACTATGTTTAGATATCCCAGTCATTTTAAGTTGATAACAAACCTTGAGGTAAGCTGATAAGTAAAGTCCACAAATTCACTATACTCTCAGTAGTTTGAAAGAATAAGCAAGCCTAAGCATAATGACCACACGCAAATAAATTAAAAACTCTTTTTTTCCCAGTTTTAAAATAAACACTCAGATACTTAACAGGACCAACAAAAACCCCAAATGATTGAACACTTGCCTTCGATACCAGCTTCACCTCCCTTGTACCTTAAACTCTAGCCAAACTAGCCTGCCTTTATTCCCTCAAAGATAATACTTTCTCCCAGCTTAGAGTTTTTGCAATTTTTCTGTCCTTTGCCTGAAACATTTTTTTACATCTTCCAGCTTGCATAAGTAAGTTTCTTTGCATGTAAGTTGACTTACAATTGTGTCCCATTCACTTCAAATGATTAACTCTGACTGAAATTATACTGTTTGTATGATTATTTGATTGATTTTATTTCCTCCACAAGATAGTCATTTCCTGAGAACAGGGACCGTCTGTTTTTTGTCCCCTACTGCATCTCCACTGTATGTACAAAGTCTTATAAAGACTAGGTCCTCAATCAATTTTTGTGAATAAAATTGGTGAATAAATCAGAGAAGAATTTCCTTAGGAAAAATAAAGGTGTATGTTTATATTTATTGATGGTAATGAAAGCCATGACCATTTACCAAGTCTATTGAGAGAAAATAGAGTGACAAGAGGGTCTGGGAATAAAACCTTGAGGAACTCAATATATAATGGCTGGGCAGAGGAGGATGCTACTGCAAAGGAGTCTGAAAAGTAGAATGCTGAATAAAAACTGTAAGACTGTAGTGTCACAGAAACAAGGGAAGAGTCTTTTTCAAGGCTATAGAAAGATCAGCTAAGGTAAATACAAATACATATAAACTCCATTGGATTTGGCAAGGAGGTCACTAGTGGCCATAATAAAAGTTGATATGATGGCTTGATGAGAAAGGAAGTCATATGACATCAACAAACCTCAGGGCCAAAGCTGAACTACATAATCTGAAGGGATTATCATCTCAGGAATGGTCCCTAAAAGTAATGCTATATTGTCTAAAATCAAATGTGAATCTAATAGAGGTTTCTCAATTACATATTAGTAATTAATTCAGTTATGCTTATTTCTTAGTGTTCTGCTGCATTTATCTCAGTGTGAGAGCACAATTCACAGCAGATTTCTTCCCCAGAAGCATAGCAACATATACTGGGTTATCCTCTATTTGTTAATAATCCATCTCATAGCTCTTGTGGGTGCATAATATTCACTGAAATCAGTAAGAATTATGGGCACAGAAGTGCTGCAAGGCTGCCTCTGTAGTACTCAAGGATATATTGCCCATACATAGCCAAATAGCACTTGGATAGTCTGTGAATACAATTATAATAAAACCCATTATGTCTTTTCTTTCAGGGAAAGAAAAAAAATGATGAAAATTTAAATATGGCATAGTCTGGAAACAGTGTGCTATGGAATAGCCATGGGGATTTTCAAAACTTGATAATCTAAATATAGAAAACTGCTTTAATGTAGGAGCAACTTATTAAGGAGCCATAGTTTGGACTACAGGTGTAACTTGGGAGATACATTTTTTAAATAGCAGAGTTAACGTTTTTCTTAGTAAAATATTTCAAGAAGATAATTCTGATTAAATTTCTCACTAAACATATGAGGGGTAAAAATGGATAGATTTAAAATACAAACTAATTTACTATTGAATGAAATTTACATTTGTTGAGAATTTGAAACAGACAAGTGAGAAAGGATAATACCCACTACGTTTCTTTTCTCAGACTTACAAGTATGCACGTCCTACTCTCTGTCCTTCTACAATGGTCCAGTAACATGACTCTGCAGAGCACCTCATTATTCACCGACAGAAGCCTATTTATACTAGACCAACACTGGAAGGACCAGGTTAAGTAAATTTATGTTGAAAATCAGGCTCTAGTCTGCCTTTTCTCCACTACTGAGGTGAAGAGAATTCCTGCATATATTTTATATGTTATTCAAGTGACTCAAAGGAATGCACTTTGTTCTAGGAGAAAAATTAATTTAATTTACTGTATGAAGTACAACCAACGACCTTTCTCTTAATGGTGTGACTTCACATGCACTTTAAAAATGACATTAAACTATTTAGGTAGACTCCTATGTATAAAGATTTATTTTAGATAGAACATCTCTAACAAAACTAGAAGGATCGTTACCATATTGGCCACTGATAAATGGAGCCTACAGATTTCACTGAAACTAGATATCACTAAGAATTAAAGAACAGATCAAGAGCTTTCCAGTATCATTTTTTTCAGATGACCCTTTATTTCCTCTATAGATAACACTGCTGAAAACAGGTTCATTAAGACTTTTCCATCAGTCAGAAATATCTAAAATACAATCTTTGAGCTGCTGTCATATACTACCAGTGACCAAAAAAAGGAAGTAAAAAAGAAAGACATTTTTACATTTAGCTAAGATTCTGAGTCCTTGCTGACATCACTGATGAAATAAATAATATTATTAAGAAGAACATTACTGCAGATGAATTTATTTATAATGTCGTGATCAAATCATTTTGGAAGGTATGTGTACAACCTTGTCTCTCTTATCAATAGAGTACATTTATTCAATGCCAGTAATATACCAGGTGCTGCAGCAGAAGTAAACCAGATGGTCCAAGAATTTCCACATGGGAGAGCAAACTTGGGCAAGTCTTTGAATGCACTTTATTTAAATCTTTCCTATTTTGTCACAGAAAACTGTCAACTGGAGTAAGTCACTACGCTAAGGCAGAGTAAAATTAATGGAACATTATCAATATCTCCTCTAATTTTTATTGCTTGTGCTGCCTTGGGCAAAAGATCTATTTTATAGTGAGATGAACATATACACAGAATGTTAACAGATTCTGAAAAAAGCAAAATCCTGCTGGGTAAACACATGTTAGCTATGGCCACAGTAATGAACTATAAATTAAGGTTTTTAAAGCACTGCCATCAGTGTGTAAAAATATCTATCTATAACTATTGCCAATTTCCATACACGTACATACACACTTAGCCACAGAGCATCATTAGCAAAGATATTTGTGATAATGAAAGCATTCTAAATCCTTCCAAGGAGGAAATTATTAAAAGAAAATCATATAATATTTATACAAGAGAGTTCTGCGTAGTTTCTAACAGAATGGGCTTATATTCGGGTCCCAAGTTGGAAACATACCCATAATATCTTGTTTAATGGCCAAAAGAAAGAATGAAAGTTTAAGAAAACGTAGCAGGCGTTAAAACTTAAAGTCTATACAGGCCCAACCAGATAACATGAGTGAGAGGAGTTGGTGTCCAAGTCCAGATTCCCAAGAAAACAGGATGTGAAGCAAAGCTTAGGTATTGAGACTGCAATCCCAAAGCAGGAAGCTCAGGGCGGGGGAAGAAGGAGAGGTGTGAAAAATCAAAAAAAGAGGCCAGGAAAAGTCAAGGTGGCTTTTCTTTACCAAGCTGGCTACGGCTTTGTGAAGAGACCCAGTTGGTTCCTCGGCCAAAGGACATTTCCAGGCAGCTATAAGAACCTCCATGTCTCTGTACCTCAGAGGAAGGCAAGGAGAGGGATATATTTGCTAATTCCTTGAGATCTCCTACCCTTCTCCTACCCTATTTTGCATTAACTACAGGAATTAGTTCCCTTGCTTCCAGATGGCATCACCTGGCCCCTTGGATGACTTCGGAGGAAAACCACATTCCATGCCCGGGCAAGGGACATTTTACATAAGAATAGAAGTAGTAAAATGAGCCAGAGACTCTGTATCTGATTAATTTAAGCAGGATGCTCCAAAGTATTTGTGATTCCTGCCACATAGGCAGGAGCAACAGAGGCTATTAAGCTCATTCCAGAGGTAGTCAAGCCCCAAAGCAGAGTTAGAAGCTGAGGCAGATTCAGCTGCAGTGGTGGGAGCAGCACTGGGATCCTCCATGAGCTACAGACCAAGGGCCCAGTAGACAAATGAAGTTGAATGAATCAGAGCAGGCTCATAAATTGGACCTGCTATATATTAGGCAGAGCAAATTACAACTGACACTCACCCCCAGTGATGGAAATACAGTAAGCAATAGTAGAAACCCAGGGAGAACGCAAGACAGCCATGCTGCTACCCAACTCTTAGAAAACTGCTACCATACAAGGATGTTGGTCCAATGTACAAAGGCTGCATTAATTTGTAATTTAAATCAGCACATAAACAAGACATAAGAGTTCTATTCTTCCTGGTGTCCAGAAGCCCAATGATAGCCAAGAGGTATGGTAAAAGGAGAAATTCTTGAAAATTTTCACAAATAATTTTTAGTGACATTTTGATATCTAGGAATTATGGAAACAAATAAAAGCCTAGTAATGACCTGCAGTTGTGTGGGGTGTTTTTCTTCTGAAAACAAATACCAACTTATAAACCTCGTGACTTAAGGTTAAAAAAAATATATATATGTTCATCATTAACTTGAGAAGAATTTGGTTCAGAGATGCCTGGAAAAAGTAACATATGAGGGAACTATACAGGGGAAAAAGATCTAAGGAAGTAAATGGGAATAAAAACAATATCAGTAAGAGGTTGGTTTTATTTTGTTTTTGATTTTCATTTTTGGTAGGAGGTTAAAAATAGGGTTGAGAAAAAACTCTCCATCTTTGGAATCCCTTACAGCTACACTAATTCTGTGTCTAATTCTTAAGCCTTTCTAAGGATTGGGAAAACAAATTTAACAAGCTCTTTGTTTGTTTCCCTCTTTAAGGATAATTAAATTTCAGTTATATTCTCTCTACTTAGGAACTGCTAAGTAATTTTTCAATGTTCTACAATTTTATTGTCATTTCTCATCTGAGACAACTTATTTTCCCAAATTCAGTTCTTCTGTAATTATATATTCTATATATCTATAAGCATTCTTAGTGAGATCTGGAGAAAAAGCAAAGTGTAATCTATGTATACTCTATCACCTATGATTAGAAGCAAGACAATCCCTATTTTAGGCAGATTCTCTCATGGAAGATTCTAAGAGGGATGACTTCCTAACTTATTTGGTGAGTCAGTATAACTTGGGTAGCAAAACCAGACAAGAAGAGAACAAGGAAATAAAATCAGAGATGAATATTATACAGGTACACAGCAAAACTGTTAACTAAAACACTACTAGCAAATTGAATCTGCCAGAGTATAAATAATAATACTCATAGGAATGTGGGATTGTTCAACATCAGATAATCTATCAAAAAATTTACCATATTCTTATATTAAAGAAAAAATCTATCTTCTCAATAGTAGTCAATAAAATTCAATACTGATTAATAATAAAATACCTTAGTAAATGTGAAATAAAAGGAAACCTTCTTAAACTAATGAAAATTATCCACTTAAAAACCTATAGCATATATACATACATAGAAAATATATACATTCTAAACATTGTATGAGGTCTTAAACCCCTGCCTACTGTCTTCAGCACTTTAATGAAAACAAATATTGCTGGGTCTTTTACTTCCTTTTGAGGATTTTGAAGAAACATGTTTTCATTCAGCTGGGCTTCTAGATAACCAATATGATAGAGATTATTTTTCAACTGCTGTGTGAATAAGTGTTAGTAGCCTACACTGGAAGATCAAATCTTCTTTTTATCCTGCCCAACACAAAATTTTCCTTTTTTACCCAAAAGGCTATTTCCATCATGTGAATAATGTCCCTTGCTGCTAACTTGACTCCCTACTTTGTTTTCTGGCCTGATTTTCAAAGTTGGCACAATATCTTTGGCCTCCCTCCTTTGAGGAATCTGAATTGAAAGGTGATCCTAGCTACTCTTACCAAATCATTTAGCAGAAAGCTAGTGTAAGAAGTACCAGTTTTAAATAAAAAAATTTCAAACACTATATTAAAAACATCATGATGTGGGGTGTCTGGGTGGCTCAGTTGGTTAAGTGTCTGCCTTCAGCTCATGTCATGGTCCTAGGGTCTGGGATCAGGCCCCACATCGGGCTCTCTACTCAGCAGGGAGCCTGCTCCTCCCACTCCCTCTGCCTACCACTCCCCCTGCTTGTGCTCTCTCTCTCTAATAAATAAATAAAATTTTAAAAATAAAAAAAATTTAAAAAATAAAAATAAATCATAATGTAATATATTGTTTTTAACCTTATATCAAGAAATGCTAACTACCCAAATGAATATATCTCTCTTCTGGTAGCTGACTCTATTGTTGTTTGTTTTTTTAACCACACAAAGAGAATCCTATTTTGTAGAATGATGTCCATACTCAAACGTTTTAATGGGTCAAAAAAAAAAAATTCAGATATTGTCTCCCTCCTGCTTCAAGATGAAATATCACCACATATTATCTCACTGCACTTTAATCAGTTTATTTATTTATTTATTCATTCATTTATTTGAGAGAGATAACGGGTGAGAGTGGGGAAGGGGCAGAGGAAGAGGAAGAGAACTTCAAGCAGACTCCCTGCTGGGCACAGAGCCCCTCAAGGGGCCTAAACTCTTGACCCTGAGATCATGACCTGAGCTGAAACCAAAGGTCCGATGCTTAATCGACTGAGCCACCCAGGTGGCCCTAATCAGTTTACTTTTTAACTAAATACTCACGCACTCCACATGGACAAGAAGTGGGACACAGAAAAAATAAATTATCAACTTACTTTAAACTCCTTTCTACCATATAATTCAGCCATCCCACTTCTGAGTACATATCAAAAAGAACTGAAATTGGGATCTCAAATGAGTATCTTCACTCCCGTCTTCATTGCAACACTATTCCCAATAGCCAAGATATGTAAACAATCTAAATGTCTATCGATGGATAAATGGATAAAGAAAATGTGGTATATAACATATAATGTAAGATTATTCACCTTAAAAAAAAAAGAAGCCTTGCTATATGTGAACACATGAATGAACCTGGAGAACAGTCACAGAAGAACAAACACTACATTATCTGACTCATATGACATATCTAGAATAGAGAAACTCATAGAAGCAGAGAGTAGAACAGTTGTTTGCCAAGACCTGAGGAGAGGGGAAAATGCAGAGTTGTTACTCAATGGATATATACTTTAAGTTATTAAATATGGATAATTTGTGGAGATCTGCTATAAAACACAGTGCTTATAGTTAACAATCCTATACTGTACGTTTAAAAAATATCTGTTAAGAAGGTAGATCACATGTTGGGTGTTCTTATCAAAATAATTAAAAAAAATTCTTTCCACAAAGTTTTAATGACCAAGACCCACTCAGAAACACATGTATACACTCATATACCTTCCCCCACCCACCCACACACACGTACTCATCTTGTCTCAGAGACTCTGAGTCAAGCCAGAGCTGAATATCCAATAGATGGAGGGTGGTTTCAAGGAAGAGGAGAAGATGTTATAGAGGTAGGCTTCAGAATCAATGGGACAATGTTTTACATCAAACCCAGTGGGGATGGCAGAAAGGCAAGGATACAATCAGAAGCAAAGGGATCTGTAACCAAGATCAAGGGAATGAAGTGAACAGTTTCTGAAGCACGAACAAAAGTAAAATAACCTGGAGTGATTACCTGACCACCAGTTCTTACAATGGTTATATAAGTTTTGAGATAGGAATGGAGTTATTAAATGCACTGAAGCAGTTTGAATAAATACTGGCTAGTTTTGAAATGATGATTTAAACTCTATGATGAAGTTCAGTATAAAATATAGATGAGAATATCACAATCACTGGACTTCTCTTCAGAATTGCATTGCAAATGTGTCCAATAAAATTTTCTTCATGTAATTTCTAATTTATGACCATGGGCAGTCCTTTCATATTTCTGTTCAATCCAACTATTTCTGAAATATGCATACAAATCACATCCCTGTGCTTATAGTATTTTACTGAAATCTTGTTGTATTAAACATTACTCAGCATGTAAAATCTAACTTAATAGTTGAGGTTTAGGCAGCATTTTGCTGTAAGGCAAAATTGCTTTAGGTTGCAGTTTTAGAAAACATTCTCCCTATAATGATTAAAAGCTCCAAATCACCCTATCTTCCTCATGACTCCAGCATTTAGATTAGAATTTGTCTTATTATCCATTGTTACTGACACCTTTGAAACCAGTGTTGCTAGCTCATATGACACCTTGAAACTCAGTTCCTTTAGCTCATTTACTATAGTAACTGACTTCTAACACAGAACTTATCATCCAGTATTTCTCTATCTTCAAAATTTAGAACTTTTTTAGGTGATATCAATCCCATTCTCATTAAACTATTAAACTTTCATGTCATCCAAATCAAACTCTCTACATCACTTATTTCTCTTATCATTTGCTTCTCTAACTTACTTCTGACTACACTTTACTCACTATCCAGACTAAGATTCAGCTTAGTTCTGTCACCACTGCCTTCCCTAACAGCCTGTCTTCCAAAGGTTCTTTCCCTCCTCTGCCACCATCACATATCTGATCTTCCTTGGGCTGCTAATCTTTGATCCTAAATCATTCTTACCACCTTTTTTTTTTTTAAGATTTTATTTAGTCATTTGAGAGACAGCGCACAAGCCAGCCGGGGAGGGGGTGGGGAGGAGGGAGGGGTAGAAGCAGGCTCCCGCTGAGCAGGAAGCCCACTGCTGGGTTCTATCCCAGGACCCCAGGATCATGACCAAGCCAAAGGCAGACACTTAACTGACTGAGCCACCCAGGCACCCCTACCTTTTTTTTTTAATTTTTACTACTTTTGGAAAAAGCTGGAAGAACTGCCCTGTTGTAACTTTTGATACCTAATTTTTTTTTAATTTTTTATTGTTATGTTAATCCCCATACTTGATACCTAATTTCAACTGGACTTTCATTCACAATTGGTATTCTTTTTTTCATTTTGTATTTGTGTTCTGGTGAATTTCCTATAAGGTCTATTTCCTATCTCCTCTTCATAAACCAAAACCGCACTTTATCTCCTCTAAACTGATGTTGCCAGAAGACTTAAGCTATGTGGTGTTACTTATTTCATCTATTCTCTCCATTTTTAAAAATGATTTTGTCTCTGTATACCCTTATTTCTCTCCATTGAAAGAATATGTATAGTCTACTTTTTTAAGTTTTTTTTTTTTTTTTCTAGACTTGCTATAGACCCCACTGCTATCTCAAACCTCTTGGTCATTTATACTTCTTTGATGGTTTACTTCTACTTTTAATCATAGAAAGCTATGGCCCCTACTTCAAAACTTCAAAGAAATAATTATTTAATATTTAAATGATTCTCTCTTCTTTTATGATTTCAAACTTCCAAAATGGTCTGTATTCCATATTTCCAAAAATCTCCCCTTAATCCCACTCACATAAATTTAAATGTCCAGCAGATTATGTGATCATACTTTTCTTAATTTCCAGTTAAAACATTGGTATGCTTCAATCTTCTTTGGGTTTTTTGTATTATATATCTTTCTTTCTTTCTTTCTTTCTTTCTTTCTTTCTTTCTTTCTTTCTCTTTCTTTCTTTCTTTCTTTTCTTTCTCTTTCTTTCTTTTTTCTTTTCTTTTCTTTCTTTCTTTCTTTCTTTCTTTCTTTCTTTCTTTCTTTCTTTCCTTTCTTTCTTTCTTTCTTCTCTTTTTCTTAGAACTCTGGCTCATCCACCACACTTTTGCTTTTTAATCTCATCTGTAAGCACTTACCAAGGCTCAAATCTTGGTCTTCCTGGTGAGAACGTAAGTTCTTTCAAGGTGGTATAAATTAATTAGCAAAACATCTTGTACTAAATGTGTATTAGTTTTTGGATTTTCTCAAAAGAATCATATTTCGCAAGGTTCTTTCCCTTCAGTCAAGGCTTCTTTTGCACTTTATTAACAAGAGACATAACTATGAGAGAAGAACACCTCTATGGGCTTTTAATGCTGAGTTCCAGGCTACAGCTCATGAGAAAAATCACCCAAAATTACAAGCAAAAGTTTGGAGTTTGGGTGAGTATCAACCTTACAGATCCATCTCCATGACCCTCTTCTAATGGAGAATCCAACCACTGGTGCAAAACCAGCATTATCACCACATTTTGCAAGGTCAGTAAGATCCCTCAGAACAGAGAAAAGAATCACTATGGCATTAGTTGAATTACTAAAGTATTTAAGTCAATGCTATGCATTTAGAGAACAAATAAAGACAAAAATGAATTTCAAATATAAAATCAGTAAAGCCTAAGTATAAACTAACAATAATAAATAATGCTTCAAATGTCATTATCTTTCAGGGGATACTATAAAAATGTTACTGAATGGTGACAAGCCCACGCTTGTTGAAATGAGCTTTCTGGGTTTTCAAGAAGATATGGGTAATGCAGGGAGTGGTCCCACTCCTATTAAAGCAATAATCATGGGAATAGAATAGAATAATTTTAGTGGATTAAAAAAAAAAGAGGTATGAGAGACATAATTATGAAGCAGGCATAATCTCAAAGGTTAAAATATCACCAAAGAATGATACTCTGGCTTTGAACACTCTCCTTTGGAATTAATTCTTCCCTAAGGAAAAGAAGAAAAAAAACTGCAGTGACTAAAGTTACTTAATTTTATTAACCCATCTGAAAAATTATGAACAACTAGTGTTTCTACACAAAATAATAAGCCCAGTTAAATTTGAATTTCAGATAACCCACAATTTTATTATATTCTTAATATAATTATTCATCATTTATCTGAAATTCAAATTTAAATTCATGTCTTATATTTTCATTTGCTATATCTAGCTTCCCTAAAAGGACCTAACTGGTGAATATTATTTGTGTTGATATTTAACTACTGCTGGTCCCTCTCTCCACCCCACAAGACTTTAAGTTCTAGTAGGGACTGTAATCTTTCATATTTACTACTATATCTTCAGCATCTAAACTCTAAATTCTAAGAAAAAGTTTGAAGGTATTAGAGGTAGGAAGGTAGGACTAGGATCAATTTCACAGACTTACTTCCATTCTTGTTTTCTAATAAAGTTACCAAGATTTAGTAGAAAACAAAAATCATCATCACATCCTGAAAGGTCAGTAAGAACTCCTTCACAAAGAATAGGAGCTTGTAAAATAATTACTTTAAATAAAGGAAAGAAAATGAACCACTCACGTTGTTCTCTCTCTCCACTTCTTGGTTATCCAAGTAGCAGTCAAGTTTTCCTTGGTTGACAATACTATGTGGTAGCTGATATAAGCAATCAACACATCCAAATTTCTCATTCAGACTCTCTCCCTCTTTTTTCTCCTTCCTCTCTTGTTAGATAAAATAACAACCTAATTGCACTGATAATCACAAAATTTTAGAACAGGAAGCGATAGAAAATATCAACTTTATCTTCTTTATTTTACAGATCAAAGGACTAAAGCTCTCATAACTATGACTTCTTTCTCGATAAAAACCTTTTACTTGGTATGGTGTAATTATGCTCCAAGATTCTGCCTCAGCCTTCCCCTCCAGATGTGTATCTCATCACAGTACAAATACTGTCTCCTGGTACCTATTACAAGTATCCCAGTGCTCTCACTGGCCCATAGGTGACCACTTCCTCCCTTGTACTCCCATCTGTTCATGTATGTATTCTCAGTTTAAACATCTGTCTTCTCCTGTTAACCTGAATTATGTGAATGTAGGGACCATAGCTTGTTCTTGCTGGAATGACTAATGCCTATTCAACTGCCAGGGCACAGAGTAGAAGCCCAAGAAGCTTTTGACAAATGAGAAAACACATACATAATTAATGGCATAAACAATATCAAAGTTTAAGTACTGTGTGTGTGTGTGTGTGTTTTTAACCAACCTATAGGATTGAACTGAAGATCTGTCAAATTTAATGTAAAAGTGGCAATGAATTTTGGGATGAAATTTATCATAAAAATGTCAGCAATCTCTCAATATAACAGACATGCTGAGAAGCCTGCTCTAGAACATACATAAAATTTTCTATTTTTCACTTTCCTGTCCACTAATTAAATTTTATTTTCCTTCAGGCACAGTTTGAACATGTGTAATATTTCTTATTCCATTGTGTCTAATTTCTTTACTACTGTATTCTGTAATTTTTCATCACACACACATACACTCACACACTATTTTGATAATAATGTGGATGAAGCAGATTTTCGAATCTAAACACTTTTAATCAATCACATTGCTTCTGGGGCGCCTGGGTGGCTCAGTCGTTGAGCATCTGCCTTCAGCTCAGGTCGTGATCCCGGGGTCCTGGGATCGAGCCCCATGTCGGGCTCCCAGCTCGGCTGGGAAGCCTGCTTCTCCCTCTCCCACTCCCCCTGCTTGTGTTCCCTCTCTAGCTGTCTCTCTCTGTGTGTCAAATAAATGAATAAAATCTTTACAAAAAAAAAAATCACATTGCTTCTATAACTAAACACATTCTAAGTTCTCAATTCCTAATTTAGAAGTGAATTTCTAGAATGTAACTGGTGTGAAAACTAAGACTTGCTTTTGTATGCAAGATATAAAAAGCAAAAAAAAAAAAAGTCTATACTCAACATGTAAATCAGAAATTAGTATATGGTCAGATGGTAACTAGGCTTATTGTGGTGGCTATTTCATAATATATATAAATATCAAATCACTATGGTACATACTTGAAGCTAATACAATATTGTATGTCCATTATTCTGCAAAATAAATAAATAAAAATAAAGCCAGAAAGCTACTGAAAGGCAAAAAAAAAAAAGAAGGAGAAGAAGAAATAACATATGGTTATAGATACGATTTTCTCTTATAAACACATTTTAAACAAAATTTTCAAATGACAAAGATATGTTAGTTGATGCATAATGGCATCATCATTTTCAAATTTTTCATTTCATTTAGATTCAGGTGGTAAACAGATACAAAATGTTAAAGTTATCTACATGTCCTGTCATTATGTGTGGATGCATTATTTATACGTGTATTTACAGACCTTTTGTTAACTAACATTGAAGAAAAAATATTATATAAAAATTGGTGATTCTCAAACAATGAATCATGGAACACTACATCAAAAACTAAGGATGTAATGTATGGTGACTAACATAATAAAATAAAATTTAAAAATATTGGTGATTCTTTTTATAAATATAAGAGGTTATCCTTTATTTGCCATGTGTCAAGTACTATGTGCAAATTACTAAGCTAAGCAAGCATACCGTTAATTTAAACCTCATTATTCTCCAGAAAAAATCAGTAATATTATTATCTCCCAATTTGATTTAAAAAAAAAAATGGAGACATAGAAATTCAATGGATATACTCAACTATAAAAAAATGACTTTGGTGGGGGGGTGCCTGGGTGGCTCAGTCAGTTAAGTGTCAAACTCTTGATTTCTGGTCAGGTTGTGATTCAGGGTCATGAGACTGGGCCCCGCATAAGGCTCCACAGTCATCTAAGAGTCTCCTCCAGATTCTCTCCTTCTCCCTTTGCCCCTCCCCCTGCTCATTTTCTCTTTCTCTCTCTCTCTCTCTCCCCCCAATAAATAAATAAATAAATCTTTAAAAAAAGGAATTTGGTTACATAAGTATTACTTAAAAAAAAGATGGTCACCTTATATTTGATTCCTTACAAATTTAGTCAATTCACCAGGTCTAATCACAATTGCTTTATTTTGGTCAACATGATTAAGGAAGATTCAATCATTTCTACCTTTGGCCAATTATAGATGTCACCTAGATGATTAAAAAAAAAAAAAAAACACAAAGAAATATAACAAGAATTTAGTAACTATTCCTGGGATTTCATCTCATAATTATTAACTATTAGATATAACTTTAAACAAACATTTTGAAAATCATTGTATCAGTGTAAGTGGTTACCTTTTGGAGATCATGTATAGAGCCTATAGAATAAATGAGTGAATGGGAATGACTTAATTTTCTGGGATATCTGTGAAATAAATTTTCAAGTGATAACGTTACCCATATATTCATTAATTTGAGTATTTCAAACAGAGTTATGTTTTCTGGAAAATTGTTTTAGATGACTCAAAGACTCAAAAAAGATGAAGCTGCTGAGGGGGCGGAGCAAGATGGTGGAGGAGTAGGAGACAAGGATTTCGTCTGGTCTCAGGAATTCAGCTGGATAGGGATCAAACCATTCTGAACACCTACAAACTCAACAGGAGATTGAAGAAAAGAATAGCAACAATTCTCTGAACAGAAAAGCGACCACTTTCTGGAAGGTAGGACGTGCAGAGAAGTGAATCCGAGGCGATATTCAGGAGGATAGATGGCAGGGGAGGGGCCTCTGTCGGCCACTTCTGGCAAGTGATAAAGCCACGGAGCACAAAATCGGAACTTTAAGAAGTCTGCTCCACTGAGGGACGTTGCTCCAGTGGCTAAGTGGGGGGTGGAACCCTCATGGGACAGTGCGGTCTCAGGACCCTCGGGGTCACAGAAAGACCAGGGGTGCTGGAGTGCGGCAGAGCTCCCAGGTTTCTGAGCGTGGAAGCCAGCTGCAGAGATGGAGCCGAGGCGGGGGCTCTCAGTTCAGGGTTGCCATAAACCATGATCCGTGGCACAGTTGGGCCACTGCTCCTCCAGCAGGGACCCAAGAAGTGGCAGATCCGGGGAGACTCCCCTTCCTCCCCTGGGAGGAGCAGCACCAGAGCACACTGCAGGGATCTGCTGGGTTTGGAGACTCCACATGGGGTCAGATGCCAGAGATAGAAATGCTGGATCACAGGCCAGGTGAGCATGGAATGCAGACTGCTTTTCTCTGGGGGTTCACTGAGGAGTGGGACCCCAAGTTCTCGGCTCCTCCGGGGCAGAGATTGGGAGGCCGCCATTTTCACTCTCGTCCTCCAAAGCTGTATGGAAAGCTTGCAGGGAACAAAAGCTCCCGAGAGCAAACCCAAGCAGATAACTTAGCCCGGACCGGCAAGGGCAGGGCAATTCCGCCTCTGGCAAAGACATTTGGGAACCACGGCAACAGGCCGCTCCCCTAGAAAATCAGCGAGAACAGCCAGCCAAGACCAAGTTTACCGATCAATGAGAACGGCAGAATTCCAGCGCCAGGGGAATAATGCACATAGAATCCATGGCTTTTTTACCATGATTCTTTAGTCTTTCAAAATTAATTTTTTTTAACTGTGTTTTTTTTTTTTTTTTAATTTTTCTTTTTCCCTTTTTCAACCAACATCTTATCAATCCCTTTTTTAAAAAACATTTTTATTTTCATTTTTAGAGTCATATTCTATCCCTTCATAGTAGTTACCCTTATTTTTGGCACATATATATAAGTTGTTCTCTCTTTAAAATTTTGAGATAGTTTCTTCTAACAGATCAAAATATACCCTAAATCTCTAGTGTATGGTTTTGTTCTACTCTCCTGCCTGATCACATTCTCTCCCCCCTTTTTTTTTTTTAAATCCTCTTCTTTTTTCAAACAACTTCTTATCAATTCCTTTTATAAATTTTTTTTATAATTTTCCTCTTTACAGTCATCTTCCATCCCTTCATCATATCAACCCTTATTTTTGTACATAAATAAGTTTTTCTTTCTTTAAAATTTTGGGAAGCACTTTCTTCTAACAGACCAAAATACACACAAAAACTAGTGTGTGGCACTGATATATGCACCAGCCTGATCACATTCTCTTTTTTTTGTTTTGCTCTGTTTTTGTTTGTTTTTATCTTTTTCTTTTTCTTTTTCTTTTTTCTTTCTTTCCCTTTCTTTTCCCCCGGCTTCAGGTCTTTTCTGATTTGTTTAGAGTATATTTTCTGGGGACGTTGTTACCCTGTTAGCATTTTGTTCTCTCATTGATCTATTCTCCTCTGGACAAAATGACAAGATGGAAAAAATCACCTCAACAAAAAGAACAAGAGGTAGTACTGACTGCCAGGGACCTACTCAATATGGACATTAGTACGATGTCGGAACTAGAGTTCAGAATCATGACTTTAAAGATACTAGCTGGGCTTGAAAAAAACATGGAAGTTATTAGAGAAATGCTTTCTGGAGAAATAAAAGAACTAAAATCTACCCAAGTCGAAATCAAAAAGGCTATTAATGAAGTATAATCAAAAATGGGGTTCCTAACTGCTAGGATAAATGAGGCAGAAGAAAGAATCAGTGAGATAGAAGACCAAATGATGGAAAATAAAGAAGCTGAGAAAAAGAGACATAAACAACTACTGGATCACGAGGGCAGAATTTGAGAGATAAGCGATACCATAAGACAAAACAACATTAGAATAATTGGGATCCCGGAAGAATAAGAAAGAGAGAGGGGGGCAGAAGGTATATTGGAGCAAATAATAGCAGAGAATGTCCCTAATTTGGGGATGGAAACAGGCATCAAAATCCAGGAAGCACAGAGAACCCCTCTCAAGATCAATAAAAATAAGTCAACACCCTGACCTCTAATAGTAAAACTTACGAGTCTCAGAGACAAAGAGAAAATCCTGAAAGCAGCTCGGGAGAAGAGACATGTAACCTACAATGGTAGAAACATTACATTGGCAACAGACCTATCCACAGAGACCTGGCAGGCCAGAAAGGACTGGCATGATCTATTCAGAGCACTAAATGAGAAAAATATGCAGCCAAGAATACTATATCCAGCTAGGCTGTCATTGAAAATAGAAGAAGTGATAAAAAGCTTCCAGGACAAACAAAAACTAAAGGATTTTGCAAACACAAAACCAGACCTACAAGAAATATTGAAAGGGGTCCTCTGAGCAAAGAGAGAGCCTAAAAGCAACATAGACAAGAAAGGAACACAGACAATATACAGTAACAGTCACCTTACAGGCAATACAATGGCACTAAATTCCTATCTTTCAATAGTTACCCTAATGTAAATGGGCTAACTGCCCCAATCAAAAGATACAGGCTATCAGATTAGATTAAAAAACAAGACCCATCGATATGCTGTCTGCAAGAGACTCATTTTAGACCCAAAGACACCCTCAGATTGAAAGTGAGGGGGTGGAAAACCATTTACCATGCTAATGGACAACAAAAGAAAGCTGGGGTGACAATCCTTATATCAGATAACTTAGATTTTAAACCAAAGACTGTAATAAGAGATGAGGAAGGACACTATATCCTACTTAAAGGGTCTATCCAACAAGAAGATCTAACAATTGTAAATATCTATGCCCCTAAAATGGGAGCAGCCAATTATAGAAGCCAATTAATAACAAAATCAAAGAAACACATTGACAACAATACAATAATAGTGGGGGACTTTAACACCCCCCTCACTGAAATGGACAGATCATCTAAGCAGAAGATCAACAAGGAAATAAAGACTTTAAATGACACACTGGAACAAATGGATTTCACAGACATATTCAGAACATTCCATCCCAAAGCAACGGAATACACATTCTTCTCTAGTGCCCACGGAACATTCTCCAGAATAGATCACATCCTAGGTCATAAATCAGGTCTCAACTGGTACCAAAAGACTGGGATCATTCCCTGCATATTTTCAGACCACAGTGCTTTGAAACTAGAACTCAATCACAAGAGGAAAGTTGGAAAGAACTCAAATACATTGAGGCTAAAGAGCATCTTACTAAGGAATGAATGGGTCAACCAGGAAATTAAAGAAGAATTTAAAAAATTCATGTAAACCAAAGAAAATGAAAACACAATTGTTCAAAATCTTTGGGATGTAGCAAAGGCAGTCCTAAGAGGAAGGTGTATAGCAATAGAAGCCTTTCTCAAAAAACAAGAAAGGTCTCAAGTACACAACCTAACCCTACACCTAAAGGAGCTGGAGAAAGAACAGCAAATAAAGCCTAAACCCAGCAGGAGAAGAGAAATAGTAAAGATCAGAGCATAAATCAATGAAATAGAAACCAGTAGAACAGATCAACAAAACAAGGAGCTGGTTCTTTGAAAGAATTAACAAGATTGATAAACCCCTGGCCAGACTTATCAAAAAGAAAAGAGAAATGATCCAAATCAACAAAATCATGAATGAAAGAGGAGAGATCACAACCAACACCAGAGAAATACAAACAATTATAAGAACATATTATGAGCAACTCTATGCCAGCAAATTAGATAATCTGGAAGAAATGGATGCATTCCTAGAGATGTATCAACTACCAAAACTGAACCAGGAAGAAATAGTAAATCTGAACAGACCTATAACCACTAAGGAAATTGAAGCAGTCATCAAAAATCTCCCAACAAACAAGAGCCCAGGGCCAGGTGGCTTCCCAGGGGAATTCTACCAAACATTTCAAGAAGAATTAATACCTATTCTCCTGAAACTGTTCCAAAAAATAGAAATGGAAGGAAAACGTCCAAACTCGTTTTATGAGGCCACCATTACCTTGATCCCAAAACCAGACAAAGACCCCATCAAAAAAGAGAATTACAGACCAATATCCTTGATGAACATGGATGCAAAAATTCTCACCAAAATACTAGCCAATAGGATCCAACAGTACATTAAAAGGATTATTCACCACGACCAAGTGGGATTTATCCCTGGGCTGCAAGGTTGGTTCAACATCCGTAAATCAATCAACGTGATACAATACATTAACAGAAGAAAGAACAAGAATCATACGATCCTCTCAATAGATGCAGAAAAAGCATTTGACAAAGTACAGCATCCTTTCTTGATCAAAACTCTTCAGAGTATAGGGATAGAGGGTTCATACCTCAATATCATAAAAGCCATCTATGAAAAACTTACAGCAAATATCATTCTCAATGGGGAAAAACTGAGAGCTCTTCCCCTAAGGTCAGGAACACAGCAGGGATGTCCACTATCACCACTGCTATTCAACATAGTATTAGAAGTCCTAGCCAGAGCAATCAGACAACAAAAAGAAATCAAAGGCATCCAAATCGGCAAAGAAGAAGTCAAACTCTCACTCTTTGCAGATGATATGATACTTTATGTGGAAAACCCAAAAGACTCCACCCCAAAACTGCTAGAATTCATACAGGAATTCAGTAAAGTGGCAGGATATAAAATCAATGCACAGAAATCAGTGGCATTCCTACACACCAACAACAAGAGAGAAGAAAGAGAAATTAAGGAGTCGATCCCATTTACAATTGCACCCAAAACCATAAGATACCTAGGAATAAATCTCACCAAAGAGGCAAAGGATCTGTACTCAGAAAACTATAATATACTCATGAAAGAAATTGAGGAAGACACAAAGAAATGGAAAAACTTTCCATGCTCATGGATTGGAAGTACAAATGTTTGAAGATGTCAATGCTACCTAGAGCAATCTACACATTCAATACATTCCCTATCAAAATACCATCCACTTTTTTCAAAGAAATGGGACAAATAATCCTAAAATTTGCATGGAACCAGAAAAGACCCAGAAGAGCCAGAGGAATGTTGAAAAAGAAAAGCAAAGCTGGTGGCATCACAATTCCGGACTTCAAGTTCTATTACAAAGCTGTCATCATCAAGACAGTATGGTACTGGCACAAAAACAGACACATAGATCAATGGAACAGAATAGGGAGCCCAGAAATGGACCCTCAACTCTATGGTCAACTCATCTTTGACAAAGCAGGAAAGAATGTCCAATGGAAAAAAGACAGTCTCTTCAACAAATCGTGTTGGGACAGTTGGACAGCCACATGCAGAAGCATGAAACTGGACCATTTCCTTACACCACACACAAAAATAGACTCAAAATGGTGGAAAGACCTCAATGTGAAACAGGAGTCCATCAAGATCCTAAAGGAGAACACAGGCAGCAACCTCTTCAACCTTAGCTGCAGCAACTTCTTCCTAGAAACATCACCAAAGGCAAGGGAAGCAAGGGCAAAAATGAACTATTGGGACTTCATCAAGATAAAAAGCTTTTGCACAGCAAAAGAAACAGTCCACAAAACCAAAAGACAACTGACACAATGGGAGAAGATATTTGCAAATGACATATCAGATAAAGGGCTAGTATCCAAAATCTATAAAGAACTTATCAAACTCAACACCCAAAGAACAAATAATCCAATCAAGAAATGGGCAGAAGACATGAACAGACATTTTTCCAAAGAAGACATCCAAATGGCCAACAGACACATAAAAAAGTGCTCAACATTGCTCGGCATCAGGGAAATCCAAATCAAAACCTCAATGAGATACCACCTCACACCAGTCAGAATGGCTAAAATTAACAAGTCAGGAAACAACAGATGTTGGCGGGGATGCGGAGAAAGGGTAACCCTCCTACACTGTTGGTGGGAATGCAAGCTGGTGCAGCCACTCTGGAAAACAGTATGGACATTCCTCAAAAAAGTTGAAAATAGAGCTACCATACGATCCAGGAATTGCACTACTGGGTATTTACCCCAAAGATACAAATGTAGGGATCCAAAGGTGTACGTGCATCCCGATGTTTATAGCAGCAATGTCCACAATAGCCAAACTGTGGAAAGAGCCAAGATGTCCATCGACAGATGAATGGATAAAGAAGATTTAGTATATATATACAATGGAATATTATGCAGCCATCAAAAGGAATGAGATCTTGCCATTTGCAACGACGTGGATGGAATTGGAGGGTGTTATGCTGAGCGAAATAAATCAATCAGAGAAAGACATGTATCATATGACCTCACTGATATGAGGAATTCTTCATCTCAGGAAACAAACTGAGTGTTGCTGGAATGGGGGGTGCGGTGGGAGGGATGGGGTGGGGTGGCTGGGTGATAGACACTGGGGAGGGTATGTGCTATGGTGAGCACTGTGAATTGTGCAAGACTGTTGAATCACAGATCTGTACCTCTGAAACAAATAATGCAATATACGTTAAGAAAAAAAACAAAAAGAAGAAGATAACAGGAGGGGAAGAATGAAGGGGGGGAAATCGGAGGGGGAGACGAACCATGAGAGAGGATGGACTGTGAACAACAAACTGAGGGTTCTAGAAGGGAGGGGGGTGGGAGAATGAGTTAGCCTGGTGATGGGTATTAAAGAGGGCACGTTCTGCATGGAGCACTGGGTGTTATGCACAAACAATGAATCATGGAACACTACATCAAAAACTAATGATGAGGGCGCCTGGGTGGCTCAGTTGGTTAAGTGACTGCCTTCGGCTCAGGTCATGATCCTGGAGTCCCTGGATCGAGTCCCGCATCGGGCTCCCTGCTCGGCAGGGAGCCTGCTTCTCCCTCTGACCCTCCCTCCTCTCATGTGCTCTCTCTCTCTCTCTCTCTCATTATGCTAATGATGTAATGTATGGTGATTAACATAACAATAAAAAATTTAAAAAAAACTAATGATGTAATGTATGGTGAGTAACATAACATGAAATTTAAAAAAAAAAAATGAAGCTGCTGAGGTCTCAAGATGCAAATAAAGAATGCAAAGAAATGTGTTTGGTGAAATCTGAGCAAAGGCCAAGTAATAGTTCTCAATTAATATGTTTCATGTAATTTTTATTATAATCATGTATATTTAAATTTGTGTATTAAGTAATTTGCAAATATTTAACTATTTAATCTACACTCTGAAATATTGTTTTTAAAGATTTTATTCATTTATTTGACAGAGAGAGAAGAAAAAAAAAACAAGTGGGGGAATAGCAGAGGGAGGAGGAGAAGCAGGTTCCCTACTGATAGGGAGCCCGATGCGGGGCTCGATCCTAGCCGAAGGCAGACGCTTAACCTACTGAGCCACCCAGGTACCCCTACACTCTGAAAGATTTTATAGTTAATTTGGCCAATTAAAAAATTCTGTCCTTCGTAAAATAAAAGATTGGCTTATATTATGAAGTATTTCTATTATGGGCATATATCACAACATAACCTCTGTCATTCAAGTAATAAAAGATAGAATCAGAATAACCAACATCTGCCCACATGCACATCCTGGGCTTTTAACTACTTTCTACTTAAAATGTATATCTACTTTACTACATCTAAATTTTTTAATATAATCCACAAAATAAAATTATACATTGGTAGTCTTTAATACTTTTTAAATTCAAGTATAATTAATATACAGTGTGATATTAGTTTCAGGTGTACAAAATAATGATTCAATGATTCTATATATTACTCAGTGCTCATCACTGTAAGTATACTCTTAATCCCCTTTGTCTATTTCACTCATCCCCCAACCCCTCCTTTCTGGCAGCCACCAGTTTGTTGTCTGTATTTAAGAGTCTGTGTTTTTGTTTGTCTCTTTTTTTTCTTGGTTTGTTCATTTGTTTTTGTTTTTGTTTTTTTCTTAAATTCCACATTGAGTGAAATCATATACTTGTCTTTGACTTATTTCACTTAGCATTATACCTTCTGAGTCCAACCATGTTTTTGCAAATGGGAAGATTTCATTCTTTTTTTATGGCTGAGTAATATTTCATTATATATATTCATATATATATATATATATATATCTCACATCGTCTTTATCTATTCATCTATAAATGGACACTTGTATTGCTTCCATATTTTGACTATTATAAATAATGTTGCAGTGAACATATGGGTGATATGTCTTTTCAAATTAGTGTTTTCATTTTTTATGGGTAAATACACAGCAGTGAAATTACTGAATCCTATGGTAATTTTATTTTTAATTTTTTGAGGGATCTCCATACTGTGTTCCATAGTGGCTGTACCCATTTGCATTCCCACCAATAGTGCATGAGGGTTCCCTTTTCTTCACATATTGGCCAACACTTGTTATCTGTCTTTTTTATTCTAGCCATTCTGACAGGTGTATAGTGATATTTCATTGCAGTTTTGATTTGTATTTTCCTGTTGATTAGTGATGTTAAGCATCTTTTCATGTGTCTGTTGGCCATTTATATGTCTTCTTTAGAAAAGTGTCTATTCAGGCCCTCTGCCCATTTTTTTATTCAGATCATTTGGGTCTCTTTTGGTATTGAAGTCTTTAATACCTTTCAGAAGCAGCCTCTTGGCAAATGAAAGGATATGTATGTATATTCAGTTGACATGTACTTCCTCAGAACTCAGTATATTTTGGTGAGTGCAAAGAAGTAATATCTAACGACAATTCACCTTAAAGGAAAAAGAATGTAAGACTAGCCAAGGAAGAAAATAAGCTTCCCTAATATATAATTCATAATGCTATTATTAATATATATTGTTCTAAAAGGTATGTATTTTGATCCTTAAAGGTCATGCTGTGATTTTAAGACAATTCTGAAATTTATTCATTACATTTCATGAAAAAAAAATGTGTCTAGGCATTCCAAGAAGGAGCTATTTTACTGTATGAGGTTGGTACACTTTTGTATAATATGCAACCAAAGAGAGCAGTGTTTCTTTTTCCCAAAGAAGAACATTATTGAAAATAGACAATGTATGATTCCCCCAAGATATCTGGATAGCCATGGAATAAGCTAGAGAATCTTTTCCAAATGTTATGCATACCTTAGCTACGTATGCATAAGTAGCCACGTATCTTGTTCTCATGTTAGTCTTACCTTCAAAATGAGCCCATCTTTCAGACATGCCATCAATTTATCTATTTCGTCAAAAAACAATGTTTAAAAGTGTTGCCCTTTACATCGTGAAACTAACCATGGCAAGAGGTGAGAAATGGAGTAGGCAAGATGTTTACTGAATATATTAATTTATTTAGCTCTAGATATCGTAATTGTTTTTTATATATATGAGTTCAAATTTTTTTTTAAAAATGAGGGCTGGTGGTGATCATCTAGCTCTCACCATACTCTTGTGCTCATTTGGATTGAAATGGTGTTGCAATACCCAAATCACTATTTTTAAAGTGATTTTCTACCTGATGTATTTGTTCACATTAATAAAAAATTGTTTTGCTGTAGTCATTCACAGCCGCTGAAACAGCAAAATGCGAGCTAGTCCAAGATGATCTAATTTGTACTTGCCACCACAATATTCCTTCCAGGCACAATCAGACACTCTGTCCACATCAGTGAACCTCCTCTCTGTATGTTTAATGAGAAAATGTGGAGAAAGAATATCAAAAAATATTTTTATCAGGGCTCAATTTTCCATCCCACTTAGAGTTTCAAGATTCCCAGGCAGTAGATGAGGCTCAGCAAAGGTGAAAAGCAGCTAATGATTTTGGTTTCTTATTTCTGGAGTAAGAACTAGGTAGAGAGATGGAGAGGGAAATTGTATAGGATTTAGTAATTCTGTAGCTATTCAAACACAGAAAGAAAAATGAAAAGAATTTTAAACTCGCCAATGCTGTTCCCTTTACATATTCACAGGAAATAGATTACAAAGACAAATAAAACCTCAAATGATATTGAACTTCATGAGCATTCCTAGACTGATAATATCCTAGAACAATATAGTAAAGCTTTAGCTAAATCATAATATAATTGTCACTAAATAATAATAATTAAAATAAATAGCATTTGTAGAGTACTGTGCAGTTTCAAATTGCTTGGATACATACATCATTCTGTATTTATATCATCCTTAGCAAACACAAAAAAACCAAACCTCCCCAGGATGTTTTAAGAAAAAAATTGTTCAATGAAATCAGTTTGGAAAATTGTACTTAAAGGAATTTAAAAAGGTGAGATAAAAAGACTATAAATCACTAGAAAGCAGAGTCAGTTTACATTGAAAAGTAACTTCTTTCTGGCCTTGTGTTTTGTTCACGTGTACTGTTTTGTTTAACTACATGATGAAATGCCACTATTTCCCTCGCATACATCCCACATACTCCACATTCCCACATAAGCACCATCGTCTCAATAACATGAGGATTCTCCTCTCCCAGGCACCAGGGGCATCAGTGCCCAAGGAATACAAGACTGGGTGGCGTTAGTCCCCTGCACTTCACTATCTACCTGGGCTCCCACCAAGACCACCCTGAGAATATTCAGTGGAAACCTGGTATGCTATTTATGCAAATGTGTATTTCTGAAAGTTCTCCAACCCCATCCTCATCTTCTCAGGAGGTGGCAGTATTTAAACTGCAGTTTAGAAGCTCTGCATGTGTCACTAAGTAAGATATTGTTGCAGTTAAAGTAATAACAGGATTTCTGCTATGTCATACCTATTTATGCATTCAGTAAATAAGGAAAGGCCCTACTTTATCCCAGGCACTGTTCTAAGATTTGGGGATATGTATGTGGGAGGAAAGACAAAAAATATAATGAATAGGGACACCTGGGTGGCTCAGTCGGTTAAGTGTCTGCCTTTGGCTCAGGTCATGATCCCAGGGTCCTGGGATCAAGCTCCTCATCAGGCTCCCTGCTCAGTGGGAAGCCTACTTCTCCCTCTGCCCCTCCCTCTGGCCTTTCCTTTGCCCCTCCCACTCCCACTGCTCATGCTTTCTCTCTCTCTCTCTCTCTCTTTTATTTATTTATTTATTTATTTATTTATTTATTTATTTATTTGACAGAGAGAGACACAGCGAGAGAGGGAACACAAGCAGGGGGAGTGGGAGAGGGAGAAGCAGGCTTCCCACAGAGCAGGGAGCCCGATGTGGGGCTCGATCCCAGGACCCTGGGACCACAACCTGAGCCGAAGGCAGACGCCCAACGACTGAGCCACCCAGGCGCCCCTCTCTCTCTCTTTTAAACAAATAAATAAAATCTTTAAAAAATGTAATGAATGAGTAAATGTGTGGTATTTTATAAGGAAAGAAATTCTGTAAATTGCAAGGGTAAGAAGGATGAGTGCACATAACAAGGGACAATTAGAATCTTAAATAAGGAGATTAAGGTACATCTCACCAATAAGGTCCATTTGGAAAAGAGGTGAGGGAGATGAGGGAGAGGTGCATGCATGCGTATGGGATAAAAAAATGCAATTCAAAGAGAACAGGTATTTCCAAAGCCCTGAGGTAGAATCATACTTCGCATGTTTGAGAAACAATAAAAAGGTCAATGTAGAGAAGTGGGTGGATAGAAGGTAGAAGATGCAGACATTATAGGTGTCTTAGAAGACAATATGTTTTAAAAGGCATGAGAAAAACACAAGAATCAGAGATAAGCCCATTTTCCATATCTCCATATTTTATAGTAATAAGTTAGGTTCTGCTTACAAATTGGGGCTATAGGATAGTAAGCCGTGTGGACTCAGGAAAACTTGAGCATGTGTTTCTCATGTTTGGTTGAAATATGTATATGTCATGGCAAATATCTATGCATTTTCTGTATGATTTAATAAACATTTCAGTCTATACTCTAAGCAACTTTTATAGGAGAGTAAGAGAGAGAGAGAGAAATATATAATAGCTAAGAATGCTTTTCTCTAACTTTGTGCTCTTTTCTGGTTCTCATATCTTGAAAACACAGTCAAATATATTACTTGATATAGATTTGTAAGAAAATTAATCTAGCATATAACATCTAAGGTGTGTTAAATTAATTTTTAATTGACCGTTTAAAGTAATGGCATTGTACAAAACCAGCTGGAGTAAAATAAGAATAAATAGGGGAAAGGATCTTTAGGCACTGAAAAACAACTGTGCCATGTATGGTAGAAAAAGCTTAGGTATGCTAGAAAGCATGATTTCAATATATAGCTGCTAAAGGAGAAAAATAACCATGATCCTTTAGTATCTTTCTATAATTTAGTAAAGCAAACAAGATAATAAAAACATCAGATTCGGAATCTTAGCTTACTGAAATAATCAAGCCTCAGTTGGGTCAAAGGTTCTTGCATTAAAAACAAAAGGGTACAATTTTTTTATCCTGATAAGGAAAAAAATCTCCAGTTATTACATGATTTCTTAGGCTTAGCAATAAAAAAGAATTTCTTTAGAGGATGGCCTATTTCACAATTCTGGTGAAAAGCCACTGAATGGATATGAATATTTCTTTTAATCAATGCTTACAATGATGTTAATGTTATTTTCAGGTAGCCAGTAATTATACCTTTAGCTTAAATAAATATATACATTTTGGTACACTTACTTTTACAGACATTTAAATTTACATGATGTGTCCTTTAAAACTACACTTACTACAACAACATAATATGGGTTTTTATAATGCAGTAGGGTATCAGTGTGTCTTGCACATATATAAAACTCTGCTAAGCAGATGGGGTAAACCACCACAACAAAAACAAAAAACCCAACATAACTAACTGTATGAGGTTCACAAAACGATTCACATATAGATTATTTACAAAATGTGTTGAAAACATGATCTCACTGAAAATGATAGAATTATAACATCTCTCTGGGACCCAAGCCGCTTTATAAATGCAGGAAGGCACGTTCTTGGGTGGGTTACCCCCACTGAAATGTTCTCAGATTTTACAGTGTAGAAAGAACACTTCCCATAAACAGAGAGCTCTCTGGGGGCATCTACAGGACTAAGTGGTAACTCTCAGGGAAGCAATGGTTTGGGAACTTTCGGTCATGCTGTATCATTAATGAATTGCCTGATTTATAACCAATGGAAATTTGGAGCTGGCTCCCTTCCCAGAATGCTTCCAAGCAATAGCACAGCAGAAACAGTAACACCATGGACACAGAAAAAGACAGCAGTTTGAGGAATTTAAAAAACTGAAGTTTTGGCCAAGGCATAAAGATATAACGGATGCTGAGTTCCAAAAAGGGAGCCAGACCTCATGGAGAATATAAAAAGTGAAATAGTAAACCTGAATAATGTAACACTTCAACCTTCGCCACACCAAAGCTCTAAGGCGCTCCAGATACGGGACAGCAGATATGGGCAGCATCTGTGCAGAGATTATTTAGGGAGAGAGTCGTGCTGTGAGTAGCACCTCCACACCAAAAGGGAAGAATGGGAAGGTGAAACCCTAGTAACTGAGGGCTACATCGTTCAATGCTGCACTGTTGTAAAGATTCCCAGGTAGTATTTACATAATGTATTTATTAAAGTTTAGCTTTCTCTCAGGAAAATATCATTAAAACAAGAATGACAAGAGATGTCCTTTTTGCCCTATGTTGTACAAATTGCACCATCACAGCCTATAAATGTATCATTTATCGCAATCCCTTTGCAAATTTTTTATTAAAATAGCTTTCCTTTAATACTTTTATGGAGTTTCTACTTATAACTTCATAGAATATTTAGATTACCTTGAAATAGACAAAAAATACTTATTGTAATGTGAGGTATCCTCATATTTGCAAAGGAAAAAAAGCAATCCTCATAAATTGTAATGCCCCATATAGTATTTCAAATGTCTTTACTTGCTTTGGTGTATTCGATATAGATTACAGATTTAAAAATTTAAAAAGCAAATAGTAATTTATTCATATATCATGCTAGCTAAGATAAATTAAGAAGCTATATTATTTATATGTCAGGGAAAATTTATAATATTGTACTAGTACTTAAAACACAGACCATGAACTAATTTAAGACTCCCAAACTTTTTAATTCAGAGCATTTCCAAGTGCCTATGGCTGTGAGACACGTTTCAGGAAGAAAGAAGTGACTAAATGCCCAATTCACAATAATGGGTTTAATATGTAAGAAATGGCAGGCTACTGCTTTGCAAAGGACATTTTCTGCTTTGGCCCTTGGCCATATTTACCCAAATTTCTTAGAGGGATTTTTTTTTTCTCCTTTAGAATTGCTTCATGAAAGTGGAATTCAAGAAATTATTTTAAGAGTCATTTAAAATGGGAAGTCAGCAGAAAGTGGGGTTTTGGTTGACAGTAGCCAAAAACATTGTAAGGAGCATTGGAGGCTGTGTAATTTTGAAAGGATTATGTTTCTATGCATTGTAGTCAGTAGTCTACATCAGCAAAAATGATAAGAAAAAAAGATTTAGCAGATTATTGCCAGGGATGCTGGCAGCCTGCCAAACACACAGAGGTAGCCCTATTCCACCTCTTTGTCTTCAGAGTAACATTACCTTTCGCCTGCTAAATAAAAGGTGCCCATTGAAATCTGCAGCATGAAGTCACACCTGCTTAAGTTATGCTTGTTTTCCCTTCATACAAAATATTTGTGTATCTGCTAGCAGGAGGTTAAATCCTTACCTAGCATATAAATTGTAGAAAATATCATGTTAATTGTTGACATGACAATAAAGACATAAAATCTTAGTTAAGTGTACTTCATTATATTGTTTGTATCTGACAGTAAATTGTGATAGTTGCATTAAATTTATTTTTGCTGCATTTATATATACACATATGAAGAGAGAGAGGCAGAGTGGGGGATGGGAGCATGCAGCCTGGAGAGTTCAAGACAATGTATTCTTCGTGTTTCAAGAAGTAAGGGTTGCTTCCTGTCTCTTATTGTCTCTTATAACTGTTTGGTTAGGATAGTTTCTAATTTTCTCTCACATTACTTATCTTTTAGGTATTTCAGGAAAGAGAGAAAGAGAATGCATATCACCCAATTAGTGTATTTTCTGAACATGAGGAGAAAAGAGAAAGAAAATAGTGCTTCCTTCCGATTTTGTAAGGGAACATATTAACCTTGTCTCTTTGGAACAAGAAGTCTATTTGTTTAAGGAACTGAGCAACCTCCTAGAAAGGAACTCATTCTCTGTGAAATAGAAGTGATGTGCATAATCTGTCCAAAAATGCAGGTTGGTTGCCCGAGGGTAGAGGAGATTCTCAGTATAGTGTGATGATTTCCCTTGAAGTACCCCCAGCCTGATTCCCTATAGACTTGTGACTCATGAGTGAATCTTCGAAAAAAGGGACACATTCTGTTGTTGTGGAGTATAATTCAATACTTGAAAAGAACAAAATGGAAGAAGGATCTCTTTCCAATGTGGCTTCAGTACCCAGTGGAATCTGATGTGCACAGAGTAATGGGCAACAAATGACAAAGTGAAGTAACCTATAGGAGGTGAGAGTACCTAGAAAATGTAGCACAACTTCAGAATGGCTAAATGCATGGCTGCCATCATGAGCCAGTGCAGAACACAGAATGTTCATGAATAAATCTGAAGGGAAACAGTAGCAGAGGAAAATATAGGTGCTGGCATATTGAGTTACTGTTTATTCAGTGATTAAGCCCACATAGGCAATGTGCTATGCCCTTTACAAACATTATCTCATTTGATCCCCATAGTAAGTTTTTAAATTAGGTATTATAATTCCCATTTTGCACATGAGGCAAGTTCTTATTTAAGAGCAGATGTTTTCAAAGTACCCACTTACAGGTATCCTCCTCCTTTCACACTCGAAAACATGCAATGACTCCATCTCTAGGGGCTGAGGAAATGGAAATGTTGGATTGTAAATCAATATTAGAAGAGCAAAAGCAGGAAGTAACGACATTAATAAAGAAGTTATAAATAGAACAACACATGATAACAGTTTAGAGGAAGAATGAAGGGGGGAATCGGAGGGGGAGAGGAACCATGAGAGACAATGGACTCTGAGAAACAAACTGAGGGTTCTAGAGGGGAGGGGGTGGGGGGATGGGTTAGCCTGGTGATGGGTATTAAAGAGGGCACGTTCTGCATGGAGCACTGGGTGTTATACGCAAACAATGAATCATGGAGCACTATATCAAAAACTAATGATGTAATGTATGGTGATTAACATAACATAATAATAAAAATAAATAAATAAATAAATAAATATAAAAAATAAATATAAAAAAATATATACACACTCCTAAAGTGGTGGCAGAGAGAGACCGTTAGCTATATTTCGAGGAAGATGCAGTCCAGCTGCAGCTCAGAGTTTCTGATGCTGCTCCTGACTCCCTGTTGTTCGCTCTCACAGAGAAACAGGTGGGTCAGGAAGCTCCACTGCAGCCCCGGCTTTTAAAGATACGGAAGGACACCTGTGGAATCAGAGGTGGCGATTCACCAAATTAGAATTACTCCAGCCAGCAACAAGGTAAAATCTTCAGAGAAGGTATGTCCTAACTTGATGAGAGGGCAAAGGAAAAGAATCTCCAAGTAAAAGGACCAGTCCAGATGCCCACCAAGAATCACTGAGAATCGGTGAATGTTCTAAGACTTGGTATCATTTTCAGGTGATGATCCACAAACGACTCATTGATTTGCACAGTCCTTCTGAGACTGGTAAACAGATTACTTCCATCAGTATTGAGGAGGTTGAAGTCACCACTGCTGACATTTAAATCAACCTTTTTAATAAAATGATTATCAGTTGTTTACAAAAATAAGATTCAAAATGAAAATATAATTTAAGGTCCAAGATAAAACACAATGAAATTACTAATGGTACTAAATAAGACCATTGAAATATGAATAATGTAAGAGCTGGGACCAATAGTTTAGATAAGTATCAAAGGATTATGTCATGGCTACACCCAAGAAGGAAAATCAACGTTTCAAGAATGCCACCCCCAGATTATGGGGGGCACTTGTGATGAGCACTGGGTGTTGTATGTCAGTGATGAATCACTAAATGCTATTCCTGAAACCAGTATTACACTATATGTTAACTAACTAGAAGTTAAATAAAATTTGAAACAAATGAACAAACAAAAAGAATGCCACCCCCTGGTAAGAATAACATAAGCTATAAGTTACCCATTGACAATTAAATTCTGGAAGGACTTCACTCTCCCCTTCTGCCCTTCCCACACCATCTCTTCACCCCTTTTTTGTACAGATTTGAAAAGTAGGAATGAAGCAAGGAAAGGTAAAATCTTAAGCCTCCTGAGCTTTCACTTTCAGGTGTTTTCTTTCTAGTCTCCGTGTATAATTTTTGTCACCACAAATTATCCTAACAAATTAACTAGGATCTTCTAAACTAATAAAAAATGGTTAAGCAGTTTATCCACAGTTAATAGGTAACAGAGCTGGGATTTGAAGAACCATGCATTATTTTTTAACCTTTTATTTTGAAATAATTTTATATTTACAGGAAGTTGCAAGATAGTACAGAGTGGTGCCATGCACCCTTTACCCTCTACCCCTCAATGGTTACATCACACATAACTACAGTATAATATCAATATGAGGGAATTGCCATTGGTGCAAAGTGTGTATGTACTTTCATGTCATTTTATCCCCTGTGTAGATTCATGTAACCACCACCACAATCAAGGTACAGAACTATTCCAGACCATAAAGATTTCCTTCAGACTACCCTTTTAGAGTCACACCCACTCTCTCTCCTTGACTATCTCTAAATCCTGGTAACCATTAATCTGTTCTCCATTCTATATTTTTATTTCAAGAATCCTGTATAAGTGGAATCATACAGAATGTAACTTTTTGAATTGACTTTTTGTCACTCAGTATAATGCCCTGAGGTTCATTCAAGTTGCACCTATCAATATTTTGTTCCTTTTATGGGCGAGTAGTATTCCATGGTATGGGTAAATCACAGTTTGCTTAACCAATCACATGAACATTTTGATCATTTCTACTTTTTGACTATTACAAAAAGCTTCTATGAACAATTATGTATATATTTTTGCATAGACTTAAATGATCATTTCTCTGAAATAAATTTCCAGAATGTAATTGCGGGATAAGGTAAGTGTATATTTAGCTTTTTTTTTTTTTTTTTTAAGAAATTGCCATTTTTTCCAGAATAGGGAGCCACGTTTTAAGCACTATATTTTAGTGCTTCCTAAGTTAAACAAGCCACGTCCATAGTAGCTGTGGTAGCCAGCTTCTAATATGATCCCCAGTGATCCCTGCCTCCTCCTGGAATCCACAACCTTGTCATCTCTCTCTACATTTTACTAAGAATAGAATGTATGGCCAAGAGATTATGACAGAAGTAATGGTATATACTTCCAAGATTAGGTTTTTTTTCTTTCTCTTTTGTCTCTCTTATTTTCTCATCATTTGTTCTCGAAGAAGCCATGTTGTGATAAGCCCTATGAGAGAGGCCCAGTGCTGAAGAACTGAAGCCTCCTTCCAAAACCACATAGGAGAGCTTAGAAGTGAATTTTTCAGCCCCATTTAGGTCTTCACAAGCTATAATCCTGCCTAATACCTTGACTACAACCTTATGAGACACCCTAAGCCAAACTCAACCAGCTAAGACACTCCAAGATTCCTAACACACACACACACACACACACACACACAGATAATAAATATTGTTTTAAAAAAGCTAAGTTTTGCGTGCTTCATTATGCAACCATAAATAGCAAATAAATATTTTGACATAAGAGGTATAATGCTACAATGATAAGAACTTAAAATATGAGAGTGGCTTTGAAAGTAGGGATGCCATGTTGTGTGAGCTGAAAAAACTGCCGGGATTTTGAGATTAGGTTAGACAGAACTGTAGCTTCTCTTTTGTGTGTGTGTGTCTCTCTCTTCCTTTCTCTCTCTCTCTTCCTTTCCTCTCTCTCTTTTTCTTATCATTTGCTGTGGGAAAAGACATGTTGTGAGTAGCCCATATGGTAAAGGACTTAATCCTCCTGTCAACAGCAACATGAGCAATATTAGAACCATATTCCTGAATCCCAATCAAGTCTTCATATACTCTAACTCTGGCCAACACACTGACTGAAACCTAATGAGACAATCTAAACCAAAACCATCCAGCTAAATCATTGCAGGATTCCTGACTCACAGAAACTGTTAGATAATAAATGTATTTTCAAGCCATTAAGATCTGGGGTAGTTTGTTATGTAGCGATATACAACTACAATGTGTAGTTACTCATAAGACTTAAGAATAAAGATAACCACAAATAGAGAAACATGGATAAGATTTACCAGATGCAGAAATAATTTGGGAAAATTCTATAAAATTGTCCACATTTTAAAGACAGCTAAGACATCCATGATATTGTCTCAGAAAGGCATAATTAGATTGTGGTTATAATTTGGAGAATACATCTTTAACACACTGTAGTTTACCCTCTTTGAGTAAAACAAAAGGGGTCATTAATGTGTTTATTTCACTGTTCAGGAGAACAAATATCCTGACCAGGTAGTGTGAATTCACTGGCCCAATATTTCTCCCTATTGAGGGTAACATAAAACTGATGACACTAGATCATCCAACCAACTCTGGCTCTGTTCACACATTCACCAAGCCACCTTCTAATTATAACCTGGCTCAGTGAACAAATTTTCCTAGAGGAAGACCAGTTCACTAGTTAGTTGGTATTATTTCTGAGCTACTTTGCCTCTGTGACCAAAATCATAAATAAATATTCAGTTTAATTGTTTTCAATTTAAGTGTTTTGTGGTCATGTTAACAAAAGCCAGCTACCATAATCCTGATCAATTTCTGGATGCCCTGAAAAAAAATGATTTTGTTAATTTTTAAGTCCAAAGAACATGATAACTGTACTCATCTTAACAACTAGTGAGCATGCCCTGGTCTCCATAAAGTCATCTCTGACTTAGCTCACTCTAAATTCAATACTGTTATTATTAAATCTCACTGTGTCATTTATCTAACCAAACAGCACTTATTAATAGCTTTCAGGAAAATTATGAACATAATTCCATTACATTTTTAATAAAATAGCTGAATGAATGAATGATAGGTCAGATAAATTTGTGAATCCCAAGTTCAAAGGAGACATTTTGAATGTATTAACAAGGCAGCATAACAAGCCAGCTGGGGGGTGGGGGACAAAAAAAAAAAAAACAATACACCTTATGGCATAATGTTTAGTGTGGGTATGTGCTTCAATTTTGTCACCAAGCACAATTTTACAAAGACCTTGTATTTAGAATCAGTGCTTAAAAGCAATTATTTTACATTTTGGAATTTGCCTTAAGAGAGACAGAAGGCCAGAGGCTTTTCTGGGTTGAGTACAAATTACAGAAGAAAGCCTTGCATTTTTTATGACCTAGGTTACTGTCCAGTCAATGGGTCATTGGACCTTTATTATTTTAATTAAAATTGGTTCACTTTAATGACATAAAATATATTGATCTGAGCCATTCTTTTCAGAGTCTTGAAAATTTTGCTAGAAAGTAGCAGTCTCCACCTTTCTCATGGTATCCATCGATTGTTTAGTCTTTTTCTTTTGGCCTGATTCCTTTTTTCTTCTTTGATTTTTACTTCCATATGACTTTTTCTTTTTATTCATGCTTCTTAGTAATTTTATGAAGATGACACTCCACCCCTGAGCAGTATATAGCCAGGAATCATAACTACTCTGTACGTGATAAATTTAGAAAAAACCCTTGCTCATTCAAAATGTCTACTCATTCCCTGCATTGTTAGTTATATATCCGGATCTTAGCTTCAATATATTTTAATTCAAACTCTGTCATTTGACCACAAGTCCAAAATGATCCTCTTATTTTTTGGTCTTTTTTTTCATTTATGTGTTTATTCATTTATTTAAAAATTACTGAGTGCTTACTGTGTATTAAAGAAGTTGGATTTAAAGGAAGAAAGGAAGGGAGGAAGGGGAAAGAGAGAGAGAAAGAAAGAAGAAAGAAAGAAAGAGAAAGAAAGAAAGAGAGAGAGAGAGAGAGAAAGAAAGAGATCCTACTCTCAAAGGTCCTGCAATCTAGCAGAAGGGCATGAAAACAAATAGTGCACTAAAATGCTATAGTGTTCATACAGCAGCAAATATTTCAAAATAAAATCCATTATTTTCTAAATGGGTATTCTTTTCTAGACCAAGTTCATCTGGTCAAATGCCCTTGTTTTTTAAAGTTACTTGGTAATAACTGTCCTAACTTTATTATATTTTCTTGATTTGCTATATTTTGAGATATACATAATTAGATATTTGGGTTATCATTCCTGCTTTCAGCTCTGAGATACAAAAAAAAAAAAAAAAGTCTTTCATAAAATATCTGTAAATCCCTTAAGCTGACCTTTAGAACATCCCTGAAATGTATCTTTGGCTCACAATTTTTTGTTTGTAATGTTTCTGGAGATTAGGAAAAATCAATATGAGCCAGCTAAAACAAGTAAGGAATAAATATCTAAAGAATAATACCAAGTAGCCAAAAGGAAGTTAGCATTTTTTTTGTATACTAGATACTGTTATTTATGAAAAGTAAGTATACATCCATATCATTTTATAGAAACTCTGGCACAAAATATATAATAGAATTTATATTTTGGATTTTAGAAAACAAATGCATTTCTTTCTCTTTCCATTACATGAATAGTTCAACAACCAAAGTTATGATAATTCACACTAGATATGATTAAAAAAAAAAAAAGACTCTCACTAATCTTGTAACACTTCACACAAGTTTTACCACCAAAAGAATAGGTTCTTTGGAATAGGTTTTTTTGGATTTTACGATTGCCAAAAAGCAATTGTAAATCTTCGTTTAATCTAATTTACAGGTGAAGAAGCTGAGGTTTATAAATTACCCAGCCTGTTGATTATTGGCCAGATATAAATGCCCAAGATTATCACATTAATATTTAGTAGGAAGTATTCAGTTCAACAAAGATTTATCCAGTGGAGATTCAGACTTAGACCTGCATAATTCATAGTCCATGCTTTTCCCACTACCCCAGGTAGTGTTAATTAGTACAAAATACTTTCTCCCCAAGGCTTGGTATTTGGAAATGTCATATAACTCTTTTCTGCTTGCTGTGATAATAATGTGTATTGCAACAATTTTATTCTAAAATATTTGCTTTTAAGTTAGGAATTTCTTTTCAATTTTTCTTCCCACAAGGTGGGTATAGGGGAGAGTCAGACACTGATGGCAATTCTCACCTGCTCAGTTATGCTTTAATGTAATTAAGAAAAGGATGTAATAAAAGACTTTACCTAAAGGTAACTAGTATGTTTTCATTAAAGTCCTAAAATGTCTAACTCCAAAAGAGAAGACATGACTCTCCTAAGATATAAGCTAACCATACTACGGTAGCAATTAAATGGTACTATACACTGAAATTTATAATCCTAATGGTTTTTCAAAAGCAGTGTACATTTAGTTCTTAACCGTGATTTTATTTTCTGAATCTAACTTCATTTCAAAAAGCTTTTCCATATAGAAAATTTCATAATGGACAAAACTCACAAGATTTACTGGATCATCAAATACTTTCCTTCATTTCTGATGAAGTCATTTGAAATGTCCTAATAGCCAGTAGTCATCCCTCTAAAACATTGTAGTGGGTGAGGGGATCCTCCCAAAATAGGAATGCTTAAGAATGTAACCTGACACAGGAGCTTGACTTCTTGGTTCCTGATTTTAATGCTGTTTTCCCTCATTATATAGTAAGATATACTCATGCAATATAATTAGTGGTTTTAGTCACCACTCATTTCAAAGTAAAGGGCAAACAAAATTAAATGTCTGGAATGGGTATATATTTTAAATTAATAAAGTTACTTTATTTTATCCTCCCCTTCTACTAGAGAAGCTCACTGCAAAACTACAGTAAATAAACTAGCACTGATTATCCAATTATCCACAAATATGTGTATGATTTAGCTCTATTTGTAAGAATTCCAACAGTGAGAAAGTTAAGAGTTTCGCAGTTATCTGACAAAGCCCCATTCTCTCTCTACTCCTCCTTACTCTCAGATTTCAAAAGACCAAATTAGCACTACTGAATAAATTAGCTTAATGCTACATTACTGTCTCTAAGTACATACAACCAGAAAATACGGTTTCACAGTCTAAACAGAAGAGAAGGATCCAGGAAGATCAAAAGAAACACAGCCTGCAATGTGTGCTAGTCACTGGATCATTTGAGGTTTTCAGAGTTACATCCTAATGAGAATGAGGACTTGCCCAAGGTTCAGATGAGATACCAGTCCTGGCCAACACCTTGATTTTAGCCCGGTGAGACTGTGAACAGAGAAGCTAGCTAATTTGCACCCAGACTACCGACCCACGGAAATGGAAGGATAATAAATTTGTTTTGTTTTAAACTGTTGAATTTGTCATAATGTGTTATGCAGCAATAGACAATGAATACAATTTATCATGTTTATTCATTAGAAGATTCAGTATTGTAAAGATGTCCATTCTCAAGTCAGTCCAGAAACAGATTGGCATTTATACAGTCACTTGATTTATGACAAAGTTGACCTTAAATTGAAGTGGAAAAGATGGTTAATAGTTGGTGATTAACAGATCTATAGGATAGCCACATGGTCTTGACCTTTATCTCACAACGTAGTTAAAAGTCAATTCCAGGGGCGCCTGGGTGGCTCAGTCGTTAAGCGTCTGCCTTCGGCTCAGGTCATGATCCCAGGATCCTGGAATCGAGCCCCGCGTCAGGCGCCCTGCTCAGCGGGAAGCCTGCTTCTCCCTCTCCCACTCCCCCTGCTTGTGTTCCCTCTCTTGCTGTCTCTCTCTCTGTCAAATAAATAAATAAAATCTTTAAAAAAAAAAAAAAAGTCAATTCCAGGTAAATTGTACATCTAAATATAAAAAGAAAACCAATAAAGTTCTAGGCAATATCATGACATTGAGTTTTGGCAATTACTTCTTAAACAAGAAAAAAATCACTAACCATAAAGGAAAAGTCCAGTTGATATATTCAATTTTATTAAAATAAAAATTATTTCTCTCAAATAAGCCAACAAGTGAAAAGCAAGTCACTGAGTGAAAGAAGATAAGCATAATACATTTATTTCACCAATGAAAAGCATCTAGAATGTATAATAGTCTTACATCAATAAAAAAAATCAGACTATTCATTTAAAAAATAGGTAAGAGTTTTATAAGTATTTCAGAAAATTGGTAATTCAAATGTCAATAAATATTTGAAAAACTTTTCAAAATCCACATCCATCAAGGAAATGTCTATTAAAATGCAGTACCACAAACATCGACTAGAATGGCTAAAATGGAAATGACTAATTACTATCAAGTGTTGGCTAAAATGTGGAGCAACTTAAAAAGCAACTCGTGCAATTCTAGTGGATATAAAATTGATATGAAACTTTAGAAACTGCCAATATCTTCTAAAACTGAATCCATCATACCTAATGACCTAGGACACTCCTAGGTATATAAATCCATTGGAAATATACTCATATATGTGCTAAAAGGTATGTATAAAGAATGTTCATAGTAGCACTAATAGTAATTGCCAAAATCTTAAAAGAGAATACCTTTTTCCAAGCATGAAAATGAATGAACCTAGCTAAACAAAAGGTCAATTTTTGGATTTTACGATTGCCATAAAAGGTTGAATCTCACAAACCATTTTGAGTAAAACAAGCTTGTAAGTGTACATACTTGATTCCATTTATACAAACTTTAAAAAATGACAGACAAAACTAATTTATGGTGGTTATTATGAACTGAATATTTGTGTCCCCCCTCCCCCCATTTTATATATTGAAACCCTATCCCGCAATGTGATGGGAATAGGAGGCGGGGCCTTTGGGAGGTAATCAGCATTAGATGAGTTAATGAGGGCTACCTTCACGAATGGGGTCAATCTTTATGGAAATCATGAGAGAGCTTGCTGCTCTCTGCTCTCCACCGTGTGAGAATGCAAGAATCCAGCAGTCTGCAACCCCAAAGAGTGCTCTCACCAGAATTCAGCCATGCGGGCACGCTGATCTCAGATTTTCAGCCTCTAGAACTATGAGAAATAAATTTCTGTCGTTTATAAACCACCTAGTCTACGGTGCTTTGTTAGAGCAGCCAGAACAGGCTGAGATAATGGTAGAAAATAATGGTTACTTTCTAGAAAGTTAATGACTGGATGGGCACCCAGGCATGCCTCTGGCATATTGATGATATCCATTTCTTGATTTCATGGTGTTTTCACTTTGTAAAAAGTCATGAAGCTGTACCTCTGATTTTACACTTCTTTGTATGTTACACTTCAATAAAATGTTTCTCAAATAACCCAAATAAATATATATATATATTTGTTATAAATCAGGAATGAATCAACAAGAATCCATGTCCCCTTATTAAATAGTAGGATTTCTTTCTCCAGTGCCCCCAACAGAGTTAAACAAACATATAAATACACGCACAAACATATATACACATACCTGCCAAATATTGTTACATTGAAGAAACACTTATAAAGGATGACTGATGAACATTAATCTTGAAAGAACTTTCACTGTTGCTATGTACCCACATATATTTGTATATATAATCTATAGTTTCTTTGATGTAAAAGATAAGAATTTTATAATATTGTGTTAGGAGTGTTTGAGACTGACCTAAGTGAAATGGTAAACCTCTATATAGTGACCTATATCCTTGAGGCTGGTAAAAAATATAGCAAGGGCAACTCATTATTTTGTGTGGTAATCAGCTTCTAAAATGGTTTTCTAGTATTTACAACTATGTGTGTTCCCCTTCTCTTGAGTGTAGGCTGAATCCAGTGACTTGCTTCTCGTGAAGAGAATACAGCAAAAGTGAGATGTCACTGCCAAGACTAGGTTATAAAAGACTGTGATTTGTTTACCTCACCTGTGCTCTCTAACTTCTCACTTAGTTCCTTCTGATGAGGCATTTGCCATGTTGTGTGAGCTGCTCTTTGAAGTAGCGCACATGGTAACAAACTAAAGGTAGACTGTCCAACAAAGCCTAATAACCTGAGAGGAACTGAATCCTGCAAGTAACCATATGACTATCTAAATATTTGGTAATATTCAATCCTTACGATATCTTATTGGGTTAAGTGAGGGTGCATAACTTCTTCATTCTTAGAGAAAATGTCATAAGGCAGTCTTTGTAAATTATATAGACTTTGTGAATCTAAAATCAGAACTATTCATAACTTTCAATGAAAACGTAAAATTATCAGCAATAGGTTTTAGTTTTTTTCTGAAGTAGTTTCCCCATCCCCACTCACTCTATGACAATTAATCCAGGTTTCAGAGAAAAAACACACAGCAGATACAGAAAAAGTATTTTTGGGGGTGCCTGGGTGGCTCAGTTGATTAAGCGGCTGCCTTTGGCTCAGGTCATGATCCTGGGGTCCTGGGATCGAGCCCCACGTCCGGCTCCCTGCTCAGCAGAGGGCCTGCTTCTCCCTCTCCTTCTGCCTGCTACTCTGCCTACTTGTGCTCTCTATCTGTTGAATAAATAAATAAAATCTTAAAAAAAAAAAAAAGAGAAAGTATTTTTCTAGGTTTATCTTTCTAATATACTTGGGCTCATTTAGAATTTGTTCAGCTGTTGATTTTAAAAGTTCATTTCCTCATGCATAATGGTTATATATAGTTGACAAGAACCTCAAAAACCTAATCTATTTCCATAATTACAAAAACAGGAAAGAGGTTTTATATTCAACCAATGTATGCATGTATGGGATCAGTGAGTCTTCCTCTCTATTACCAATAGAAAAGTAATTTACAATACTAGCAAAGGCTTGTGTCTACACAATTTTCCTATAAAATTCTGTAGCTTGCTACTTGAATTTTTAAGGAAATTGTTGCATTTTGTAAGAATCAAAACACAATTGTTAGGATCAAGCAATGACTTACATGACATAGTTGGCATATTTTATTAGTCTATCTTCTCTAGATGGAATACTAACTATTGAATACAGGATATACCTTTCTTTGCAATTTGAAGGCATTATTAGCCTCATAGTCAACATCTGTTTCATAATTTTCTCAAAATGGCATTTTCTTGAGATCAATAATAGATTTTTGTGATATAAAAAAAGGTATGAATACAAAGTATTCCAAATGCAGCAATGATCTACAGTACTTGTAATCTAGGAGTTGCCTGATAGGGCTATCTAATATTCTTCTTCTTTTTTTAAATTTTTTTATATTTATTTTTCTGGTGGTGAAGAATTCATATTTTATAACAGTGAGGGAACACTGCCACAAAATGCTAATGGGATGGTTTCATCATTCAAGTTCTAGACCCAGGGTCCCTGCAACAAAAAGGGGTCTATGAAGGTGTTTGGCTAGTCTATACAACTAGCCAAAGAAGGATCACCTTCATATGTGTGAAATATAAAGCTAAAATAGCATGAGCTGGCTAGTTTAGAAAGCAGCAATAAATGAGGCTTTGGGTGGAAAAGCCTAAATGGGGGGGCAGGGACAGAGATTGGAGAATAATATGTATAATCTGAACCCTTTTTGGAATACTAAATGATTTAAAAACATATATTTGCATACAGCTACAAAGAAAATGAAAGAATATATAGTAGTTATCTCTGGATAATAAGACAATTAACACTTTTGTTCTTTTCTCTTTCTATTCTTTCTAATGTTCCTATTATAAATATGCATTTTAATTGCATATTTGCAAAAAGATTGTTTATTTTAAGACACCATAAAATAAGCATTCATTTTTTCCACTGTGAAAAATACTTTGGTAGAGGTCAGTATTACATTGATGAGTAAGATAAATATGGTTTTTATTCAGGAGGAGCTTATGGTTTAATAGAAATGATGCAGAATGAACAAAGAAAATCTAATAATATGTAATAAGTGCATGATAAGTTAGATACAGAATTTTATGAGAGCATTATCAAAGGAAACTAACAGAGTCCAAGAGCTAAACTATAGCAAAGGAAAAGAAATAACTATATAAGAAATTCTTTAAAAATGGCAATTTTCATTAATCATATTTCACTTCAATTCTAAAATATATACTTATATTCTGTTTCAACTTTTTATTCCCTTAGCCCTGGGGATGAAACAGCTAAGGTACTATCTGCTCCATCCCTAGTCTCCCCACCTTAGGGTATTTTACTATTAAAATCAGTGGGTTGACTGTTCATGTTGGAAAATTCCTAATCTGGGGCACCTGGGTGGCTCAGTCGGTTAAGTGTCTGCCTTCCGCTCAGATCATGATCTTGGAGTCCTGGCATCTAGCCCGAGTCAGGCTCCCTGCTCAGTGGAGAGCCTGCTTCTCCATCTGCCCCTCACCCTGCTAGTACTCACTCTCTCTCTCTCTCTCAAATAAATAGATAAAATCTTTAAAAAATTTAAAAAAAAATGAAAAGGCCTAATCCTACAATTGCTTCTTCATAGTCTCTTTTGGTTCAAAAATGATGTTGATAAAACCTAATAGATTTAGGAACTCTCAATAACAACATCATCATAAAACAAAAGTACTTTATCATCATTTAGAAAATAAGGCAATTATCCCATCACTAGTAGCATTCTACAATTTACTCAGAAATATCCTTTGAAGAGGACATGCTTCATATTTGCTTTTCATCAAACAGTTTAAGTATTTTCTTTATGAATTTCAAGTGGCACTGATACTGGTTTGTTTGTTGTTTGTGTTCATATTCTCTTCAACTATATGCACTCTTTGGGACAAGACATGATGTAGCATGTTATTAAAGTATCTGCTTCACTGTTAAACTGGGCAGTTTTTCTTGACACAAAATCCTATATATTACCTTTGTACAATATGTTCAGTTTAAATTCCCCTGCCTGCTATTCCAAGAAAAAAAGGCTATATTAAGCCAGGAACAATGATAATATAGTATGGCCAATTTAGGGCACCTGGGTGGCTCAGTCCCTTGGGCGTCTGCCTTCGGCTAGGGTCATGATCCTAGAGTCCCAGGATTGAGCTCCTCCCCAGCCTCCCTGCTCAGCAGGTAGTCCTACTCTCTCTCTCTCTCTCTCACTCTCTCTCAAATAAATAAATAAAATCTAAAAAAAAAAGTATGGCCAATTTAGCATATATATGTGTATTTCGGAATATATGTAGATCCCTAAACTTTAACAAACGCATTACTTATAACTGTAATGTGTTTAAAAATAAACTAAAATAATTAAAATTTGAAGAGCTTATGATTTTTGAGCAAACATCAATTTGAATTGGGCAGCACCACACTGAAAATTGTTGGGAGTCCCCCACTGACAAGAGCTAGAGGAAAGGGCTTTTATAAGGCAGACATAGAAGCAGAGCATGGAAATCAGTTCCCCAGCTATAGCTTAAGCTTATTTGGGGAAGCCTACTTGGCTGTTTGTGATTGGTTGTTCTTGCGTTTTGATTTCTTAACCTTGAGGCATTTACAGGAATTGACTGGCTTAGGTTTCCGTTTGGTTGCCAAGGCATTAGAACTACCTAGGTCTATGGCTTCCTTGTTTAATTACTTTAACATATGTGACCTGTATTTCTGTATTTTTACTATAATGGTAACTTATACATTGGCATATTTTTGCATTCAAGGCTGCTTAGTGGGAAAGTCTGGGTTGTAATTTCCCCTTTCTCCTTTTCTGTTCTTTTAGGAAATGCCAAGATTCTAAAAGTCAATGCCTGTGGAAATGAATCATTAACATTTCAAATGAAGTACCAAAATCAGTAAATGCAAATCATAATTCTGATATCAACATGAACTTATACAAGTGGCCCATTTGCAATTATCACACTTGACTTTTCTGTTTATAAAACAAGATATCTTAACCTTAATAATGGCATCATCCATATGTGTTTCCATCTTTGGGCTTTTGAATATACACCAGCCAGGCAAGACAAATAATACTCTTTATAACACCTAGAGATCCCTATAAGAACCAAATAGATAGCCTACTGGGTTACCAGATGCATTGTAGTACTCTAAAATTAAGGAACAGATGTTCTTTGTTAACCTTATTTTCTAACAAAAAATAAACAAAGTTTTAAAAATAGAGATTGGGAAGGAATCTTAGAAACTTAACATCTCCAAATATCAGGAAGATTGAAAGAGAGGGATAACTGAAAGTGTTGGCTAAGATCATAAAGCTAAAGATGAAGGGAATATCCTTTGGTAACAAAGAGAACAGACATCAGGAACCAAATGAGGACTGTTGAGCAAATAAACATAATGCATCGTGGTAAATATGGCATATGTGACAAAGAACAGGGAAAAAATTATCTAGGCAATCTCAAAAATGATTTTTTAGTAAAAAACAAAGCTTGCTATTATATAATCTTTGTCAAACTGATTTTAAAAAAGAAAAGAAAAGAAACTGTTCAATTCAGTCAGGGTAAAAATACCTAATTTTGAGGAAATAGCAATCTAAGGATTTCAAATACAAAGAGACAAAAATAATGTTTTAGAGGCAGTGATCCATGCATTGCCTTATAAGTAAGAATGAGAAATGATTGGGGAGATGAAGAAAACTAAGGAGCTCTTTGAAACTCATATTGCACCAGATAAATCACAAACAAAAAAAAAAACCAAAACTTTAAATTGTCTTTGTCTTCTTAAAAAGGTGAAAAAATAAAAGACATGCACACACACAAAGGACTGCATGTAAAACTGGTCAGTGGATTGCTTCACTCTTTAATTTCCTGGTTGTGATAGTGCTCTGCAGCTATGCAAGTCATCACAGTTGAAGGCTACATGAGATCTCCCTGCATAATTTCTTACAACTGCAGGTGAATCCACAAGTATCTCAGACTAAAAGTTAAAAAAATAAAATAAGGACAAATAAAGAATAACCTGTATAATTATAGTAGAGTTATTGTGAAAATTAATCTAAAAAAATTAATCATGTAAAGAAACGAAAGAAAATTAATCTGATAAATTTCCTTTAAATGGTCTTATACCCTATGTTTGGGGATGTCATTAAGACCCTGGGCTAATTTAAAATTGGTAAACTAAGAGAATAATCAAAGGCCCAGAAGGGGACAGTGTAAGAGTATTATATGACTATGGCCTGCAAAGAGCAACTCAGTAAATCTTTAAAAAAAAATGAGCGATCATACAGCTAAAATTTAAAAAACAAAAAGAAAAATCAAGAATGAAAACACCAGAAGTCACCAACCAAAATAAAAAAAGGGAAAATCTAAATTTAATTTAAATGTTAACTGGAGCAAAGGACAATATATAAATAATCTTTTAAAATTCCAATACATGGGAATACTCAAAACTAATTGAGATAGAAAATAAACTTAAATGTAAAACTCAAGTCCATTTAGCTCCTAGAAAAAATGTAGAATCATATCTTCACAACTTTGTAGTAGACAAATATTTTTAATTAATTATTTCTTTGTACAAGAAGCAAAAAAACTCAACTAACCATAAAAAGCTATAAGTTGATTTCACAAAATTAAATTTTTCTGCTTATCAAGAGATACCATTAAGGAAATGGAAAAAGAGTCAACAGACACAGATTGGGAACAAAACTATAATCACCATAAACACATCCAACAAAAGACTACTATTAAGAATATATGAAGGACTCCTACTAATCAACAATAAAAATACGAAAAATTTGATCAAAAAGTGGGCAAAGAATGTGAACAGATACCTGAAAAAGAAGATACACAGATAGTCAATAAGCAAAGTTACTCAACATCCTAATCACTAGGAAAATTTATATTAAAACCATTAGGAGATACCATTTTGCATTCACTAGAGTGAGTAAAATGAAGGGAACTGGCAATAGTAAATGTTGAGAAGTAAAGCAATCAGAACTCTCATACATTGCTCATGGGAACATAAAGTAGCATAAATATTTTGAAAAGGAGTATGGGAGTTTCTTAAAAAGTTAGACATATTCCCTTGCAATTACCCAACGCCTTTGCAATTCCACTATTAAGAACGGAAATTTATGAAGGAGAAACAGAAATTCCAAATTAATGTCAATAAGAATGTCCACGGTTTCCTCATTCATAGTAGCCCATAAAATGAGAAAAACCTTAATGTCTTTCATAGGAGAATGGATAAACAAACTGGGGCTTATTAATACAATGGAATACTATTCATCAATAAAAAGGAGTGTACTATTGATGTGAGCAACAATATGGATGAGACCAAAAATATTATGCAAGCAAAAGAAGATGGACACAAAAATAAATAATTCATAACATATAAAATTCATCATAAAGTAAATTTATTAGAACTAATTCCTTTGGATTTTTGCTCACCTTGTTCAGAAGAAAATAATGAACAATTACCTTCAAATTTTCAATTGCCCTCAGGATTCCTTATTGTCAAAATCCATACCAATTCCAAATGTCTTTTATTGACTTTTTATCTAGGTTTATTTTCAAAAAGCACTCAAGTAATCACTGAAATGAATTTTCTCTAATCCAGTTTGATGCTATTGACATTGCATTGTTTTCTGTTTACACGGCATACAAAAATATTAATATTTCTTCAGACTGTTAAACGCTAGACCTCTTTTACCTTAAAAAGGATGATTATTGTATTTAAAATTACTAGTTGAATTGTGAAATTTCTGTTTACTTATAGAAACTTTACACACCATATTCTCACTATCCATAACAATGGCATGGTAAAGAGCCTTGTTAGTGCAAAAGTATAGGACCCCAGAACAAAACTAGTTCAAAATCTTGGAACCAAAATATCCTCAGGGGCACAGTAGTGACAAAATAGTGGGTTAAAATTGGCAGGTGCAAAGTTTCCAGCACATCTAGATAATGTTGCAGCTCTAATAAACTTGCTGTTTTACCATTATTTTACCAGCAGGTGGTAAAATTGCTCCCTAATCCAATATTCTACAGTGACTCAACTACTCACTGTCTATGCTTGTATTGTTTCTTCTTCTCTTGCCATTCTAAACTCTAAATTCTTTCAAAATTTATTTCTGCTTACTGAGAGCTTTTTTTGTCTAATAAGGTCACCTCACTGCTACCTCTTACCTTTGTGTTTCTGGCTTCTGCACTGCTCCTCATTATTGCTATTTTTATGTGACCTTTTTTATATAAGCCACAAAAGAGGATCTGACTGAATTAGCCAATTACCACATATGGTAGATAATATCAGTACTGGAGAATATAGACGTCTCATATTTGTATCCTTACAGATTATTGATCATTTTACATGGCTGACTTTGGATGAGAAGTGATCCCTGCAACAATAATCCATGGCTAGATTTGCAGAGTCATATAGAACTAAACACAGTAAGTAACGTATGCATTAGGAATCCCTCAGAAGGGAACTGTGAAAATGCCAGGCAACACAGAGGCTCTCTGGAAAGAGAACTGTAACCAGAGGTCACCTTGCATGGTCTGCCCCAATACATTCATTTATTAGGGTCTCTTTCAGGGGCATTTCTTTCATTCCACAGATCTGTGTTCATATTGGTGAAGCAGTATCATATGATTAAAACCATACCTTTGAAATTCTTTAACTATCTGACAGTTGAAAATGCCCCTTCATATTCTTCATTTTCTAAATCTTCTTAACCATTTGGTGCATTTGTTTTGTAGGGACAAATTTTAGAATAATTTTGTCAGTTTCAAAAAAAAAAACCTCTTCCTTGAAAATTAGGTTGGAGCTGCATTTTTATAGGTTATTCAAGGGTAAATTGGCATCTAAAATATTGATTCTTTCCATCAAGACACTCTAGTAGACTAAAATCCATTGAACTAAACTCTTATAATCCAGAAATTCCTATAGTTCCACATTGGCAAAATGAAACTTAACGAGAAAATACCAATTCCCGAATGGCTCAGCAACTACATGAGAAGCATTTTGTGATATTTCAGTATATCAAAATGATTTGAGAACATAAGAATGATACTAATTTCTCTAATGTGATAGCTCAGAAATTGAAAATATAAACATTGCTTGAAAAATAATAAAAGAACTATTTTGTAAGCAGTTACTATGTCCCAGAGTTCCAAGTGCTTAACATGTATGGAACATTTACTCCTCAGTGGGGGATCTATTAATCCCATTTATTAAATGAGGAAACATTTGTAAGAGGTTAAGCAACTTGCCTAATGTAACACAGCTATTAAGTGGTGGAAAGAATGAACTCGGAGTTCTCCAAGTTTGATCTAAAGACTATATTCTTAAATATTATGCTAGAGCTATCTGTGAAATATGAAAAGCATCAATTTGGGGTGTCTGGCTGGCTCAGTTGCTAGAACATGTAATTCTTGATCTCAGGGATGGTGAGTTTGAACCCCACTGGATGTAGAGTTTACTTTAAAAAGAAAAAAAGGCAACAACTTAATCTAGCAAAAGGCATTTATTTGTGATATATATTAACTCTTACATATACTTAAAAAACTTTGAAAAGAATGTAAGTTTTTATGAAAATAAAAATCAATATATATTGTCACTACATTATATTTCCCAAATCTTTATGTAATTATCAAATAAAGTATCAAAGCCAACTTATTAATTTGAGAACATATTTTGAAGTGTATTTGCCTTAGGCATCAAAATACTTTTAATGACAAAATGATTGAATGTCCAGAGGTGGTAGGACTTGGTGAATAATTTGAAAAGGGACCATCAGAGGATGATAGCCACGTTTCTGGCTCCAGAGCTCAGGCAAATATTAATATTTCCTTCAATTTTCATTTTTAATCTGTTTTCATACCCATGATCTCCATTTAATCTGAGGACAACCTTTTGGGGGATACAAAGGTATTTTCTAGCTTAAAATATAAAAGGGTTACATGGTTTGCCTGAAGTCTCAGCTGAAAGGAAGGTGATTAGCGGAAAGCACATAGAATTAATTTCTTTTTCTACTCAATTTTAGAACATACATCTAATTCTACTGTCTAAAGTACAATATTTAATGTCTCCTTTCAATCTAGATTGCTATCCGAATTCAGGCCTATGTCATATTATCCCCTTTGCTACCTAATGTAGAAATTCCTCACTGGCTATCCTGACAGGAGCAATCCATCATCATTGAATCATGGCTGGCAGCACAATTTTGATCAACCATGTGAACACCCTTATTACCCTCAAGTGCAAAGTGCACATAAATATTTTGTATACTAGCCAAACAGATGCAGAAGGACAATGCATCTCTGCACAAGGCTTCTGCAGGTCTCTCTCTTGTTCTGTTACCCTCCCTCTTGTTTTCTAATCCATACTGGTCTTTAGCAGGTTTTTGCTCCTATGTTCTAATTGAAATTTAAAGGTTCATTGGACCACACGACAAGGGTGTATGTATAGTCACAAGAATCCCTTTGTGACAGTTCTAGCTCCATGTACTCCACTGCCCCGTTATGAACTCAGATAGAAGTGAAATAGCCAATGAGGACTCAGAAGCCATAAAGCATCCCCTTGGGGGATACCTTATTGAAATGGCAACAGAGTTCACCAGTGTTCTAGCTCAGCGCGGGCCAGGCACTTCACACTGGTTAAACTGTATCCACCACAGCACTGGGCAGGGAAGCTTTTCCTTCACAGTAGTTTTGCATCCAAAGCCCTGCTGTGTCTGTGTCTGTGTCTGTCTGTCTGTCTCTCTCCCTCTTCTGTTTTTTGGATGGGGGATGGTTGTTAAGTGTCCTCCTGAGTGGCTAAAAAGGGTGTTGGCCTGTTGGAACGAGGGAGAAGAAAAGTCTAGGGACACGAGAAGAGTCACTTCTGTATAATCCAGGCAATATATGTCTGCAGCTATCCCTGAGCAGCAACAGAAGAAAGAATGCTTTCAGTGTAGATGACAATTTATCACTCAACAGTGACTGACACTCTGCTGGTATTGGCTCCTTGGCATGGAGGACTAGAGTAGTCATCTAGGGAGAGGCTGGGGAGCCTCACATGCCTACTCATTTTTCCCATATGTTCTAGGCAAGCCCGGTCCCTCAGATGTCCTTTGTTACTTTGACCCCCAAGACAGACAAAACTACTAAATATACCTCATGGGGGTGGGGGTGGGGGGTTGGGGTAGAGGGATCCAGCTTTTCCTCTAGACTTTCTTAAATCTATTTGTTGATAAATTTTATATTTCTTCTTTAAAATTAGACTTTTGCTTTTCAAAAATCTTTTCTTCTTACCTCTCAAAAAGCCCTGCTCTTGCAAATGAATAGCTTTAGCTTCAAAACAATTGTTTCTTAAAGAGGGATATGAATTCAAATTTGCAAATAGGAGAACCAGATGAGGCCTGACTGCAAAGCAAGTCCATATTTGCATAAAATATTGAAAGGATTCTCCCACACTTCTAAATCCAGAAACTCTGGATACAAATTAAGATCACCTTTACCTCAGTGAGTCATCAAGGCGGGATGCATAGCACAGTAGCCCAGGCTTTGGAACCAGATAGAAAGCCTTGATTGTGAATCCTGTTAGACACTGTCTATCAGAGTGAGTTTGGGAGAGTAATTTTAAATGATTTGTTTCCTTTCCTGCCAATAAGATGGTTATTTGAATCTCTTCCTGAAGGGTTTCTTTAAGGGTGAAATGAGTGAATGTATGTAAAGTTCCTCCCAGGTAACAGTCTCTCAACAGAACTTTCTCCCCTCAGGCTAGATTTCTTTATCAGCGGCTCAAGGATATAGCTTCTACCTCTACTTGATCTTCTCAGTTTCTGTTGGGAATTTTATTTTAAACTGAAGGGCATTTTCTCTTTACTTCACTTCTTAAGCAAATTCAATACATTTAAATTATTTCCCTTGATCTTCCTACCTCATCTTCTCTTCCAGAGAAGTTAATTTGACCTTCCCCTCAAGCTACTTGTCACTTGTTCTTTTCTTCAGTCCTTTTATTAATGTATTCCTGTTCTTAGCCAATGATTTCAAATACAATTCTTTAAGTGATTTTTAAAAATATATATGTATTTAAGACAATATGTTCTACTAAACACATTGTATTACAATTGCATTTGATTAATACAGTGTGTTTGTTTATCTTTTGTTTGTTTGCATCTGTGGTTGTGGTAACATCAAAAGTGCACTGAATTAAAAAAAATAAAAAAAATAAAAATAAATAAAAATAAATAAAATAAAATAAAGTGCACTGAATTTAGAGCCAAAAGATCAGTGACTTTGACACTAACTAGCTGTATGCACTGAGGCAATATATCACTTCACCTCTATAGAACTCAAAGCCTTCTAAAGATTTTGAGCTATGTGATTTTTTTACTCAACTCAGCTCTCTCATTTCGGGATTTAACTTTGGCAGCAATCCAATGCTCCACTGATGACATTATTTTGGCTTTCCATAGTTTTCAGCCCATGACCTCAAATGACTATTTGCTTCTACTTTTCTTTGTGTTTTCTCTCTGGGTGTCTTTCCTCCTTTCTTCTCTTTCATACTTTTCCCACCTATAGGAAAAGCTTATAAGAAAGAGATGTATCACCAACAGTTTTATGCGTTCCTGGTAACCTTTATTTTGGGCTGAAACTAAGAGAACCTAATGTATGACACTGCAGAATTATAAAAATCAAATCAAGCTTCCTAACAGTAGGTATAGAATGGTCTTATTCTGCTAAAACAAACAAATAAACAAAAGGTATATATAGACAATCAAGTATATATGTTAGAATTTATGTAGAGACTGATATGAAAGGATACAAACAAAAGTGCTAAAAGCAATTAGCACTGGAAGAAAACAGTGTGCAACAAAGGAGGAGGAACAGTCAGGGTTTAAATGTTTACCATAATCTATTCTATATTGTTTAATTTGTTGCAAGCATGCATTATTTTTTTTTAATTTTTTTATTGTTATGTTAATCCCCATACATTACATCATTAGTTTTAGATATAGTGTTCCATGATTCATTGTTTGTGCATAACCCCCAGTGCTCCATGCAGAACGTGCCCTCCTCAATACCCATCACCAGGCTAACCCATCCTCCCACCCCCTCCCCTCTAGAACCCTCAGTTTGTTTTTCAGAGTCCATCGTCTCTCATGGTTCTTCTCCCCCTCCGATTTCCCCCCCTTCATTCTTCCCCTCCTGCTACATTCTCCTTCTTCTTTTTTTCTTTCTTAACATATATTGCATTATTTGTTTCAGAGGTACAGATCTGAGATTCAACAGTCTTGCACAATTCACAGCGCTTACCAGAACACATACTCTCCCCAGTGTCCATCACCCAGTCACCCCATCCCTCCCACTCCACCCCCCACTCCAGCAACCCTCAGTTTGTTTCCTGAGATTAAGAATTCCTCATATCAGTGAGGTCATATGATACATGTCTTTCTCTGTTTGACTTACTTCACTCAGCATAATACCCTCCAGTTCCATCCACATCGTTGCAAATGGCAAGATCTCATTCCTTTTGATGGCTGCATAATATTCCATTGTATATATATACCACCTCTTCTTTATCCATTCATCTGTTGATGGACATCTTGGCTCTTTCCACAGTTTGGCTATTGTGGACATTGCTGCTATAAACATCAGGGTGCACGTACCCTTTCAGGTCCCTACTTTTGTATCTTTGGGGTAAATACCCAGGAGCAAGCATGCATTATTTTTATAACAAAAATGCTATCATTGACTAATATTTGTTTTTATTTATATATATATATTTGTACAAAGTGGCTTTGTAGTTTACTAGAAGTTGGGTATAAAGTTATTAAAAAGATAGTGATTCAAGGTGGAGGAATGTTACATAGGAAATAGCCAGTGGGTGAATCTGTTTTCAGCTCTGGCCCAAGCAGGAAGGGATGCTTTCTTCTGAAAGTGATTTGAGACTGCTGTTCTCATTGCATTTATGGCAAGAAAACTAATTAGGGTAATTAAAATGTAATTGGAAGAGGAAACACAGGTAGAACTAAATCTTTACATTACAGAAAGCACTGAGAGTTAGGCAAAAGTTAACCCTGGAGTTAACAGAATAGAATATGGTGGTAGGATTTTGCAGAACGTATTGGAGCAAAGCTAATCTTTCCAAAGAAATCGATAGGTAAAGATTGCATTTAAAGACAATTTTTTCAGAAGTACACAAAGACTAATGACTCTGCAGATATCCATAGGACATAGGGAAAAGGAAGCCTTCCAACCAAAGATAGCATGATTTAATTCAAACACTGTAAGAATAGCAAAAAAAAAAAAAAAAAAAAAAAAAAAAAACTGGGCTAGAATCGACATACAGTCATCATCAACTCAAGTTCTTATCAAAAGCCTACATATAATATTTACAATTGTATGACTTTATGCTGACATGAAGTATAAAGAGTTCACTTTCAGAGTGTGGGTTCAGTCATTGTCAGGATATCAGGTTTATTTTGTTGTTGTTCCCCCATTATGGTGGGAGGGCATCATAGAATGTCCTAAGGACTCCAAAGGGAAAAGAGAGAACTGTTTAATCTCTCAGAGCACTACACATTTCAAAAATTCTGATTTCTCTCTTCCTGTCCTAAATTCTCTACTTATATCTAAGCTCTATGGAAGTGCACTGGTCCCAACAAGCTGTCATTTTCTCAACCTATAATTGCAGTATTTAGCTTCTTTTGTCTGCTGCAGCTTTAATCATCAGTTTCAGGAAACCCTGACACCAATGCCCTGCATACCTAAACATACATTACCTATTTGATCATCTATGTCCCTAAATACAATGAACATATCTTCTTATCTTACCAGTACTCTATGTAACATTCTACACAGTTGAAAAACTGTTGCCCTGGCTTCTGACTCAGCACTCTTGATTTTCTTCTCATTTTTCCTGTCACTTCTTGTCAGTCTCCTTTGCTATCTACTCCTCCTCAGCTTGAATTTTAAATGTGTTTGTTCCTATATAATTTTTTCTTTTCTAATATACCCTCTCCAAAGGTGAGTACATTCTATGCTAAGGGAAATCAAATTTCTATAATAGAACAAATTTATGTGCTAAGTTCCAAAATCATATATCCAATGACCCGTATATCTATAAAATAAGCAAATTTAATATCTAATGAGCACACTAAAATGCAATTAAGCTTCTACCCCAAATTGGTTTCTCCAAGTCTCCACTAGCTCATTAAGTCACACATCCATACAATGGCCCAAAACAAGACACCTAAAAGGCAAATTTGTTTCCCCTACTTCCCTTAATTTCACATTTATTCCCAGCAAATTCAGTAATTTTTATCTCCAAAATATATTTCAAATCTGTCCACCTCTTCTACCAACTCTCTAGTCCAGCCCTGTCCCATATAAATATAATGCAAGCAACATATGCAATTTTAAGTTCGCCAGCAGGCACATTAATAAAATAAAAAATAATAAATGTTAAGTTGATATTTTGGATATATTTGGTTTAAATATATTACTAATGTCAATTTGCCACATATAAATATAAAAAATAGATGAGATATTCTATTCTTTTTTTCTTGTTGAGTCTTCAAAATGTTTTGGGTTTTATACTTACATAGCACATCTCAATTCACACTAGTCCAATTTCAAGTGTTCAATAGCCACATGTAATTATTGCACTGAGGAGTATAGAGCTAAGCTACATCAACATCATCGCTTACCTGAGAAGGACTATCACAGATTCCTGTGTGATATCCTCACTTCTACTCTTGCATATTTCTACTCTACATATTTCCCATGGACTAGTGAGAACTGAAAACAACAGAATTCTCTGCTCTGTGTTAAACAATAACAGGCCTGGAGAGACTTTCTTATTCTTGTGTCCATAGTACTAAGATCAAGAAAAAATAACTTAACTGCTTTTTCTAGGAAATACCTGCTCCTGGAAGAGAAAACTGACCCAGCCAACCTGTTAAACTATCAAGACTAACAAGCTCATCTAGATTCATTTCAAGATCTTCAATTCACTGTGTTCTCCCATCAAATATACTATATGACAAAATCCCAACCAGTGTTCCCTCTTGAAGTTGACCTTAAAATCCTTCAGCACAGGCCTTAAAATGATATAAAGAGCCTTACCTAATTTCCCATTTTGAGACACTAGTAAGACTGTTTACTGCACTAAGTCTAATAAACTTAGTTTTGCCTGATAAACAAATTTTTTAGAGGTCTTTTGGAAAGTTAGCAGTCAACAAAAGCAAGAGAGAACTTCTTAAAATGCAAATGGGATCATGCCACTCACCTGTTAGAGATATTTTAATAGTTCCCAATGTTTTGGAATAAAATCCAAACTATTTAATGTATTTGAAAAGGCCAAAATAATCTATTCTCTGTCCAACTCTCTAAAATCATATTATATCACTACCCTTCCTCCCTTCACTAAGTTTTAGACACAGTGCCTCATTCCTGTTCTTCAGGTATAACCAGTGCTTCCCCAATCTTGTCATCTTTGCATTTATTCTATTCTGCCTGCAAGATTCTTCCATCTTAAAATTGCTGACTCATCCTGATTCTTATTAACTAAGTTAAATTTGATGTCCTCAGAGAGGTTTTCCCTGACATCTGTATTTACGATGTTGTTATCTCTTATGCCAATTTTCTCTCCATCACATCATCCTGCTTACTTCCTTCATATCATTCATCATAACTGCCTTGTCTGTATCTTTCTTTGTTTACTTTCTGTCTCTCTCCACCAGAATATAAATTCCAAGTAAATAAAGATCTTGCTGATCTTATCTATCTCTATATGCCTAAATGTCTGACAAATTTATCAGTACATAGTAGGTACTCAATAAAAACTTATCAAAATAAATGAACCAAAATCATTCCATGAATAGCTTAAAGAATTAAAGAATGAATAGTTTACAGAATGAGAGAAGAAAAAAAGGAAGGAAGGACCCCCCCCTAAAATATGCGATTATAAGCAAGACAAGTGTGATTATCCCCTCTTACGCATTAGGACATTGTATAACAGTATGTTGAAGGTAGGAAATCAGGCCACCACAGCTACTATATAATGTAACTGAGACCAAGATCAAGGTCTTCTGATTTCTAATCCAGTGCTCAACACAGCATAACACACTGTCATTCAACCTGCTCTGATTGATGTGGTTCTTTTGAAGCTAACGTGTAAAGCTTCAGATTTAATAACGAAACAAGGCATCTGAAGGAGAAAATGATTCTCTGTGCATTAATTGGTGAGTTCATATCTTTTTGCATTTACATCTCCCACTTGCATTTTGATTAGCAATTTCCTCTGTCAATTTAACACCAAAATCCTCTGTAATCAGTGGCATGTTGTGTTCTGGAACAGACTCAATGAGTCCCTGAAGCTGGCAAGACAGCCCTTCAATCCCTCCACCTTGGCTGCTCTAGTGGTGAGCATGCCTGACTGTCAGTCTGATTTCCTAAATCTCCTACAAGGGAGTTAGGCAGTTAGAAATAGTGTTGGCATATGCTTGGCTTTAGCTTGTTTCAAATACAAAATGCTGGCTGGTTCCAAACACAAGCCTCACTTATTTTCTATTATTATTATTATTATTATTATTATTATTATTATTATTATCATCATCATCATCTTTATCACTCTTCCAAAATCCCTTTTGAAGAGGTTTCATATCCTAAGGAGGAGCAATTCCTGAAAATTACACTTGATCAATTTATTTAGTGAGGCATAAACAGTAAATTAGCATGTGATTAAAATTCCTACTCTCTTTTAATAGTAAATATATTGTAAGGGATTGTTTGTTGTCTATCCAATCACTAATTTCTACTTTCTCTCTTGCTAAAATAACCTCAGTTTTCAAATATTAGGAAACTTGTGGTGGATGACTGTGGCAGGGGAGGAGAAGGATAATCCCCCATCCAAACCCCATGGAATGAATCCTGAATATTCTGTGCCAAGCCTAGTAATTCTGTTCTTCCTGACATTTGTCAAGGTTATGTATCTTTGACATGGCATAAAGCATATTAATAATCTGGATTCTTTTTATTCTTTTATTTTCCCAGTCTTTCTCCACCTATATGCTGAAATCCAGGCACTCCGGACTCTAAATTATAATCTTCTAATTGTAATTCTCTAAACATGCTTTTACTTCTTTTTCCTTGCAAATGTCCTAAACCACAATTCCAACTATACAACTCCTATCCATCTATACACCAAAGCCAACTCAAATGTCACCAAATGATTACATCTTTGAATAATTTTCTCCATGACAGAATTAAAAACTCTTAATTACCAATGATGATTCTATATACTTTCATCATAGCACTTACTACTATAGATTCTTATCATTGGCTCACATTTCTCTTTATTCCACGAGAATCCTAGTTAATTAAGAACAGGGATCATGCCTCACTCATATTTGTGTTCTTAAAACTTAGCATGGTGCTTGACAGACAGAAAGGACTCAAATATCTTTCCAGAGGTTGACTGAGGAGACTATATAACAGGTAGAAAATTATTCCTTAACATGATGCCTTCTTCATTCTTTGCCACCCAGGTTCATGACAATTTTGTATTCTACATATACTTTTCAAAACTTTTATTCTATCTTGTACTTTCTAGATATTATTATTTCCGAGGAATTTTTTAGAGAGAGGTATCAGAAGGACTTTATGTAGCTTAACATCTTAAACAGGCAATGAATACAGGTATAGAAGAGATTAAAATGTGGTAATTTAAAATACTGTTATTCTATTATAAAATATTATATTCTATTAACTAGAATATTTTACTAATGAGAATGCCCCAAAACTTGTTATTAAACAAATGATTACCTACAACATTTTAACAATATTTCCACTGGTTTATTTTCCTACTTAAAAGCAGTAAGCTGTTCAAGCCAACTTATGGTAACAAAGTTAATCAGTAAAAAATTATTAGTAGTAATGACGGTGACAATGGTAAGAGTATTATAAGTCAAGCACATTACATTTTCCTAAGATGGCCTCAATATTATTTCCCATCCCATTATGTTTCTTTTGACCTTTTCACTTCTTCCACTGAAAGGTAAATTTCATGTCACCTCCTCTTGAATTGGGGAGGATTTTGACTTGTTTGTAAACAAGAAATTATGACAAAAATGACAGTGAATGATTTTGGAGATTAAGTTAAAAAAGGAAATATTGTATGTGTTTTGTTAGCTGCAACACTTACCCTTGGATTCCTGAAGTGCCATGCAAAAAAAAAAAAAAAAAAAAAAAAACCAACAACAACAACTATCTGAAGGCTGTCATGCTATGAGAAAGCCAAACAACATGAAAGTTAAATGTAGTTTTCCTTAGTCTTTCAGTACTGTGTTCAGATATCAGATATATGAGTGAACAAGCCTATGCCCTTTCTGAATTCTTGACCCATAGAATCTTTGAACATAATATAGTGGTTGTTGTTTTATGCCACTAATTTTAGGATAATTTGTTGCACAGCAGCAATAACTGGAACAAAGAGTGTGACAAGAATGGGGCACCTGGGTGGGTCAGTCAGTTAAGCATCTGCCTTCAGCTCAGGTCATGATCCCAGGGTTCTGGGATCAAGCCCCACATTGGGCTCCCTGCTCAGCAGAGCCTGCTTCTCCATTTCCCTCTGCTGCTCCCCCTGCTTGTGCTCTCTGTCAGATAAATAAATAAAATCTTTAAAAAAAAAAAAGTGTAACAAGGAATGGTTAGGTGTTTACTAATCTCATTTATTGTTTAGACATAAAGGAAGAAGACATTTTACCTGCTCTTTGTAGTTTACTTGGGTCCCATTTGACTGAGTATTGGCCAGTGGGATGTAGAGAGAAGTATGCCACATTGAGGTCTGGTCATCAAACTTCCTGTTCAATCATCCACTGTCTCTTTCCTTTCTCCAGTGACAGTGGAGGCCATATTATAAAGATGGCAGTGTCAAAAGACTGGAGAATCCTGAATCACTGGTAGAAACTTATCCAGGAAAATTGGCTAACATCAGAACAATGTATAAATGATAAATAAACTATAACAAATCCCAGTAGATTATAGATTATTTCATTGATAGTTTATTTTCCTTATTTTACAAATGTAAATCCAAAGTTGAGAAAGGATCTGATTTACTCAGGGTCACAAAGATATTCCAGAGAAGGGGAATTTCCTTGAAGATGGAGTTCTGAGAGGCAAACCTAAAATAAGGTTGTCTTCCCAGAGTTAAATTTGCAAAATCCACTGGAAGAGACAAGCTTGTTATAAATGTATTGTTGATATAAAATCTGTTAAACAGGTGGTCTAAATTTATTCCTAGACCACTAATTTTGGTTATAATAGAAGATATGCAAAAATCCCAATTTATTTTCATATTTTTTTTTAGTAAATAGACCACTATGGACTCATTACAATGTATTTTATAGCCATTTTTAAAGGTTGGAAATAATTTTTGTTATAGAATCTTCCTATATTTTATGACTTTAATTAAATTTCTGATTTCTTTTCCAAACAGTGCAATATAAGACAATATAAAACATACTTTAAATTACTAAATTTGTGGATAACTTTGTGACTTTTCAGAACCTCCAACACCAAGGGTCTGATAATGGAGGATGATGTGCATAAAATACACTTCAGTAAGCTCCACAAACTCCATCCTCAATGATCTTTCTTCTACAATCCAACAGCTAATGCATATAATCAAGAAGTCTCATGGGTCTATTCGACAACTGTCATCATCTTTAAAAAGGAATCTTGTCACCTGAACAAGGTAACATGAAGGACTTTTATTTTTATTTACTTTTTAAAGACTTCATTTTTTATTTGAGAGAGAGAGCATAAGCAGGGGGAGCAGGAGAGGGAGAAGCAGGCTCCCCACTGAGCAGGGAGCCCGATGCGGGACTCGATTCCAGGACTAAGAGATCATGACCTGAGCAAAAGGCAGACACTTAACTGACTGAGCCACCCAGGTGCCCCACATGAAGGACTTTTAAAAAAACTATATATTCAGTTTTATAGAAGTTTGTACTGAGAGGAATATCATTGATACAGATATGTATATCCATTTGTGGCCACAAAGCACAATACATAGTAGAATCCTTGGTACTTTCAAAACTATCTCAAACCAAAGATCAAGCAAATTTTAATTCTTTGTGAAAGTATTTATCAAGATAGTTTCTTAGTGTCTGTCACTTTTTGTAATATAAAATATAACAAAGTAATTTTTTTCTTGCCATTAATTCCTTGAGGTCCAGTGATTGTGGTTCAAACAAGTGACAAATTTGACAACTAAATCAATCACAGTAGTTAATTGTAAAAAAGACTAAAATGTGATTTCATTTTAAAGGTCTAAAAAGCACTTCTTTTATAGAGCCTACATTCTTGTATGAGGAGACAGACAATAGATAAATAAACAAAAAGTATATAATATGTCATTTGTCATGATAAACACTATGTAAACAATAACTTGGCTGAAGTGAAAGATGCTATCTCTATATATGGATCTATATAAGATCTGTACAGGATAATATAAAAGTAATGATGGAACAGACCTGAACAAGTCTGCTGTGCAAATTTTTGGAGAAAGCATATGGTTAAAAAGGACAGTTAAGTGGAAAGATGCCAGAAGTGTAGGCACGTCTGGCAAATACAAGGAACAGACAGAAGGGCTATATGTCTGAATCTTAGGGAGCAGAGAGGAGCATTATAGGGTAGATATTCTTCAACAAACTGCCCAAAAAGTAATTTGGGGGATTTATGTGTTTATAACTGGCCCATCAACAAAGGGAAGTCAATGAAGTAGAAGGGCTCCTATTGGGTAAAAACACTGGGCTATTTCCTTCTCCTGAGATAAAGGGAAATGTTCTGAACTAGGTGTCCTAAGACCCCAGATTTTAACCTGTTACTTCCCCTTATCAGCATGTGACCATCAGTGCTTTACTTCATTTATGGACCTTTTGCTATTAGTCTCCAGAATATTTCTCTCTTTGAAACTACATCATTTACTGAAAATATACTGAATATATACTGGATACTGGAAATATAAAATTCTCAATATCTCTCTTTCTATTAGGTATGCCAAGGTATATTTTCTAAGTCATCATTTTATAAATGGTATTTTTCGGATTCGTTTCTCTAGAAGACTGAACTCTCCAAAAGTTACTTGTAGGAAATGTAGGTAAATAGCCAAACATCTTATTTGAGGTAAACAATCAGCACACTGTAAGAGTTTTTAGGATAAAAATAAAATATAAAATAATAAAAACTTACTATTAGATTTAATACCTAATATAAATTTACTCAATTACTAATTCAAATTTATTTATAATTAATAAAAATCATTTAGTAATAAGCATATCAAAAATAAACAACAGAAAAATTCCTTATGATTTGACAACTAAACATCTTCTCCATGTTATTCTTCTATTCACAGGGCTAGCCATTTCCCGAGAAGGTGTTTTCAAAGAGGGATGCTTGACTCCTTATGTTCAGCTATCTTGAGTCAAAGGCTCCAAGCAGCACTTGCATAGAGTTCTCTGAGTGTAGGATTAGTCTGCCTCAGAGTCCTTTTCAACCATGGGCTCTCTTGCTAGTCTTGTGGCTTTGACCCTTTGGTGAAAGCAGACTTCCCAGAACGACTTCAAGCTGAACATCTTTCTCTCAGCATGAGCAACAGAGATTGCTGGCTAGAGCTGCTTCGTAGCTTAACCAGCATGTTTCTCTTTCTCACTCCAGTCACTTCTGTTCCCTTACTCAAAAGTCTCCTCAGATGGTATATACATGAAGGCCATTAAGCATGCTGAGCTCATAAAAGTTCATCTCTTGCTGACCAGTGCTAGGAGGGAGTTCTGTTTTTCCTTACCTTAAGCTCTGTTTTAAAGGAAAGAGCAAGAGCCTCACTACAGAATTCTTCCCACTAATGTTTGATTTAAATTTGCATATAAAGCTAAATTTAGTTTGTTACAGACCTTTTATTAAGTTATTTTAGAAAGCCCCCTAGTAGCTGGCTTCTTTACAAACTGGTTCTATTATAAAGTGGTCATATCCCTTCCAAAAAGGACAGAGTGTTTTAACTGGGATTCCCTGGCAAGACTCCTGTGAGAGTGAAGAGTAGATGACTAAGATGAATTCAGGAAATCTGCTTAACACTGAAAAAATGAAAAGGTGTCGTCTCTGTATATTAAATAAATTTGAAATGGTGCCTAAATAGATTCTCCACAGTCAACAAAGGATTCACAGAGCATGAAGAGAGAAACCTAACATTTGAAAGCAGTTAGGCCTATGGAGACAAAGTGTTCCCTGGGGTTGGAAAAATGGGCTTGATAAGGAAATGTGATCATTAGTGCCTCAACACTGTGAGCATCACCCAGTGGGTAAAGGTGATGCACCACAGGGCCTCGAGCAGTATAATCAGGGCCTAGAAACTAGATGAACATGATATTTTATCACCCAAATTGGACACTTCTGAGAGTAAAGGGGCGTATAATCTAAATGTGCCCTAAGGAAAATAAGGCTTATATTCAGCCTAAATCCCTGTATGTTAAATTCACTTAGCAAGTACTTATTTTATGAAATTTCATTTGTAATCCAATAACCTTTGGACAAATTGTTATTACTATAACATAAAGAAAAGATAAAGTAGGGGTGCCTGGGTGGCTCAGTCAGTTAAGCATCTGACTCTTGGTTTCGGCCAGGTCATGATCTCATGGGTCATGAGATGGAGCCCCAAGTCAGGCTCTGTTCTCAGCAGGTAGTCTCTCCCTCTGCCCCTCCCCCAACTCTCTCCCTCTGCCCCTCCCTGCTCCCCACACTTTCGCTCTTGCACGCTCTCTAAAAATTAATTAATGTTAAAAAAAGAGAAAAAATGTGTTTCTAGCTATATATGCTGAAATTGTGTTGTATTGAACTGTGTTTCAATTCTAGAAGTCATGTAAATGATTCATGTAAAAATGGTTCATACAAACTGGGCCATGTAAACGTTTTTTTTTTTTTTAATTTTATTTTCCTTTGTTCTTCAAAAATTAACTTCCATCAAGTAACATATCCAAACTATGTTCTTATTCCCTGAAACATAAAGTTAGACAACTAACAGAAAATCTGTTAGTGGTAGTCCTGAAAATCTTCACATTTGGTTTGGAAAATGTGCTTTGATAAGTCACATATGAAAATTCACAAAAAAAAACATATGAAGCCCACATTCTGAATACCTGTTAAAAGGCTGAATTTTTGCTGAATTTTTTCCTCTTTTTGAGGATATTTCACTGCTGACCACCCATGTTTCTCACAATTCATTTATGTTGCCCTTTTTAATATCTATTTCTGGTTAAGCACATTTCCCAAAAAGATGAACCATCAAGTCCTTCGTGCACATTTCAAGAAGTTAATAAAAACAACATACAGAATTATACGCTAGCTTAAAGTAATATAGGCTTAAAGGCACAATTTGCATTAAATAATCTATAATTCAGATACTCGATAAACATAAAGTTTCCTTGTATATAAAACAAAATCTTGAGAAAAATATAATTCTTTGCTTAGAACTTCACCTTTTAAGGTACTTTTTGGGCTTTGGTTTCATGTTTACCTGCAGTCACATTTCTTTAACTTCTATAGGTAACATTCTTCAAAATATAAAGAAAATAATAAGCAGCTTCAGTAGTACTAGCACTATTCATAAAGGTAGTAGAAACAGTAGCTATCTTCTTATAAAAGACTACTATTTACTGAGTACTTCATTTCTATTAGCTCATTTGTCAGCATAATAACTTTTTGAAGTAGGTTTAATACAAAGTTTATTTTACAAAGGAGGAAACTGAGGTTAGTGAGATTTGTGATTTGCTTTAATCTTAACTACTATATGGACTCTTAATAATTGCAAAATTTATATGTAGATATTAAACACCAAAGAAAGAATAAATATTTAATACTCCCTTCTCTTTGAGGTTGTTAAGAATGAGATTCTGTAATTTGTCCACAAACTGAATCCAGTGGAGAGAGTAATATTAAATGTCACAGCATTTTCTCTCAGAAATTTTAAAAATAATCTGAACAATTGCTAACATAATTATTCACCAAAATAAATATTAAAGGCAGATACAATCATATTTTTACAAAACTATTTGTAAAATTTCGGGCACTGATCTGAAGTTAGTATTTTACTGTTTCAAGGGCACTGAACACTCATGAAAATTCAGACATAGGACAGGATTCTGTAACATTCAAAAACACTCTCAAGAGCATAACCTAGCCCTCCTTGAACTTGCGTAATTGTAAACATATTGCCTTAATCTTGACACTCTTCTGATACTTTGAAGAAAGCATCAAATATTTTGCAGTTCTAAGATTGGGATATTGGTCAGCATTAAATTTGACCTTATAAAGAGAAGATTACACCAGATCAATTTTATTATATTCTATAATAAAGGGATAGTCCTCAAAGGAAAAAAAAAGATAGATTTTTATTAATTGCACCTGAATTAGACTTCTATTTTCAACATATAATCCAATTAGCAGTTAAATACACAGGTTTATGGATCATCCTCCAAAGAATCCTTGTAGAAGTTCTATGGAAGTTTCCCTAGAGGCTGCCTAAGGAACCGGGCATGAAGGCACAGAGATGATGGGCCCCTGGACTCTCCTTCATGGTTTCAAGTACAGGAGCTCTTTTTTAATCTGTTTTATTTATTTATTTAGGCCTTAAAGTGTGTTTGAAGGAAGAATAGTTCTACCTCAAAATTCAGAAAACATTCTTACAAACCATACACTTCCCAGTATGTTCTTTGTTGGATGGAACATCAGCTTCTAAGGTCTCTTAACACTAAGGTCCTTAACTGGAGCTATCTAGCAGAGATTTCAGTCAGATGAAGGGCCAATATAATTCAATATTTTGTTTAGTAATCTAGATGAAGGAACTGAGATTATAACCTCATGTTTCTAATTGATGCTGATTTAGGTACAGTCACAACCAAATGGCTAACAAACACATGAAAACATGTCCAAAATCACCAGCCATCAGGGAAATACAAATCAAAACCACAATGGGATAACACCTTACACCAGTTAGAATGGCCAAAATTAACAAGACAGGAAACAACAAGTGTTGGCAAGGTTGTGGAGAAAGGGGAACCCTCTTACACTGTTGGTGGGAATGCAAGCTGGTACAGCCACTCTGGAAAACAGTATGGAGGTTCCTCAAGACATTAAAAATAGAGCTACCCTTTAACCCAGCTATTGCACTACTAGGTATTTACCCCAAAGATACAGATGTAGTAAAAAGAAGGGGCACATGCACCTCAATGTTCATAGCAGCAATGTCCACAATAGCCAAATTGTGGAAGGAACCAAGATGACCTTCAACAGACAAATGGATAAAGATGTGGTTCATAAATACAATGGAATATTACTCAGCCATCAGAAAGGATGAATACCTACAATGTGCATCGACATGGATGGAACTGGAGGGGGTTATGCTAAGTGAAATAAGTCAAGCAGAGAAAGACAACTATCATATGGTTTCACTCATATGAGGAACATAAGGAATAGAGGGGAGGACCACAGGGGAAGGGAGGGAAAACTGAATGGGAAGAAATCAGAGAGGGAGACAAACCATGAGAGACCCTGGACTCCAGGAAACAAACTGAGGGTTACAGAAGGGAGGGGGTGGGGAAATGGCATAACCAGATGATGGGTATTAAGGAGGGCATGTGTTGGGTTGAGCACTGGGTATTATACGCAACTAATGAATCATTGAACACTACATCAAAAACTTGTGATGTACTATATGCTGGCTAATTAAACATAATAAAAAAATTTAAAAATGAAAAAAAGCAACCTGATAAATTATATGAAGAATCATTTAGAAATATAATAAAGTTTAATATGATAAGGATTTATGACCAAGAGCAAACATATCAAATCAAAATGGAGAAGAATATACAGGCAACAACAGGGTAAAAAATAAAAAGAAAAGGAAATTGTCTATCCAACAATCTTGGTATTTAAGAGGGGAAAACATAAGTTCATAGCAGTTGGCTATATTATTGGCAACATAAGAACAAGTTTTCCACTTTATTTGACTTTGGACAGGCCCTAATTAGAGTATGCTTTTTGATAGTCTCATTTGAGAATTTTGTTGAAAAGTTAAATAGGACTAGTAAAGAACACAAAATACTAAATTATTCCTATGAGGAAAAGTTAAAAGAAATTGAAGTATGTACCTTGAAAAAGAGATGACTGTAGGGAAAAATTACTGCCCTCTAAGGCTATTAAATAATTACAATAAATTATTCTCTTGCCCTACAGAGGACTGCTGGATATGAGAGATATATAGAAGTAATGGCAAGATAATATGATTGCTATAAGTAAGCTATTTTGATAATAAGGAAACTTTTTAAGACTAAAACATACAAATGGGAGATATTACAAGACTTTTTTCATCCATAGATAGATTTTTCAGAAAAAAAAAAACATATCCTACCCTGGTTCACCTATGCTATTTCACTGGTTTAATCTTCTTACATATCCACCCAGGGATACTGGAAATGCAGGCGTTTTACTCTGGAAAGACTACTTCCTGAAATTCATGTGCTTCACTTGATGTTTCTCTCCTGGTTCTACCTATCTTCTCAGTTTTGGATTATTAGCAGTCTGCTAGTCCACTAGTCCACATGGGTAAGGTTTAAAATCCTTTTTAGAAGAAGAAAATATTTGAAAAGGTACTTTGCAGCTCAGACATAGTACTGGTACAGTGCCACAGCACTCAATCACATATGAATAATATATACGTGGAAGTTTCTCTCTTTTACGTATTATTGGCTTGCTTTCAGGTTTTCCCATGCTCTGAAGTGCTAGATCCTATATCTTGACACCTTTAGCCTTTCTCTTAGAATTTCTTTCATAAGCATCCATTGCCCTGCCAGTGTCTTCAACTTTTGTTGGCTTTTTTCCTTACAAGATCCCCAAATGACTCCATTTTTATATACTGCTCTGTGTAACCTAACTATGACATTCAAGCCCATCAGATACTATTGGTGCTCACTCCATATATCCTCAGAACTTCTAGTTCCATCTTTATAGTTTCACTAACAGTTAAATGTAGAGGCTTTCAAATTAAACACTCTTCATACTTAACAAATTACACTCACCATTCCTACTGAATCTTCTTATTGCAAGCACCTGCCACTCTGCCTGAGGGGTTTTTTTTGGCCACAAGAGCTTGACTGACCCACGCAGGAGGCTTTAGTAACACTCTGAGGAGGGGTAGCCTTTAATCAAGGATGAATAGGTAGATATATTGGGTTTTGTTCACCTCAGGTAAGGTAATTCTGACATGTATTCTATAGTATCGCCCAGATTTCCCAGCAGGATTGAGCCCTAGTTGCCAGTAGTGATGCATAATTACATCTTGCTGGTTTACTTCCCCTCCCTGCCTCACTTTTTCTTTCTTACTTTCTCCTAAATAGACTAATGGTAACACAGATTCTTACCTTAGATCTGCCTTCAGGTGAACCCATTCTAAGATAAAATATCCCCATATCTTTACGTGGGCATTTTCCAGAAATAAAATTTGAATAAACACCCCATATTAATATTTGAGTGAAAACAAATAATCCTGGTCTCTGTGTATGCAGTACACCCACAATAAATGGCTCACTTTCACCCTTATGAAGACGGCATATATTCCCCCAAACAGACAATTCCCAGACTGGGACAGTTCACGTGTTTGTTGTTCATGTCAGCTCCATGTGGGATTTCTTACAGAACAGTCTGAGTCCCTAATCCACTATGAGAAGGTTTGACCATAGAAACACCCTGTTTTAGACACATTTTCCTACCAATTTCAATACAGTGATGAGAAAGATCCTTTCCTTTCCATTCAAGAAAAGAAAGCAAATTACTTTATGTATTTTCCTTTGGCTCCTGATCATGCTATGTGACACTTTAGTGAATTCTGCACACAAAGAATCCTATCATTTCTGCACACACAGCAGTTAAATGTGCTCATTTGCATAAGTTATAACCAAATACATAAGTGAAAGTGTTGTTTGTGACAGTAGATTTGACTTCAGGGATCCATATGAATTTCTAAAGTTCTAGTGGATTTCAGCATTGACATTATGAAATAGAAATAAAATATTTCTTGCAATCATTCCAAGCATTCCAGATGATGAGAAGGATTGCAATAATTCAATGGAAAGCAAAGCAAACTTACCCGAATCATCATGACTGAACATCTGATATCATGAATTGTGTCATAGATCTTCTTTGAGATGTCCACAAATTGATCATCATCAAATACATCCAAAGAGTTTTTACTTAAGGCTTCTAAGGCAACGTTCACTTGTGTTACAAACTCAGGAATTGCTGTTAAAATTAATAAGAAAGAAAAGATTGTAGTGTTTGTATTTTCTGATTTCTGGAGTTTCATAAAAATATGAGACATATTTTTAAATAAATATTTGGTTAATAGAATTTTAATTATTTTTTTCATGTAAAGAAACAAAACATTTTGGCAGGCAATTTTATATCTCTGAAAAGTAAAGGGAATCAAAGACAATAAAATACTTTTTTATAGAAATGTTTTTTTTTTATTTTTTTTATTGTTATGTTAATCCCCATACATTACATCATTAGTTTTAGATATAGTGTTCCATGATTCATTGTTTGTGCATAACACCCAGTGCTCCATGCAGAACATGCCCTCCTCAATACCCATCACCAGGCTAACCCATCCTCCCACCCCCCTCCCCTCTAGAACCCTCAGTTTGTTTTTCAGAGTCCATCGTCTCTCATGGTTCTTCTCCCCCTCCGATTTCCCCCCCCTTCATTCTGCCCCTCCTGCTACATTCTTCTTCTTCTTTTTTTCTTTCTTAACATATATTGCATTATTTGTTTCAGAGGTACAGATCTGAGATTCAACAGTCTTGCACAATTCACAGCGCTTACCAGAACACATACCCTCCCCAGTGTCCATCACCCAGTCACCCCATCCTTCCCACCCTACCCCCCACTCCAGCAACCCTCAGTTTGTTTCCTGAGATTAAGAATTCCTCATATCAGTGAGGTCATATGATAAATGTCTTTCTCTGTTTGACTTATTTCGCTCAGCATAATACCCTCCAGTTCCATCCACGTCGTTGCAAATGGCAAGATCTCATTCCTTTTGATGGCTGCATAATATTCCATTGTATATATATACCACATCTTCTTTATCCATTCATCTGTTGATGGACATCTTGGCTCTTTCCACAGTTTGGCTATTGTGGACATTGCTGCTATAAACGTCGGGGTGCACGTACCCTTTCGGGTCCCTACTTTTGTATCTTTGGGGTAAATACCCAGGAGTGCAATTGCTGGATCATATGGTAGCTCTATTTTCAACTTTTTGAGGAACCTCCATACTGTTTTCCAGAGTGGCTGCACCAGCTTGCATTCCCACCAACAGTGTAGGAGGGTTCCCCTTTCTCCACATCCCCGCCAACATCTGTCATTTCCTGACTTGTTAATTTTAGCCATTCTGACTGGTGTGAGGTGGTATCTCATTGAGGTTTTGATTTGGATTTCCCTGATGCCGAGCGATATTGAACACTTTTATTATAGAAATGTTTTAAAAGATTATCTTTCTCCTTCATGTCATTTTTATTTCCACCAAGGTTGGAACCATATAATCATTTCTCATCCTATTTAATATAAGCCACAAGAATTACCAAAAAGAATTGGTGCATTAACAACTGAAATTATAAACATAAAGATATTTAAAGAAAGAAAGCATTTGAGTTACAAATTTAAGAAATTTAAAGGTAATAATTCTATCTCATAGATATAATAAAAACACCATAAACTTTCTTTCATTAAGATGTTTTCCCTATCATCAAAGAGATTAATGGGGGAGAAGCATTCCAAGATGGTGGTGTAGGAAGACCCTGAATTCATTTCCTCTCATGGATACACCAAATCTATAGCTATATGTGGAATAATTCCCACTGAAAAAGAACTGAAAATTAGCTAAACAGCTCTCTCCACAACAAAGGATAAAAGGATTACATCAAGACAGGTAGGAGAGGCAGAGATGCAGTCTCTCCAAAATCCTACCCACACAATAGGGAGGAAATTTCATGGGTTTAGAGCTTCTCTCTAAGGAATGAGGAGTCTGTGCTCCATGTCAGGCATCCTAACCTTTAGGATCTGCACTAGACAGATGAAACCCCCCAAAACATCTAACTTTAGAAACCAATGGGGCTTATATTCAGGGAACCCAGGGGATTGTAGAATATCAGATACTACTTTTGAGGGGCTAGCATATGGACTCACTCATCCCAGGACCCAGTACAAAGGCAGAAGTTTGAGAGATGCTGAAAGATGAGTGAAGGAGATTTATTTGCTAATCTTAAAACATTTGCCAGAGGCACAGGAACAAGATGGGATGTTCTTTGGGGATGAAGGTGCTGATAACACTATATTTATATTCTCTCTCTAACTTGCTAGTCCCGGTGGGTGTGGGTGAACACAGCCTCACTAAAGCCAAGGGTGTGCCCACCCAAGCACTCTTCTCCAGCATTGCTAAAGCTGCAGATGTACCCTGTCCCCAGCACTCTTTCCTGGCCTCACTAAAGCCATGGGCTTTACATACTTCTTTGGCCTCACCAAAGCTTACAGATACCTCCAGAAGGGATCTTATACACTCATTTGAACTCCAATTATTGCAACCATCAACCAGGGGACACTCTAGATCTCCTAGCCTGGAAGTCAGCTGGGTATACAATTATGGTCCCACAGGACTATATATATTTACACACATTAAAGCTGCTGCCTAAGGATTTGGCTTCCAAGTAGCTGAAACTAGGTGCTGACTGAGATCACTCTCTTTGGTACACTGACAGGTCTTGGCACATCCTCAATAATTGTAACCTACCAAGAATAAATAAGTCAAAACAAAACCAACAACAACAACAAAGTCAGGTTACTTAGACAATCACAAAGGTTCAAGAGGCAACCAAAGCTTGGGCAATGTTGAACTCCTACACAAAGCCACTCCTTCAATACTGAGAGAAGTCACTGTTTCATATAATACATAGAAACAAACACAAAGGGAGAAGCAAAATGGGGAAATAGAGGAATATGTTCCAAACAAAAGAACAAAACAAAACCTCAGAAAAAGACCTTAATGAAACAGAGATAAGTAATCTACCTGATAAAGAGTTCAAAGTAATGGTCATAGAGATGCTCACCAAATTCATAAAGATAAAGAAGAATGAATGAACATGGTGAAAACTTCAACAAAGACATAGAAAATATAAGAATGTACCAAACAGAGATCACAGAGCTGAAAAATATAGTAATTGTACTGGAAGACTATACTAGAAGATTTCAGCAGTAGACTAGAGGAAGGACAAGAATAGATCAGTAATCTGAAAGATGGGGCAGGAGAGCTCACCTAAAGAGTGTAGCAAAATAAATCAATAAATAAAATAAAATAAGTGAAAATAGCTTAAGAGACCTGTGAGACAACATCAAACTGAATAATATTTGCATTACAGAGGTCCCAGAAGGAAAAGAGAGAGAGAGAAAGGGGCAGAAAATGAATTTGAAGAAATAATGTCTGAAAACTTACGAATCTTGGGGAAGGAAAGAGATATCCAGGTCCAGGAAACACAAAGAATTCCAAAGAAGATAAATCCAAAGATATCAATACCAAGATACATTATAAGTAAAATGTCAGAAGTTAAAGATTAAGGAAGAATCTTAAAAGCAGCAAGAGAAAAACAACTTGTTGTATACAAGGGAATTCCCCATATGACTATCAACTGGTTTTTCAGCAGAAACATTGCAGGCCAGAAGGAAATAGAATTATACATTCAAAGTGCTGAAAGGGAAAAACTTCCCACCAAGAATATTCTACCCAGCAAGGTTATCACTCAGAATTGATGGATAGATAAAGAGTTTTCCAGGTGGGCAAAAGCTGAAGGATTCATCAACATCAAACCAGCATTATAATGTTAAAGGTACTTCTTGAAGCAGGAAAGAAAGGCCATTAACTAACAACAAGAAAACATATGAAAGTAAAAATCTCACTGGTAAAGATGAATATATAGTAAAGGTAGTAAGTTGACCACTTATAAAGTTAGTGTGAAGGTTAAAAGACAAAAGTAGTAAATTTAACTATACAGTAATAATTAAGGGATTACAAAATTTTAAAAAATGTAAAATAGGACATCAAAAACATAATGTGTTGGTCAGGGGAGTAAAAATGCAGAGGTTTAAAATGCATTCAACTTTAAGTTTCTATCAATTTAAAATATGTGAACCTTATGGTAACCTCAGAGTAGAAACCTATATTAGCTACATTAAAGATAAAGATTAAGGAATGTAAACAAAACATGAAAGAAAGTCACCGAACCACAAGGGAAAAGAGCAAGAGAAGAAAGGAATGGAGAGGAACTACAGAAACAGCCACAAAACAATTAACCACATGGCAATAAGTACATACTTATCAATAATTACTTTAAATGTTAATGAAGTAAATTCTCCAATCAAAGAGTGGCTAAATGGATGAAAAAAACAATACATCTATATATTACTTACAAGACACTAAATACAACCTGAAGGATAAACAGAGTAAAAGTTAAGAGATGGAAAAAGGTATTGCATGCAAATGGAAACAAAAAGAAAGCTGGTATAGCTATACTGGTATCAGACAAAATAGACTTCAAAAAGACTGTAACAGAAGACAAAAAAAAAAAAAAAAAGGATGTTACATAAAGACAAAGAAGTCAATCCAACAAGAGGATATAATATTTATAAATATTTATGCACCATCATAGGAACACCTAAATATATAAAGCAAAAATTAACAAACTTAAAGGGAGACATTGACAGCAATACATTAATGTAAGGGACTTTAATGGCCCCACTTACATCAATGGATAAGCCATCCAGACAAAAAAATCAATTAAAAAAAAAAAAAAAAAACAGCTTTAAGCAACACATTAGACCAGGTGGACCTTATCATAGATGTATACAGAACATTCTATCCAATAGCAGAACATATACATTCTTCTGGTGTGCACATGGAACATTTTTTAGGATGGATCACATGATAGGCTACAAAACAAGTTTCAATAAAATTAAGAAGAATGAAATCATATTAATCATCTTTTTTGACACCATGATATGAAACTAGAAATCAATTACAGGAGGAAAACTGGGAAAATCACAAATATGTGGATATTAAACAACATGCTACAGAACAACCAATGAATTAACGAAGAAATCAAAAGGTAAATTTAAAACAATACATTGAGATTATGAAATAGAAATATAAAAATCCAAAATCTAGCAGATAAATTACATTAATAAAAATCACAATCATCTCCACTGATACACAAAAAGAATTTGATAAAATTCAACATTTATTTATCATAAAACTCTCCACAAAATGGGTATAGACAGAACATGCATCAACATAATAAAGGCCATGTATGAAAACCCCACAGCAAACATCATACTCAATGATGAAAAGCTGAAGATCAATAATAAGACATGGATGCCCACTCTCAGCACTTTTACTCAACATATTATTCAAAATCCTAGCCAGACAAGAACAAGAAATAAAAAGGCATCCAAGATGATAAGGAAGAAGTAAAACTGTCATTCTTTGCAGATGACATGATACCATACATAGAAAATCCTAGTCTCCACCAAAAACTGTTAAAACTAATAAACGAATTCTGTAAAGTTGTAGGATACAAAAATCAAGGATACAAAACCAATACACAAAAATCTGTTGCATTTCTACATATGAATAATGAATTATCAGAAAGAAAAATTCAGAAAACAATCCCATTTATAATTACACCACAAAGAATAAAATGCCTAGGAATAAATGTAATTAAGGACATGAAAGACTTGTATGCTGAAAACTACAAGGCACAGAAGAAAGAAATTTAAGATGACACAAATAAATGGAAAGATAATCTAAACTCATGAATTATAAGAATTAATACTGTTAAAATGTCCATACATCCCAAAGTAATCTATAAATACAATGAAATTCCTATCAAAATTTCAGTGGCATTTTTCATGAACTAGAACAAAGAATTCCAAAATTTGGAACCACAAAAGACCCTAAGCGGCCAAATGATCTTGAGAAAAAAGAACAAAGCGGAGGGTGTCACACTCCATGACTTCAAACTATACTACACAGTTAATCATGAAAACAGTATGGTATTGGCATAAAAACAGACACATAGATCAATGGAACAGAATAGAGAGCCCAGAAATAAACTCACACATATATGTTCAATTAATTTACAACAAAGAAGCCAATAATACAAAAGGGGAAAATGACAATCTTTTTAATAAATGGTGCTGGGAAAACTGGACAGCTACATGCAAAAGAATGGAAACAGACCACTCTCTTACACCATACACAAAGTTTATTCAAAATGGATTCAAGACTTGAATGTAAGAAAACCATAAAACTCCTAAAGAAAACATAGGCAGAACAGAAGAAGTCATCAGAATTCCCTAAGATGGAGGTGGAGTAGGAGGACCCTAGGCTCATCTTGTCCCACAAATACAACTAGATAACTATCAAATCATCCTAAATAACCCAGAAATTGGTCTGAAGACTGATGGAACAGATTCCACAACTAAAGGGCAAGAAGAGGCCACATTGAAGAAGGTAGACTTACGGAGATATGATTCAGGGGTAAAACAGACTGTGGCTGCTATGGAGGGGAGAGAGCCCTGGTCCTGTGCAGAAGGATGAAAGAGAGAGGAACAGAGGGGAGCACACAAGGAGAATGTTTTCCCAAAGCCATTGGCTTGGAAAATGAGAAGGGCTGAATTTCTTAAGTTCTTGCAGCCAACAGGGCTTAAAGCCTGGAGTTTTAAAGGTCAGCAGGCTTGGCTGGGATAGAGTCCTGAGAGCACTGCCCCACTCCTGGAGAGAAGACAGGCAAACAACCCCAGGGCAGACAGTGAGGAAACAGTGATTTGAAGAACACTTGGGGCACAGAGTGGGGAGGTTATTCACTCAGAGTGTCTGGGAGTGGGAGCATTCACAGAGATGCCTCTCTGGGAACAGGATAGCTGGCTAGGCCCATTTCCCTCCCCCATCTCTCAGCATAAACACAGAGCTACCAGCAGGAGGCAGAGCAGCACTGGCTGCCAACTTACTTATACCAAGCCCCACTCCCCTGTCCTCTGGTGGGACTGCTCTTCTCCGTCAAGCTTACCTCAGTCCCAGGGTGGTGGGCTCCTCTCTCAGAAGACCAGCACAAATCCCTGCCCATACCATGTGTCCCAACCAGAGAATTCTGCAGGGTCTCAGTTCTGATGGAGTTGGTGTCAGGTCTCATCTCACAAGCAGACCAGAGCACACCTAGTTAAAACTCACTACATTTAGGCCAGAGACCAAACATTGCCCACAGTAGGCAAGGAGAGCCTCTGCAGATGACAGGCCTGGAGCATAGAGTAAACAAAATACAACAGCAGAGCTCACCCAGCACACACCAAGACACTCCCTGAAACTCCAGGCCCTGGACACTACAGGAGCACTTCTTCAGAAGGCCATTACTGGTAGGAGACATAACTGGCTTTTCTAACACACAGAAGGCAGAGACTTAGACAAAATGCCAAGATGGAGGAACTTATCCCAAATGAAAGAACATGATAAGGCCAGAGATCTAAGTGAAACAGATACAAGTAACATGCCTGATGGAGAATTGAAAGCAACAGTCTTAAGGATATTCACTGGGCTTGAGAAAAGAATAGAAGATATCAGTGAGACTCGTACAACAGAGATAAAAAAGTTAAAAAAAAGAATCAGAGAAGAAGAATGCAATAAACACGATTGGAAAAAGGCTTGATGCAATGAACAGCAGGCTGGAGAAAGCAGAGGAATGAATTAGTGACATAGAAAACAAAATCATGAAAAATAATGAAGCTGAACAAAAGAGGGAAAGAAGAATTATGCAACATGAGAATAGACTTAGGGAAATCAGTGACTCTATCAAACATAATAACATTCACATTATAGAAGTCCCACAAGAAGAGAAAGTAAAGGGGGCAGAAGGTTTATTTGAGGAAATTATAGCTGAAATTATAGCTTCCTAATCTGGGGAAGGAAAGAGACACCCAAATCCAGGAGGCATAGAGAACTCCCATCAAAATCAACAAAAGCAGACTAATACCAAGACATATTGTGATTTAAATTTGCAAAATACAGTGATAAAGAAAAAAAAATCTTAAAAGTATCAAGACAAAAGAAGTCCTTAATTTACAAGGAAAGACCCATAAGGCTAGCTGGAGATTTCTCAACAGAAACTTGGCAAGCCCAAAGAGAGTGGCATGATATATTCAAAATGCTGAATGGGAAAAATCTGCAGCCAAGAATACTCTATCCAGCAAGGCTATAGTTCAGAATAGAAGGAGAGATCAAGAGTTTCCCAGACAAACAAAAACTGAAGGAGTTCGCGACCACCAAACCAGCCCTGCAAGAAATATTAAAGGGACTCTTTGAGTGCAAAGAAGAGACCAAAAGTGACAAAGACAAGAAAGGAACAGAGAAAATCTCCAGAAAATATGACAAAATAAGTAGATATATGGGATAAGCACATATCTATCAATAATTACTTTGTACATAAATGGACAAAATGCTCCAATCAAAAGACATAAGGTATCAGAATGGATTAAAAAAAACAAGACCCAGCAGATAGCCTCTCCTCTGCGGTCCTGCCTGCCACTCCCTTGCCATGTGTTCAATAAATTTCTACCTCTTTAAACAAAAACAAAAACAAAAACAAGACTCTTCTATATGCTGCTTATAAGAGACTCATTTTAGATCTAAAGAAATCTGCACATTGAAAGTGAGGGGGTGGAGAAACATTTAGCATGCAAATGGATGTCAAAAAAAAATATCAGAGTAGCAATACTTATATCGGAATAACTAGAACTTTTTGTTCTTGTATTGTTTTTATACTGCTTTGGTAACCACGTAACATGACCTCATGGAATGACATTGAATGTGTTCCCTCTATTCCACTATTATAAGATTTTGATAAAGACGGTCATTAATTATTCATATGTTTGGTAGAATTCACCAATGAAATCATGTGGTTTTGGGGCTTTTCTGTGCTGGTAGATTTCTGATTCTTAATTCAACTTTTATTCTTGTTTTTGGTCTAATAAGATTTCCTATTTCTTGGATTCAGGATTGAGGATTCAATCTTAGTAATGTACATTTTTAGGAATTATCTGTTTTTTTTTTTTTCTAAGTTATCTGATTTGTTAGTATATAATTATTTATAGTAATTGTTATCACACTATGTATTTCTGTGGTTATCTATTGTATTGTTTTCTCTTACATCTCTCATTTTGTTTTTTGAGTCTTCCCTCTTTTTTTTTTTTCCTTAGTTAATGTAGTTAAAGCATTGACAATTTTGTTTATATTTTTGGAAAAACTAGTCATTACTCTTTTTTTTTTTATTATGTTATGTTAATCACCATACATTACACCATTAGTTTTTGATGTAGTGTTCCATCATTCATTATTTGCATATAACACCCAGTGCTCCATGCAGAATGTGCCCTCTTTAATACCCATGCAGAACGTGCCCTCTTTAACCCATCCTCCCACCCACCTCCCCTCTAGAATCCTCAGTTTGTTTTTCACAGTCCATTGACTCTCATAGTTCATCTACCCCCCCGATTTCCCCCCCTTCATTCTTCCCCTCCTGCTATCTTCTTTTTTTTTTTTTAACATATAATGTATATTTGTTTCAGAGATACAGATCTGTGATTCAACAGTCTTGCACATTTCACAGCGCTCACCATAGCACATTCCCTACCCAATGTCTATCACCCAGCCGCCTCATCCCTCCCACCCCCCAACCACTCCAGCAACCCTCAGTTTGTTTCTTGAGATTAAGAATTTCTCATATCAGTGAGATGATATGATACATGTCTTTCTCTGATTGACTTATTTCGCTCAGCATAAGACCCTCCAGTTCGATCCACGTCATTGCAAATGGCAAAATTTCATTTTTTTGATGGCTGCATAATATTCCATTGTGTATATGTATGTATGTGTATATATATATATATATATATATATATATATATATATACACACACACACACACACATATATATATAAACTTCTTCTTTATCCATTCATGTCAATGCACATCTTGGCTCTTTCCACAGTGTGGCTATTGTGGACGTTGCTGCTATAAACATCGGGGTGCATATACCCCTTCGAATCACTAAATTTGTATCTTTGGGGTAAATACCCAGTAGTGCAATTGCTGGATCATAGGGTAAGTCTATTTTCAACTTTTTGAAGAACCTCCATACTGTTTTCCAGAGTGGCTTCACGAGATTGCATTCCCACCAACAGTGTAGGATGGTTCCACTTTCTCTGCAACCTCGCCAACATCTGTCATTTCCTGACTTGCTAATTTTAGCCATTCTGACTGGTTGAGGTGATATATCATTGAGGTTTTGATTTGGATTTCCCTAATGCTGAGTGATGCTGAGCACTTTTTCATGTGTCTCTTGGGCATTTGGATGTCTTCTTTGGAAAAATGTCAGTTCATGTCTTCTGCCCATTTCTTGATCGGATCATTTGTTCTTTGGGTTTTGAGTTTAAGAAGTTCTTTATAGATTTTGGATACTAGCCCTTTATCTGATATGTCATTTGTAAATATCTTCTCCCATTGTGTTGGTTGTCTTTTGGTTTTGTGGACTGTTTCTTTTGCTGTGCAAAAGCTTTATATCTTGATGAGGTCCCAATAGTCCATTTTTGCCCTTGCTTCCCTTGCCTTTGGCGATGTTTCTAGGAAGAAGTTGCTGCGGCTGAGGTCGAAGAGGTTGCTGTCTGTGTTCTCCTTCAGGATATTGATGGACTCCTGTCTCACATTGAAGTCTTTCAACCATTTTGAGTCTATTTTTGTGTGTGGTGTAAGGAAATGGTCCAGTTTCGTTCTTCTGCATGTGGCTGTCCAATTTTCCCAACACCATTTGTTGAAGAGACTGTCTTTTTTCCATTGGACATTCTTTCCTGCTTTGTCAAAGATGAGTTGACCATAGAGTTGAGGGTCCATTTCTGCGCTCTCTATTCTGTTCCATTGATCTTGGTGTCTGTTTTTGTGCCTGTACCATACTGCCTTGATGATGACAGCTTTGTAATAGAGCTGGAAGTCCAGAATTGTGATGCCGCCAATTTGCTTTTCTTTTTCAACATTCCTCTGGCTATTCAGGGTCTTTTCTGGTTCCACACAAATTTTAGGATTATTTGTTCCATTTCTTTGAAAAAAGCAGATGGTATTTTGATGGAGATTGCAATGAATGTGTAGATTGCTCTAGGTAGCATTGACATCTTCACAATATTTATTCTTCCAATCCATGAGCATGGAACGTTCTTCCATTTCTTTGGGTCTTCCTCAATTTCTTTCATGAGTATTTTATAGCTTTCTGAGTACAGATCCTTTGCCTCTTTGGTTAGATTTATTCCTAGGTATCTTATGGTTTTGGGTGCAATTGTAAATGGGATCGACTCCTTAATTTCTCTTTCTTCTGTCTTGTTGTTGGTGTGTAGGAATGCCACTGATTTCTGTGCATTGATTTTATATCCTGCCACTTTACTGAATTCCTGCATGAGTTCTAGCAGTTTTTGGGTGGAGTCTTTTGGGTTTTCCACATAAAGTATCATATCATCTGCAAAGAGTAAAAGTTTGACTTCCTCCTTGCCAATTTGGATGCCTTTTATTTCTTTTTGTTGTCTGATTGCTGTGGCTAGGACCTCTAATACTATGTTGAATAGCAGTGGTGATAGCGGACATCCCTGCCATGTTCCTGACCTTAGGGGGAAAGCTCTCAGTATTTCCCCATTGGGAATGATCTTCGCTATAGGTTTTTCAAAGATGGCTTTTATGATATTGAGGTATGTACCCTCTATCCCTATACTCTGAAGAGTTTTGATCAAGAAAGGATGATGTACTCTGTCAAATGCTTTTTCTGCATCTATTAAGAGGATCATCTTTTATTAATGTATTGTATCACATTGATTGATTTGCGGATGTTGAACCAACCTTGTAGCCCAGGGATAAATCCCACTTGGTCGTGGTGAATAATCCTTTTAATGTACTGTTGGATCCTATTGGCTAGTAGTTTGGTGAGAATTTTTGCAAAAAATTTTGCGTTCATCAAGGATATTGGTCTATAATTCTCCTTTTTGCTGGGGTCTTTGTCTGGTTTTGGGAACAAGGTAATGGTGGCCTCATAAAACGAGTTTGGAGGTTTTCCTTCCATTTCTATGTTTTGGAACAGTTTCAGAAGAATGGGTATTAATTCTTCTTGAAATGTTTGGTAGAATTCCCCTGGGAAGCCATTTGGCCCTGGGCTCTTGTTTGTTGGGAGATTTTTGATGACTGCTTCAATTTCCTTAGTGGTTATAGGTCTGTTCAGGTTTTCTATTTCTTCCTGGTTCAGTTTTGGTAGTTGATACATCACTAGGAATGCATCCATTTCTTCCAGATTATCTAATTTGCTGGCATAGAGTTGCTCATAACATGTTCTTATAATTGTTTGTATTTCTTTGGTGTTGGTTGTGATCTCTTCTCTTTCATTCATGATTTTCTTGATTTGGGTCATTTCTCTTTTCTTTTTGATAAGTCTGGCCAGGGGTTTATCAATCTTGTTAATTCTTTCAAAGAACCAGCTCCTTGTTTTGTTGATCTGTTCTACTGTTCTTTTGGTTTCTATTTCATTGATTTATGCTCTGATCTTTACTATTTCTCTTCTCCTGCTGGGTTTAGGCTTTATTTGCTGTTCTTTCTCCAGCTCCTTTAGGTGTAGGGTTAGGTTGTATATTTGAGACGTTTCTTTTTTCTTGACAAAGACTTGTATTGCTATATACTTTCTTCATAGGACTGCCTCGGCTGCATCCCAAAGATTTTGAACAGTTGTGTTTTCATTTTCATTGGTTTCCATGAATTTTTTTAATTCTTCTTTAATTTCCTGGTTGACCCATTCATTCTTCAGTAGTATGCTCTTTAGCCTCCATGTATTTGAGTTCTTTCCAACTTTCCTCTTGTGATTGAGGTTCTAGTTTCAAAGCATCGTGGTCTGAAAATAGGAAGGGAATGATCCCAATCTTTTGGTACCGGTTGAGACCTGATTTGTGACCTAGGATGTGATCTATTCTGGAGAATGTTCCATGGGCACTAAAGAAGAATATGCATTCTGTTGCTTTGGGATGGAATGTTCTGAATCTATCTGTGAAGTCCATTTGGTCCAGTGGGTCATTTAAAGTCTTTATTTCCTTGTTGATCTTTTGCTTAGATGATCTGTCCATTTCAGTGATGGGGGGTGTTAAAGTCCCCCACTATTATTGTATTGTTGTTGATGTGTTTCTTTACTTTTGTTATTAGTTGGCCTATTTAATTGGCTGCTCCCATGTTAGAGGCATAGATATTTACAATTATTAGATCTTCTTGTTGGATAGACCCTTTAAGTAGGATATAGTGTCCTTCCTCATCTCTTATTACAGTCTTTGGTTTAAAATCTAATTTGTCTGCTAAAAGGATTGCCACCCTAGCTTTCTTTTGTTGTCCATTAGCATGGTAAATGGTTTTCTACCCCCTCACTTTCAATCTGGGGGTGTCTTTGGGTCTAAAATGAGTCTCTTGCAGACAGCATATCGATGCGTCTTGTTTTTTAATCCAATCTGATAGCCTGTGTCTTTTGATTGGGGCATTTAGCTCATTTACATTCAGGGTAACTACTGAAAGATATGAATTTAGTGCCATTGTATTGCCTAGAAGGTGACTGTTACTGTATATTGTCTGTGTTCCTTTCTGGTCTATGTTGTTTTTAGGCTCTCTCTTTGCTTAGAGGACCCTTTCAATATTTCTTGTGGCGCTGGTTTCATGTTTGCAAATTCCTTTAGTTTTTGTTTGTCCTGGAAACTTGTAATCTCTCCTTCTATTTTCAATGACAACATAGCTGGATATACTATTCTTGGCTGCATATTTTTCTCATTTAGTGCTCTGAATATATCATGCCGGTCCTTTCTGGTCTTCCAGGTCTCTGTGGATAGGTCTGTTGCCAATCTAATGTTTCTACCATTGTAGGTTACAGATCTCTTCTCCCGGGCTGCTCTCAGGATTTTCTCTTTGTCTCTGAGACTTGTAAGTTTTACTATTAGATGTCGGGGTGTTGACCTATTTTTATTGATTTTGAGAGGGGTTCTCTGTGCCTCCTAGATTTTGATGCCTGTTTCCTTCCCCAAATTAGGGAAGTTCTCTGCTATAATTTGCTCCAATATACCTTCTGCCTCTCTCTCTCTTTCTTCTTCTTCTGGGATCCCAATTATTCTAATGTTGTTTTGTCTTATGGTATCGCTTATCTCTCGAATTCTGCCCTCGTGATCCAGTAGTTGTCTATCTGTCTTTTTCTCAGCTTCTTTATTTTCCATCATTTGGTCTTCTAAATCACTGATTCTTTCTTCTGCCTCATTTATCCTAGCAGTTAGCGCCCCCATTTTTGATTGTACCTCATTAATAGCCTTTTTGATTTCAACTTGGTTAGATTTTAGTTCTTTTATTTCTCCATAAAGGGTTTCTCTAATAACTTCCATGGTTTTTTGAAGCCCAGCTAGTATCTTTAAAATCATCATTCTGAACTCTAGTTCTGACTTCGTACTAATGTCCATATTGATTAGGTCCCTGGTAGTCGGTACTGCCTCTTGTTCTCTTTGTGGAGGTGATTTTTCTGTCCTGTCATTTTGTCCAGAGGAGAATAGATGAATAAGAGAACAAAATGCTAACAGGGTAACAACATCGCCAGAAAATATACTTTGAACAAAGCAGAAAAGACTTGATGCTGGGGGAAAAGAAAGGGAAAGAAAGAAAAAAGAAAAAGAAAAACATAAACAAAAACAAATCAAAACAAAACAGAATATGATCAAATATGATCAGGCTGGTGCATAGTTCAGTGCCACACACTAGATTTTGGGTGTATTTTGGTCTGTTTAGAAGGAAGTGCCTCCCAAAATTTTAAAGAAAGAAAAACTTATATATGTACAAAAATAAGGGTTGATACAATGAAGGGATGGAATATGACTGTAAAGATGAAAATTATAAAAGATTTTATAAAAGGAATTTTATAATAAGTTGTTTGAAAAAAGAAAGAAGAGTATTTTTTAAAAAAAGATAAAAAAATGGAGAGAATATGATCAGGCAGGAGACTAGAACAAAACCATACATTAGAGATTTAGGGCATATTTTGATCTGTTAGAAGAAACTCTATCTCAAAATTTTAAAGAGAGAACAACTTATATATATATATGCCAAAATAAGGGTAACTACTATGAAGGGATAGAATATGACTCTAAAAATGAAAAATGTAAATGTTTTTTTAAAACAGGGATTAATAAGATGTTGGTTGAAAAAGGGAAAAAGAAAAATTAAAAAAAATAAAAAAGACAATTAAAAAAAATTAACTTTGAAAGACTAAAGAATCACGGTAAAAAAGCCATGGATTCTATGTGCAGTATTCCCCTAGCGCTGGAGTTCTGCCATTCTCATTGATCAGTAAACTTGATCTTGGCTGGCTGTTTCTTGCTGATCTTCTGGAGGAGTGGCCTGTTGCCGTGGTTCCCAAATGTCTTTGCCAGAGGCAGAATTGCCCTGCCCTTGCCTGGTCCGGGCTAAGTAATCTGCTCGGGTTTGCTCTCGGGAGTTTTTGTGACCTGCAAGCTTTCGGTACAGCTTTGGAGGACAAGAGTGAAAATGGTGGCCTCCCAATCTCTGCCCGGAGGAGCCGAGAACTTGGTGCCCTGCTCCTCAGTGAACCCCCAGAGAAAAGCAGTCAATCACTCCCGTCTCCCTGGTCCAGCCGCACTCCGTGCTCACCCTGCCTGTGACCGAGCGTTTCTATCTCTGGCACCCGACTCGGTGTGGAGTCTCCAAACCCAGCAGATCCCTGTGATGCGCTCCCGTGCCGCTCCTCCCAGGGGAGGAAGGGGAGTCTCCCCGGATCTGCCGCTTGTTGGGTCCCTGCTGGAGGAGCAGTGGCCCGACTGTGCCATGGATCATGGTTTAGGGCAACCCCGAGCTGAGAGCCTGCGCCTCGGCTCCGTCTCTGCAGCCGGCTCCCCTGCTCTGATACCTGGGAGCTCTGCCGCACTCAGGCACCCCCGGTCTTTCTGTGACCCCGAGGGTCCTGAGACCACACTGTCCCAGTGAGGGTTTCACCCCTCGCTTCGCCACTGGAGCAATGTCCCTCAGTGGAGCCAACTTCTAAAAGTTTCAGTTTTGTGCTCCGCTGCTCTATCACTTGCCAGAAGCGGCTAACAGAGGCCCCCTCCTCCCCCGTCTATCCTCCCGAATATCGCCTCGGATTCACTTCTCCGCACATCCTACCTTCCAGAAAGTGGTCGCTTTCCAGTTCAGAGAGTTGTTGCTATTCTTTTCTTCGATCTCCTGTTGAGTCCGTAGGTGTTCAGAATGGTTTGATCCCTATCCAGCTCAATTCCTGGGACCAGATGAAATCCAGGTCTCCTACTCCTCTGCCATCTTGCTCTGCCCCCCAAAACTGGTCATTACTCTTAATGTTATATTATTCTTTATCCTGGTCTCTATTTTATTTGTTTCTGACTTTTCCTTGTTATTTCCTTCCTGTACTAAATTTCAGCCAAGTTTCTTCTTTTTCTAGTTCCTTGTGGTATAATGTTGTTTATTTGAACTTTTTTTTCTTAAACATTTATGGCATAAATTTCACCGTAATATTCACTTTTGCTGCATCCCATGGGTTTTAGAATTTTGTGTTTTCTTTTGTTTTGAGTAATATTTTGATTTGCCGTTTGCTTTCTTATTTGGCCCAGTGCCTGTGCAGTCGTGTCTTGTCTAATATTTACATATTAAATATTTAATATTTACCAAAAAAGAAAAAAGAAAACATAGAGAGTAACCTCCTTGTAGTAGTCCTGGCATTGAATTTTTCAATCTGACTCCAAAAGCAAAGCCAACAAAAGAAAAAAATAAACAAGTAGGACTACATAAAACTACAAAGCTTCTGCACAGCAAAGAAAATCAATAAAATGGAAAGGCAACCTACTAAATTAGAGAAAATATTTGCAAATGATATTCCCGATAAGGGGTTAATATCCAAACTATATGAAAAACTCATACAACTTAAAACCAAAAAAAAAAAAAAATCTTATTTAAAAATGGGCAGAATATTTATTCAAAGAAAATGAGAACACTAATTTGAAAAGATATATGCACCCTATGTTCATTGCAGTATTATATACAATAGCTAAGATATGAAAGCAACTTAATTGTCCACTGATAGATGATGGATAAAGAAAATGTGGTGTATATATACAATGGAATATTACTCAGACATAAAAAAAGAATGAAATTTTGTCATTCCCAACAACATAGATGGGCCTGGAGAGTATTATGCTAAGTGAAATGAGTCAGAGAAAGACAAATACTTTATGATTTCACTTACATGTGGAATCTATAAAAACAAAACACATGAATGAACAAAGCAGAACAAAATTCATAGATAGAGGACAAATTGGTGGTTTTCAGAGGGGAAGGTGATTGATGGGTGGGTGAAAAGGGTGACGGTCAATTGTATGATGATGAATGGTAACTAGACTTTTTAGTGTATACAAATATTAAATTATTATGTTGTATACCTGAAATTAATACATGCCAAATTTACCTCAGTAATAATAAATAATAATAATAATAATAATAATAAAACAGGATACTGGCATAAAAACAAACATATAGACCAATGGAATGGTACAGAGAGCCAGAAATCTATGCATCTCCAGTTAACTGATTTTTGACAAAGGTGCCAAAAACACACAATGAGGCATGGATACTCTTCAATAAATGGTGCTGGGATAAGTGGATGTCCAAAAGCAAAAAGATGGAATTAGACCCTTATCTCACACCATATACAAAAATCAACATGAATTAAAAACTTATAAGATTTGAAACCATAAAATTACTAGAAGAAAACAGGGAAACAACTCCCTGACATTGGTCTTGGCAATGGTTTTTTGGATATGACACTAAAACATTGGTAACAAAAGTGAAACAGACAAGTGGGATTGAATTAAACTAAAAAAAAAAAAAAAATACATAAAAAGGAAACAATCAGCAAGGTGGAGAGAACCTATGGAATGGGAGAAAATATTCATAAACCATACATCTGATAAAGGGTTAATATCCAAAATATATAAAAAATTTATACAACCCAATTGAAAAAATAATAATAATAACCCAATTTAAAAAAAATGAACAGAGGAGTTGAATAACATTTTTCCAGGGAAAACATACAGATAGCCAATAGGTATATGAAAAGGTGCTCAACATCATTAAATATCAGGAAAATACAAATCTATACCTCATAGTTGTTACAGTGGTTAGTATCAAAAAGACAGAAGATAACAAGTGTTGGTGAGGATGAAGAAAAAAGGAAACTCTTTTACATTGTTAGAAAAATGCCAATTGAGACAGCCACTATAGAAAATAGCATGCATATAAATACAGCATGATCACACTCATATGTAGAATTTAAGTTGTCATAGAAGCGAAGAACAGAATGGTGGTTGCTGGGCGCCTGGGTGGCTCAGTTGGTTAAGCAACTGCCTTCGGCTCAGGTCATGATCCTGGAGTCCCTGGATCGAGTCCCGCATCGGGCTCCCTGCTCGGCAGGGAGTCTGCTTCTCCCTCTGACCCTCCCCTCTCATGTGCTCTCTCTCTCATTCTCTCTCTCTCAAAAAAAAAAAAAAAAGAATGGTGGTTGCTAATGGGCGGGAGGTAAGGAAAATGAGGAAATGTTGGCCAGAGGATACAAATTTCAGTTACGCAGGATGAATAAGTTCTGGAGTTCCAGGGTACAGTATAATAACTATAGTTAATACTACTACATTGTAGAGTAGTTGAAATTTGCTGAGAGTAGATCTTATGTGTTCTTACTACCAAAAAGAAAAGAAAAAGGTAACCATGTGAGGTGATGAACATGTTATTTATCTTGATTTTGGTAATCTCTTCACAATGTATATCAAAACACTGTGTTGTATATCTTAAATATATATAATTTTTATTTGTCAATTATCTCTCTAAAGCTGGAAAAAAAATTTTAAAAAACACAAAAAATATAAAGAAATAGGCAATCTTACATGCAAAATGTTTCTAAAATAACACAACATTGAATGAGTCTAAGGATGAATCTATCAATAAGGTCAATCCATAGATCGCCCTCTTTTTTTTTAAGATTTCAAGATACTCTCAAAAATTTCTCTAAGTTTACCTTTAAGGTTAATGATAGTAACATTCATTAACTCTTCACTAGATTCAAGGCACTTTTCTAAATGTCAGCTGTGATTTAAATCCTAAAACAACCCCTTTATTAGCCTGAGTTTAAAATTTAGTTGAATGGTGAAGACAAAGAAAAGTCAGGAATCTTGTCCTGGGTAATTCTGCTAATATATAGCAGGATGGAGATTCGAACTCATACCTCCAGTATGTAGAATCTACACTCTAAACTACTATACTATATTATATTGAAGAAGCCTCTGCCCCATGTGACTACTGCTTTGAGAGTGGAGATGTAGAACATTTCTATCATCATGGAAACTTCTTTTGGATAATAATATTCTTTCTTTTTAAAGATTTATGTTTTAGAGAGAGATAGAGTGGGGTGGGGGGACAGGGGTGAAGGGAGAAGGGGAGAGAAACTTCAGCAGACCGTGAGTGGGCTCGATCTAATGACTCTGAGACACAACCTTAGCTGAAATCAAGAGTCAGTAGCTTAACCAACTGAGCCACACAGGCACCCCTGTAAAATAATATTCTATAGTAAGATTCCATCACACCACTGTCTCACGTTCAGTGAATGGGATATCAAAGGCAATGAGAAAGTTAACTCACACCACCTTGCCTAGGAAAAAAGTCCCAAACCACAGTTCCCATTTATATGGATGTGAATCCCAAAGTACATCTCTAATCTAGATCTTTTTCCTGAATTCTAGAACTCTGTATCCAACTGCCCACTGAAAAATTCTATCTGAATCTTTCATAACACCTCAAATTCATCCAGTCTAAACACCCACTAAAGAAAGTTTTTCCCAAAAAAAAAAAAAAAGTTTTTCCCACCTATCAAACAAATGTGCCACAATAATACTTGAATACTCCCTATCAAAACCTTCAATCTGTTACTACTATCTCTACAATTGTGAAACTACTACCATCATCTTCCTGTGTAGATCTTGGCTAAAAAAGACAAACATAAAATCATGTAAATGTCTAGTTTTCACTACCATGTGAGATAATGTGAGAAGGATTTAGGGTATTTCTTTTTTTTTTTTTTAAAGATTTTATTTATTTATTCGTGAGAGATAGAGAGAGAGAGAGGCAGAGGCAGAGGGAGAAGCAGGCTCCCCACGGAGCAGGGAGCCTGATGCGGGACTCGATCCCAGGACCCTGGGATCATGACCTAAGCCGAAGGCAGACGCTTAACCGACTGAGCCACCCAGGCGTCCCAAGATTTAGGGTATTTCAAGAAAAATACAACATAGCCTTTTCATTATTGCTATGTGATTACATTTTAACTCCTCTAGAGGCCTTTTGCTAATAAACTAATATTAGCTGCAATTAAAATAAAATCTTTCAGAAGCAAATGTTTAATTTCTGAAGTACAGATGGAAACTACTACTTTTTCACTCTAACAGCATAAATGAACTATTCAAAGCTGATACGTAATACATTTCTCATTTCATTAGCTTAAACATCAGCTGTGGGTGTGCTTTATTCATACTATGGACATATGGTTGCTTGGATCAGACTAGAAGTGATTTTTTTTAATGCTTTCAAGAAAATACAAAGTGAGTATAATTAAGTAGCCAGTTAATGGTAATTTAGAAGGAACAACAAATTGGCAAACCTGCCTTGAATCCGTAATCTACCTAAGTTTCAAGAAAGTAAGCTTTACACATAATATACCATGATGTTATACAATCATTGATCAAAAAAGGAGGGGAGTACCTTAAACAAATTCACTTTAATCAATTGAAATGCCAGGTGGTATAACTGTTCTGAACTTTGGAGCATAGATTTATTAAACAAAGGTGACCTTTGGGTCAATACATTTTAAGCTTCAAACTTAATGTATCTTGTCTATTTTATACTGCCAAATTCTAAACCAGTTCTGAGTTCTTTAGAGATCTGTACTTTCCCTATTGACTTTATTTACAATATACAGCATAATAGCTAACATTTATTGAGTGCTTCCTTATCTTGGCACTGTGCTAAGCATTGTATATGCATTATCTCATGTAATACTCACAGCATCCCTGTAAGACAGGAACTATTGCTATCCTGATTTTACTGATGAAGAAACTGAGATCATACAGCTAATAAGTGGGAGCTGGCAATTGAGACTGCAGAGCTTGCTCTCTGAGCCCCAGTACTGCACTGATTCCTTTTGATAAGTAAAATCCCTGAGGCTTCTGCATTTCAGTGCTCCTGAGTGAATGAATGTTAATTTTCTGGCAATAAGGATAACAAATCTAAAGAGCTGGCTTCCCCTGGGCCTTGAGTCTCTCCCTGGCAGTAACCCAAGAATGTTTCACTCCTTAAACCTTGCTGAAATTATGTGCATTTGAAAGGAGGTGAGGGTACATAATTATAGGAATAAATAGGTCAGAAAAGAATTCAGACTCATTACAGGTAATGGTTTAAAATTATGTCACCAAATTATGTTTTCTATCATTTGTAAAACTCAGATTAAAATATTTCTAATTATATCATTATCTTTGCAAGTTACTACTGGTAGAGGAATTTGGCTTTGAAAGTTCATATAACACTAAGTCATCATTTCTTTATGCTAAATAACTAAGAAGGAATTAATAATAGCAGAAAGTGCAATAAAACATTTGCATAACTTCTATAAATGCCTCATACCCTTCATTTCTTTTATTTGCTGAAAAATATTGATTATTGTGGTTCATATTTTCTTAATATTTAGGAATCCAATATTATGTATCAAAAATGTGCTTGGTTCCTCACAAATTATATAGCATAAAATGCAATGACTGGTGAGAATTTTGCCATTTTCCAATTGAGAAAATCAAGGTTCAGAGTTGACTGAGTGCTTTATGACACACCACACAGTTAACAAGACCTCACTAGTCTACTCTACATATATGTTTCAAACATCTGGAATATCTCCAAAAAATAAAATAGAGAGAAAAGCCTTTGTTATGATACTTCATGATACTGACAATTGTTTCCCCTTCTGTCAGAGATCTTTTTCTATATATGAAACTCTGGATCACTTAATTGTCCAGTGGATCCAGCTTTCGATACCTCCAGTGACTTAGAGACTTAGCTCCTTTTCCTGGAGCTAAAATTTTAAGAAATTTGATGTATCTAAATTATATGTCAATATTAAGAAATAATATGCCTTGATTTAAATGTTTTAGAAATCAATGACTACTTAATATAAAAATTTACCTCTTTCATACTTCATATCATTTTCAAATTGGTGGTTAATTTTCTTTGTATTTTTCAATACAAATTTTCAAATATTTATCAATATAATTTCCTACTTCTCAAAATCCATCAATCTAAATTTTTACCACGTGTTATAGCCAACCCTTAACATAGCCCCCCAGTGATCCAAGCCTCCCGGTATTCATGTCTTTCTGTACCTTTTTGCTACACTGTACCAGATCTGTGTGTCCCATAGAATGTAGCATTAAGCGATGGTACATTACTTCTTAGAATATGTTAAAAAAATACATCAAGGATTCCATCCTAGTCATTCTCTTTCTCACCCATTGTTTGCTCTGGGAACTTTAGCTATTATGTTATAAACAGCCCTATAAAGAGGCACACAAAGCAGTGAACTGACACTGCTAGCCAACAGCTAGTAAGCTTATGAGGCCTCAGGTCAACAGCCATATGAGTGAGCTCAGAAGTGGATCCTCTAGAAGATTTATAGCAATACATCCTACCTCAAGAAACAAGAAAAACCTCAAATAAACAATCTAACCTTACAAGAAGCTAGAAAAAAGAAGAAACAAAACCCCAAATTAGTAGAAGGAAGGAAATAATAAAGATCAGTGAATAAATGAAATAGAGACTAAATTTAAAAAAAATAAAAAAGATCAATAAAATTAAGAGCTGGTTCTTTGAAAAAATAAACAAAATTGGTAAACCTTTAGTCAGACTCATCAAAAAAAGGAGAGGGTCCAAATAAAATCAGAAATAAAATAGGAAAAGTAACGACTGACATCACAGAAAGGAAAGAATTGTGAGACTACTATAAACAATTATATGTCAACAAATTATACAATCTAGAAGTGGATAAATTCCTAGAAATATACAATCTTCTAAAACTGAATCAAGATGAAATAGAAAATGTGAATTGACAGATTATTAGAAATGATATAAATCAGTAATCAGAAAACTCCCAACAAATGACAGTCCAGGACCAGATGGCTTCAGAGATGAATTCTATGAAGCATTTAAAGAACAATTAATACCTATTCTTCTCAAACTCTTCCAACAAACTGAAGAGAAAGGAATGCTTCTGAAGTTGATCTAAAGGCCAACATTAACTGATACCAATACCAGACAAGATAATATACAAAAAAGAACATTAGAGGCCAATATCTGTGATTAACATGGATGTAAAAATCTTCAAAAATTTTTAGCAAACTGAATTCAACAATATATTAAAAGGATCATACCATGATTAACTGGGATTTACTCCAAGGATGTAAGCATGATTCAACACCCACAAATGAATCAATGTGACACACCTCATTAACAAAATAAAGGTTAAAATTCATATAATCATCTCAATAGATGCAAAAAAAGCACTTCACAAATCCAAAATCCATTTGTGGTTGAAAACTCTCAACAAAGTGGATATAGAGGGAACATGCCACAATATGATGTCTTATATGACAAACTTTCAGCTAATATCATATTCAAAGGTGAAAAGCTGAAAAGCTTTTCCTGCAAGATCAGGAACAAGACAAGGATGCCCACTTTCAGCACTTTTATTCAACATAGTGTTAGAAGTCATAGCCACAACAATTAGATAAGAACGAAAAATAAAAGGCATCCAAATTGGTAAGGAAGGAGTAAAACTGTCACTCTTTGCAGATGACATGATACCATACCTAAAAATCCAAAAGTCTCCACCAAAAAAACTGTTAAGTTTATTAGCTTTCAGTAAAGCTATGGGATACAAAATCAATACACAAAAATTTGTTGCATTTCTACACATAAATAATGAACTATGAGAAAGAAAAATTCAGAAAACAATCCCATTTATAATTGCACCAAAATAAATAAATAATAAATAAAATACCTAAGGATAAATTTAACCAAGGATGTGAAAGACTTGTATACTGAAAACTACAAGATATTGATGAAAGAAATTTCATATGACACAAATAAATGGAAAGATATTCCATACTCATGAATTGCAAAAATTAATATTGTTAAAATGTCCATACTACCTAAAGCAATCTACAGATTCAATGCAATCCCTATCAAAATTTCAATGGCACTTTTCACAGAACTAGAACAAAGAATTTTAAAATTTCAATGGAACCATAAAACCCCCCAAATATCAAAAGCAATCTTAGAAAGAAGAACAAAGCTGGAGGTATCATGCTCCCTGATTTCAAACTATACCACAAAGCTATAGTAAAAAGTATGGTACTGGCACAAAAACAGACATATAGATCAATGAGACAAAATAGAGAGCCCAGAAATAAACCTATGCTTATATGGTCAATAAATCTATAACAAAAAGGCAAGAATATACATTGAGGAAAAGACAGTCTCTTCAATAAATGATGTTGGAAAAACTGCACAGCTACCTGCAAAAGAATGGAACTAGCTCACTTTCTTATACCATACACAAAAATAAACTCAAAATGGATTAGAGACCTAAATGTAAGACCTGAAACCATAAAATTCCTAAAAGAAAATAGGCAGTAACTCTTGGATATCTATCTGTCTTGGTGATCTCTTTTTTTTTTAATCTTTCTCCTCAGGCAAGAGTAACAAAATAAAACTAAATGGTATTATGTCAAACTAAAAAGCTTTAGTATAATGAAGAAAACCATCATTAAAATGAAAAGGCAACCCACCGAATGGAAGATCTTTACAAATGATATATCCAGTTAGGGGTTAGTATCCAAAATACATAAAGAACTCATACAATTCAACTCCAAACAAATAATCTGACTTAAAAATAGGCAGAGGACCTGAACAGACATTTTCCCAGCGAAGACATACAGATGGCCAACAGATACATAAAAATTGCTCAGCATCACTAATCATCAGGGAAATGCAAATCAAAACCACAATGAGATACTACCTCACAGCTGCCAGAATGGCTAACATCAAAATAACAACAACAACAACAACAACAAAATAACAAATGTTAGTGAGAATGTGGGGAAAGGAACACTACTGTTAGTGGAAATGTAAATTGGTGCAACCCTATAAAAAGCAATATGGAATTTCCTCAAAAAATTTAAAAATAGGTCTACCATATGATCCATCAATTCCACTTCTGGGTATATAAAAAAAAAAAAAAAACACCGAAAACACTAATTCAAAAAGATATATTCACCCCTATGTTCACGCAGTATTATTTACAACAGCCAAGATATGGAAGCAACCTAATTGCCCATCAATAATGAATGGATAAAGAAGATGTGGTACATATATACAATGAAATAGTACTCAGTCATAACAAAGAATGAAATCTTGCAATGTGCAAAACATGTTTAATGAGAGTATAATGCTAAGTGAAATAAGTCAGACATAGAAAGACAAATACCATATGATTTCATTTATATATGAAATCTAAAAATAATAATAATAATAACAAAACAAAAACAGACTCATAAATACAAAGAACAAATTGATAGTTGCCAGTGGGCAGCAGGGGAGGGGAATGGATAAAATAGGTGAAGGGGATTGAGAGGCACAAACATCCACTTATAAAACAAATAAGTTACAGGTATGAAAAGTACAGCATAGGGGATATAGTCAGTAATATTGTAATAACTTTATATGATGATGGATGGTAACTAGACATCAAGTGATCATTTCATAATGTAAAAAAATGTCCAATCAGTATGTTGTACACATGAAACCAATATTATATTGTATGCCAACTATATTTCAATTAAATAAAAGCGTGGATCTTCTAGTTTCACTCAAGCCTTCAGATAACTGCAGCCTGAGATGACATCTTACTGTAATGTTATGAGAGACTCTAGCTGAACACTCAGCTAACTTACTTCTGGATTTCTAACTCTCAGAAAATGTGTAAGATAATGAATGTTCACTCTTCTAATTTGCTGTTTTAGAGTAATTTGTTCCACAATGGATACTACTAAGAAAGTTCTAAGAGAATACATTAGTTTTACCTGTTTTGGTTAATTTAAATGAAATTATATTGTATATACGTTGTGTTAAATTTTACTCAACATTAAACTTACACAATGTAGTTTTAGATTATTCATTCTTCTTATTTTTTAATTTATTTTTTAATTTATTTTATTTTTTATTATTTTATTATTATGTTCAATTAGCCAACATATACTACATCATTAGTTTTTTTATTATTATGTTATGTTAATCACCATACATTACATCATTAGTTTTTGATGTAGTATTCCATGATTCATTGCTTGCGTATAACACCCAGTGCTCCATTCAATATGTGCCCTCTTTAATACCCATCACCAGGCTAACCCATCCCCTCACCCCCCTCCCCTCTAGAACCCTCAGTTTGTTTCTCAGAGTCCATAATCTCTCATGGTTCGTCTCCCCCTCCAACTGCCCCCCCCTTCATTTTTCCCTTCCTACTATCTTCTTCTTTATTTTAACATATAATGTATTATTTGTTTCAGAGGTACAGGTCTGTGATTCAACAGTCTTACACAATTCACAGCGTTCACCATATCACATCATTACATCATTATTAGTTTTTCATGTAGTGTTCGATGATTCATTAGTCTTCTTATTATATGATATCTCATTATACAAATATACTATAATTTATTTATCCATACTATGGTTAATGGACATTTGGATACTTTCCATTTTGGGACTTTCATATATAGTGGTGCTATGAAGACCTTAGTACATGTCTTTTGGTACTAGGAATATATGTACATATTTTCAGGGAATATGCCTATCCATGTAATTTCTGGGTCACAGACTATATATATATATACCATGTTATTAGACACTGATAGTTTCCAAAGTGGTTGGAACAAATTTCACTCCTATCAACAATGCCTGGGAGTTATAGTTGATCTATGTCCTCACTAATATTTGGCATATTCCATCTTTTACATTTTAGCCTTCCCACTTCCCTTTTAATATCTCTGTCAGGTATACAGATATTCTGGTTAAGCCTCCAGATTACTTTCATTTTTTGTCTACTCTCCTGCTGTTCTTGAGTTTGAACTGTTAAAATTTCTTCTTTCAGAATCACCCACCAACATATCTATTGCTCAAGATCATTTTTAATCTCTCCAGTTTCTACCATCAAGAAAAACACACCAGGGAAAGAGTGAAAGAAAAAAAGAGAGGTAAAAGAGCTCCGAGGTCTACAGCTCTAGCACAACAAAGTTCAGTGTGTAGGTGGTATCTTGGGCCTTAGGAACATCACTGGTGGTATTGAAGTGGGGACTCATTGGGTGAGAACAAAAAGAGGTGATCCCAGATCTCCAAACTCTCTTTCTGCCTAGCTGTGATTCTATGTCTAAGTAGAGTCATTTTCCTGCCCCTGTTTACCTGGTAACTTTTTTTTGCTATTTTGTTTTTAAGATTTTATTTATTTATTTGAGAGAGACAGAGATAGTGACAGAGATAGTGACAGAGACAGTGAGAGAGTGCAGGAGCTGGGAGGAGAGGGAGAAGCAGCTGAGCAGGGAGCCGGACCCTAGGATCATGACCTGAGCCAAAGGCAGACACTTAACTGACTGAGCCACCCAGGCGCCCCTACCTGGTAACTTTGTACCCATTCTTCAGATTCAATTTAGATATCAGTTCTTTGAGAAACTTTCCCTGATTACCATCCCAACCTATGCCACCAACTGTATTGTCTCTTGGACACATCAAACATACATTTATGAATGATCCTATATCTCTAAATATGTGTTTTCCTCTACTCAGCCACTTCCAAAAACCTTCCAGAGAACCCTTAAAAACAGAAGCTCAGGGCTCCTGGGTGACTGTCAGTTAAGCCTCCAACTCTTGGTTTCTGCTCAGGTCGTGATCTCATGGGTCATGGGATTAAGCCCCGACCAGGGCCCTGTGCTCAGTGGGGGAATCTGCCTGCGATTCTGTCCCTCCCTCTGCCTTTGCCCCTCCCCCTGCTTGCTGTCTCTCTCAAATAAATAAATCTTAAACACACACACACACACACACACACACACACAGAAACTCTGCCAAGTCACTCCTGTTTCCCCAGGAAAGTGCTAGGTACCATACTCAGAATTCAAACTCAGGTACTCAGAGCCTATACCAAATTACCACAGTGTTCTAGTGCTTGGATGCAAGGATAACCTTTCTGAGATGTACCCTCAAACATTACAGAACACTGAGGATAAGGAGAAGAACTATGTCTTCAAGAGAGAAAACTTCATCATTAAAATGTTAAAATCAGATTGGTAATAGATTTTCATGAGCAACACTGGATACTGAAGTGATATATTCAAATTCTAAGGAGAAATTATTTTATTTTTTTAACATTTTATTTATTTATTTGACAGAGAGAGAGCACAAGCGGGGGGAGTGGCAGAGAGAGAGGGAGAAACAGGTTCCCCACTGAGCAGGAAGCCCAATGTGGGGCTCGATCCCAGGACCCTGGGATCATGACCTGAGTCAAAGGCAGACATTTAACCGACTGAGCTACCCAGGCGCTCCAAGAAGAAATTATTTTAAACTTGAAATTCAGTACTCTGCCAATTCATTAAGTAAACCATGGGATAAAAATTCTTTTAGACATGCAAGTATGCAATATGTTTAATTTCCATGAACTCTTCATTAGGAAGACACCCCTCAATAGACAAGACAAAAGGTGAACCCAAAAGAGCAAGCCAGGAAAGCTGAGGAAATAGCTAAGTTAGAGAAGCAGTGTAAGAAATACTCCAAGAGTATGTATGTGTGTTGGGGCATTGAGACAATAAGTAAACATGTAGGTATTTATGAGATCCAGGGTTCTCACTATGAAATAACAAAGGTACTGCTAAGGGACAGGGATAAGACAAAGGAGAATTCTATGGGATGGGATTGCATGGGAGATGTCAGCATGAACTTAATAGTTCAAATATAGCAATATATTTAATATTTTACCTTTTGTCTAAGAATGAAGGGAAAATAAGAAAACACATCTTAATCTGCTTATTTTCACACACATTATAAAAAAGTCTCACATGAGGAATTGCTAAAAAAAAATAAGGAAACTTATTATTTACAAGGGATGGTAAGAATAAGGTGGAAGGGATAGTAGGAGAGAGATTAATTTCTGAAAATATGTTCTGTATATTTTTAACTTTTGTAAGCAATGTTAAGAGTCTACAATTTCAAAAAAATAAAATTGACAACAATGATATGGGCATGGGAAGGAAACATAAAACCAAATGCAAATAACAAATGGACAAATGAAATTTTTTCTGAATTTTCAAGGTGCGTACCATTGAGTTGCTTACATTGACTACTTTTCAAAGCTGTGCTATCCAATACAGTATCTACTAGAAATATACTGCTATTTAACTTTATATTATATTAAAACAAATTAAATACAATTAAAAATGCACTTCCTCAATCACTGTAGCCTACCACATGTACTACATTTTAGACATTGTAGATATAGCCCATCACTGAAAAATGTTTTGTTGAACAGCACTGTTCCAAATATTTGCAAATCATTTATTTCTTGTACCTGCCCTCTGTGGGACACTGGTTTAGATCCTGAAAGAGTGAAATGAGTATCATCTCTGTGGTTTTTCTGTGTATATTTCACCAATATAAGTTACCAACTTTTGAAAAAAAGAAAAAAAAAAACCTCTGTCATACCTAGATAGGTCCTGACTATAGCAAAATTATATATCATATTCTATCAACTGATACCATTCTCAGCTTTGCTGATCAACACATATCCATCTTGGTATAAATATAGGTAATTACATAAACAAGATATGTATTTTTTATTTGTGCTTTGAGAAATTATAGATGATATTTTTGCTGTATTAATTGTGCTAATCCTATGAAGGTTATGGAATTCCACACCTGCTAAAATACATATTAAGAATGCCTGAAATTTCAGTTCTAACTTGTTACTTTGACTCTAACAGAATTTTAGTTATTTTTAGTGAGTTATAATGTTAATGAAAAGAGTATAGACTAAATTTCATTGATAGTAGTGATTTTATTTTCCCTATAGTAGCTGAATATCACATGCTTCATAAAAGCTTCCTATGTACAGGTGTACAAGATTAAGATTTTTTTAAATTAATTTATTTATTTGAGAGAGCAAAGAGAGAGCACGAGCGGGGAGAGGGCAGAAGTAGAGGGAGAAGCAGGCTCTCGGCTGAGCGGGGAGCCTGATGGTCTCAATCCCAGGACCCTGGGATCATGACCTGAACAGAAAGCAGATGCTTAACCAATTGAGCCACCCAGGCACCCCCAAGATTAAGATTTTTAAAGGACAAATTCATTTTTTTTGTATCTGACATTCACTTATCTTAAATTTTCCTACTATTATACTCAGTATCTGAAAAACTTCATGGTGCCCAACTTAATTTGGTTTAAACATATAAGTATATTTAATTCATGCCATAGATATTTCTCTAGAATAGAAATTGATTATAAACATCTTGAGTGAGAGAGCCTATTGTATTGAATTAGTCCTTTTACTAATATTTGTTGAAAGAATAAAGGAAGCTCATACTTTAAATGCAGCAGGAAGCTCCTATTTAAGGCAACTGAAGTGACTTCTTTCATAAATTTTATCCCCTATTTTTTTTTTTTTTGGTAAAGTTGTATTTATGTACACTAGTTTACAAACACTTTTAAACAAGTCTACTAGAGTACATCAGGATTTATTTCTATGCTTAAAAATTGTTAAATAGTTACAGAATTCCAGAAAACCTCTCTATCAGTGTAAGCCAGAATTCTGAAAAGTCAGCTAAAATAATCTTTTTTAAAGCAGCTACATTTCTTTTGTAAATAGAAGAAATTGGTCTAGTTCTAGCTAGACACTCTCTGGATCCATGGATCTACTAACAATCATAACATGCATCCTATTCACTTTCTTTGGCTATATTTGGTGTGTTTTGATCCAAAACCTCTCCCTCTCCCCCCTCATGCTCTCTCTCTCTTTGGTCTCTCAAATAAATTAATTAATTAATTTTAAAAAATCTTAATCTTGTACACCTACATAGGAAGCTTTTATGAACCATGTGATATTCAGCTACTATAGGGAAAGTAAAATCACTACTATCAATGAAATTTAGTCTGTACTCTTTTCATTAACATTATAACTCGCTAAAAATAACTAAAATTCTGTTAGAATCAAAGTAACAAGTTAGAACTGAAACTCCAGACATTTGAAAAAAATTAATAAATGGATAGGAGTATGAGTAGATAGATGGATGAAGGGATGGGTAGATGAAAAACAGGATGGGCAGATGGAAGAAAAGATGGATGGATAGATACATGGATGTCAGAATGTGTGATTGAATGGAAGAAGAGATTTATTTTTATAAATTTCCTACTTCAAAAAAAATTCAAAGAAGCTTTAAAAAGAGAGAAGGACACAGTAAGCTTTTAAAACTTTAAACAAGGCCAATTTAATAGGAGCATAATTAAATTTGGGGAATAGAAGCATAATACTCAAAAATTCTAGAGTTAAGGTATAGCAATTAAGTATAAAACTGATCTCTTGCATTCCAAACAAAAATGAAACAAAGAGTTCCATGGTTCATAGTATCTATTAAAATGAAACTGCTTACTTAGAAATTTTCACTGGGAGCAACCTAAATAGATTTTTCCTCCTCAACACTGTATGCTAAGAGGAATGAATGCATCATTTAGATATTTGTATTTTTCATTATTAAATAACATAATGAACAATGGTCTTCACAAATAGTGTTACAAAAGATGCAAAAGCATTCTTCATAAAACTATTTTATATAATATCAGCATTATCTTCAGAAAGTTAAAATGCTAGAATTTTGGTTTGCACTTTTTGGGTTTTCTGATATAATACAGAAATAGGACTTAGAAAATTTTGATTCTAGAAAGAAATTTAATGAATAAATGAATGAATGATCTCAGCATGACTTTTGAGAGCAGTGAATCATAAGTTATTTGAAATTGATATCAACAGTGAGCTAGTTCTTGAAGAATGGGCATTCAGGGTTATCAGGCAAAAGAACTTCCATTTGTTTAATATACTAAGTGTTGACTGGATAAATTGATATTTTCTTGAGAAAGTGAAAGTGACTTGTATTCTTGCTGTAGAAAGCCTCAGATATCTGGATTCCAAGATATGATGATCTATCTGAAAGTGGCCACCACAATACCTGATCCATAATATAATTGTTCTGGGAAAAAGAGCAAACAAATATTTATTGTTATTTACTAAGTACCAATAACTTTGCCAGTGCTTCACACATGTTGGAAGAAGTAACTTGTGGTAGTGATATGGATAGATTTGTAGTCAAACTACCTAGTTGGAGGTCACTTTCTTCTTTGCATTTTATATACATTGTGTTCTCTAGAGTTGTGCAAAGCTGTAGTAGCTCTGAGAAAATAGTATATTCTTTCCTCAGTAAACTTTACTATAACAGAGTGTTTTTTTTAACTTTACCTTAGACCAGCATCGTCCAGAGGGCCCATTAAAACACAGATGGCTGGTTGCCACCAACAGAGTTCCTGGTTCAATAGGTCTGATGTAGAGCCTAAGAATTTGAATTTTAACAAGTTCCCAAATGATGTTAATGATACTGGTCCAAGGATTGCACTTCAAGAATCACATGTAGTAGATATAACTGGTTGGCTCTCTGACACTCATTACCAACATCCTTGCCAAAAGAACCATAATTTGGGCCACCTGACTGGCTCAGTCTATAGAGCTTGCAACTCTTGAGCTCGGGGTTTTAAGTTGGAGCCCCATATTGGGTGTAAAGATTACTTAAAAATAAAATTTTAAAAAAGAACAACAAACATGAATTTATTCAGGTATCCAAATAGCAAGAAAGTGATTTAGTTCTCAACTCAGAGGTAAATCCTAATTATTATCCAATTATTTCCCTTGTCATTGATTGGTTCAGGTAACTCCTGACACCCCGTTCTGGCCAATGGGAATTAGGGAAGTATGCTGGGGGTAGGTTTCTATACAGCTTGGGTTTTTGTTTGTTTGTTTGTTTGATTGATTTTTCTGGGCATTTTGCTTGTTTATTTTAGATCCCGCACATAAAAGAGATCACACGGTATTTGTCTTTCTCTGCCTTATTTCACTTAGCATAATGGGTCCATCTTTTTTCTTGTAAAAGGCAGGACTTCATCATTTTTTTTAAAGATAGATTTATTTTATTTCTTTGTTTGTTTATGTATCAGAGAGAGAGAACAAGCAGGGGGAGTAGCAGGCTCCCCATTGAGCAAGGAGCCGCTCTATCCCAGGACCCTGGGGTCATGACCCGAGCTGAAGGCAGACATGCTTAACTGACTGAGCCACCCAGGCATCCCAGGACTTCATTCTTTTTTGTGGATGAGCAGTATATATATATATATATATGAACATAGGGGTATATATATCCTTTTGAATTAGTGCTTTCATTTTCTTTAGATAAATACCTAGAAGCAGTTTGGCTGGACCATATGATAGTTCCATTTTTAATTTTTTGAGGAACCTCTATACTGTTTTCCATAGTAGCTACACAAATTTACATGACCACTAGTAGTGTACGAAGTTTCCCTCTACCACATATCCTCTCCAACACTAGTAATTTCTTGTTTGATAGTAGCCAGTCTAAAGGTGGAGGTGATATCTCATTGTGGTTTTAACTTGCATTTCCCTGATGATTAGTAATGTTGAGCATCTTTTCATGTACCTGTTGGCCATCTGTATGTCTCCTTTGGAAAAATGTCTATTCACATCTTCTGCCCATTTTTTAAATCATATTTTTTTTTTACTGTTAAGTTCTGTGAGTCCTTTATATAGAGTTGACACTTCAACAACATGGGGTTTAAAGGTCCCAATCCCACATAGTCAAAAATCTGCATTTTAATTCTCCCAAAACTTAACTACTAATAGACAACCATTGACCAGAAGCCTTACTCATAACCTAAATAGTTGATTAACATATATTTTGTATATTTTATCTATTATATGCTACATATAATATATATATACTTTACAATAAAGTTAGAGAAGAGAAAATTTTATTAAGAAAATAATAAGGAAGAGAAAATACATTTATAGCACTGTACCATATTTATTGAAAAGATATGTGTATAAGTGAACCTGCACAGTTCAAACCCACGTTGTTCACAGGTCAACTGTATTTTGGATATGAGCCCCTTATCAGATATATGATTTGCAAATATTTTCCCCAATCAGTAAGATACTTTTTCATTTTGTAATGGTTTCCTTTGCTGTGCAGAAACTTTTTAGTTTGATGTAGTCTCATTTGTTAATTTTTGCATTCATTGCTTTGCTTGTTGTATGAGATTTAAAAATCATCACCAAGACCTATGTCAAGGAGCTTACCACCTATGATTTCAGGTCACACATTCAAATCTTTAATCTGTTTTGAGTAAGTTTTTGTGTATGGTATAAGATAAGGGTCTAATTTCATTTTTTGCCCCTGGCTGTCCAGTTTTCCCAACACCAGTTATTGAAGAGAATTTCCCCATTGTATGTTCTTCCCTCCTTTGTCATAAATTAATTAACCATATATGCATGAATTTCTTTCTGGGCTTGCTATTCTGTTCCATTCATCTATGCATCTGTTTTTATGCTAATACCATACTATTTTAACTACCAAAGCTCTGTAACACAGCCTGAAATCAGCTAGTGTGATGGCTCCAGCTTTGTTCTTCTTTCTCAGGATTGCTTTGGCTGTTCAGGGTCTTTTGGGGTTCCATACAAATTTGAGGATTATTTGTTCTAGGTCGTGAAAAATGCCACTGGAATTTGATAGGGATTGCATTGAATCTGTAAATTGCTTTGAGTAGTATGGACATTTTAACAATATTGATTCTTTCATAAGCCTGGAATATCTTTCCATTTATTTGTATAATCTTCAATTTCTTTCATTAATACCTTCTATTTTTCAGTATACAAGTATTTTTACTTCCTTGGTTAAATTCGTTCCTAGGTATTTTATTCTTCTTGATGCAATTATAAACAAAATTGTTTTCTTAATTTCTCTTTCTGATAGTTTGTTATTAGTACATTAGAAATGCAACAGACTTTGTGTATTGATTTTGTATCCTGCAACTTTGAATTTATTTATTAGTTTAACTATTTTTGGTGGAGTCTTTAGGGTTTTCTGTATATGGTATCATGCCCTCTGCAAATACTGACAGTTCTGCTTCTTACTTTCCAATTTGGATGCCTTTTATTTCTTGTTCTTGTCTGATTGTTGTGGACTTCCAATACTACGTTGAATAAAAGTGGCAGAAGTGGGTACCCTTGTTTTGTTCCTGAATTTAGAGGAAAACCTTTCAGCTCTTCACCATTCAGTATGTTACCTGAGGATATGTTGTATGTGGCCTTATTATGATGAAGTATGTTCCTTCCGTACCTGCTTTGTTGAACGTTTTTAACATAAATGGATGTTAAATTTTGTCAAATGCTTTTTCTGCATTGATTGAAATGATCATAACATTTTTTTATCCTTATTTTGTTAAGGTGGTATATCACACTGATTGATGTGCAGATGTGAACCATGTTTGCATCCCTGGAATAAATCGCACTTGATCATGGTGTATAGACCTTTTAAAGTATTGTTGATTTTGGTTGTTGATATTTTTTTGATAATTTTTGCATCTATGTTCATCAGGGATGTTGGCCTGTAATTTTCTTTTATGGTGACGTCCTTGTCTGGTTTTAGTATTAGGGTAATGTCAGACTCATAAGGTATGTTTGGAAGAGTTCTCTCCTCTTCTATTTTGGCAGAATTTGAGAAGAATTGGTATGAATTCCTCCTTGAATATTTGGTAGAATTCACCAGTGTAGTCATTTGGTCCTGGACTTTTGTTTCTTGGGAGGTTTTTGATTAGTGGTTCATTTTCCTTATTAGTAATCAATCTGTTCATACTTCCTGTCTCATCATGATTCTGTCTTGATAGGTTGTATATTTTTAGGAATTTATCCATTTCTTCTAGATTGTGCAATTTGTTGGCATATAATTGTTCATCATCTCTATGATTCTTTGTATTTCTATGGTATCAGTTGTAACATCTCTTTCATTTTTGATTTTATTTATTTTAGTCCACATATTTACTTGTTGAGTCTAGCTAAAGGCTTTTCAATTTTGTTTATCTTTTCAACGAACTCTTCATTTCACTGATCTTTATTGTCTTTTTAACCTTCACTTCATTTATTTCTTCTCTAATTTTTGTTATTTCCTTCCTTCTGACTAACTCTAGCCTTCATTTATTCTTTTCTCTAGTTTCTTAATGTATAAGGAACCCCAAGGTTTCTTCCAACTTTAGGTTGTTTGAGACTTTTCTTGTTTCTTGAGGCAGGCATTTATTGTTATGAACTCCCCTCTTAAAACTACTTTTGTCGCTTTTCACTAATTTTGGTATGTTATATTTCCATTTTTGTTGTCTCAAGATATTTTTAATTTATCTTTTCATTTCTTCTTCGGCCCATTGGTTGTCCAGTAGCATGTTGTTTGATCTTCACATCTTTGTGAATTTTCCATTTTTTCTTTACAGATTCAGGGAGCCTTTTATGACTTTCCCCTTTTCTTCCACCCACATCTCAGACTAGGTTAATATTCTGCTTCTGTGTTTCATATACTATTAGTTGTTACCCCATTTTATGTTCTAAAAACATAAGGTACTTAGAAGACATATAACCATAAATTGTGTGCGTATGCATCCTGAGCATCTGTTATCACCAGCTTCTTTAACCAAATTTACTTCTTCCTCTTCCCATATACCTCCCACCCTCCATATTCACTCAATCATTTAGCCTGTAGATTTAGCCTCCCAAATGCTTCTGGCACATAGTAGCTGCTCAGTAATTGTGCATTGGGTGAATATAACTTTCTAGCTCAAGGTCTTTTAATTCCATAATCCCACCTCTATACATTCTTAGACTTCTTAGCAAGTTACTTTATAACTTGCCTAATTTTAAAATGAGAACTCACAATGAATTTGTCTTAAAATAATGTACTTACTAACTTTACCATTAGTTAAAGGAATTACTAAATCAGTTCCAGAACATTTAATTTGGGTCTCTCCCTATGGAAAAGCTGACTCTTTGAATCTGTTCTATTCCTATTCCCTAAAGCTCTGCTACTACAATACTTGGCTTTGCCTCTGTAGCACATACACGGCACATTTAGTGTGTTACTGATGGACAAAACTCTGAAGTTAAGAGGATTAATTAGGATAAAACCAGAAATGCCCAAAGCTAACAAGAATTCTGTGGGCCAGCAAAAATGCTCTGAAAACCTTTCATCGGAGGCAAGAAAAACCTTTTACATATCATTTCACTATTTCTACCTCTGAAGTTCTCTAAGAGTCATTAGGAGTCTGCCAGAAAAAGTAGACAGAAAGTATGTATAACCATTTTTGCTGTTTTTAATCTTAATAAGTCTTAGATTTATCCGCTTCTTTCTCCTCAGAGGACTTTATCACTGTGCCTATGTGCCCATTGTCCTCAAGATTCCCAGAAAGGTCCAGTAAACTCTTATATTCAGATTATCTTCTTCTGTACTTACGTGCATTGATTTTTCTCTACCATGGGAAAAAAATCATTTCAAGAGATATCTGTTTAACTATATGTGTAATTAGATTTATTTGAAGAGGACAGATATTTCAGTGAGATTAAATATTTATGCCTAAAATTGCATAAGTAGTAAAAGATGGTCCCCAAAATAATTCCAAGGACCAAGCTTTATCCTTTATATCTTTCAAGCCAATCTTTAAAAAGTTAACCATCTGGAGATGTAACAAGTATACAAACTACATGGTCAACATGAATGTTTTTGTCATGTATTTTAATGCAATCTCAGTAAATTATCTGTTAAATATTTACCTGTGTTTTCCATTACATATAGAAAACAAGGCAGAAAAAGGAAACTGCCATAAGAGAAGCATACAAAACTCGAGAATGGTTACAAGTGGTGAAATCATATCCAATTAAAGAGATTCTAGAAAATTCTCATAGAAAAGGTGACATGGAAAGCATTGGGCCTTTTGGAACAGCTAAAAAATAAACAGATAAAAAGAGGCAAGTTGGGGAAGAAGCATATTATACAAGCAGTAGAGAATGAAAAACTACAGAAAAACTTATGGTTGAATTAAGAAATTAGAAATAGAGTTTACACTCTAATAACTATCAAAGTAGTAAAATGGTAAAAGGGCTAACAGTGTGAGATTATATCAGGTTGTGATTTAAATTCCAAGCCCAAGAATTTATTCTTAATTGGATAAATACTTAGTGGCCTTTGGAAATTTTGAGTAAGATTCTAATATGACTAGTGGTGAGAAAGAAAATCATTTCATACCTTATCTAGGACAAAGTTTCCTGTACAATGTATTTCACTACTTTTTCTAAGACTAATCAATATTCCTGATAAAATAACCAGTGTAATTTTCTGATAGACTTTCATGGGATTACAGTCTCTTCAAGGAAGTTAAACTTGCTTCAACTAGCCATCATGCTAAGAGCCTGATGAATTTTTGGTATGGTTGTATACAATCTAATAATTTTTATCATTTCCCCCATGGACCAATCTACTAAGATGATATATTTGAATTTGTTTTTTCTAAAGCTTCTTCCCTTGCAGCATATTTGAAATATAATTTTATCATCTGGTCATAATTAATTTGTCTGAAAATATATTTTAATAGTGGTTTTCAACTATGTTCCCATAAGAGTATCTCTCAGAGCTCTGTGAGTGGGCAGAGAGGTAAGGTAAAAAGAAATCTAAATAGGACTAGGTGTGAGTGCCCACACTCAGTCCCTGCTCCAAAGAAAGAAAGCAATTCTGTTTAATAAATTTAGGTTCCATTTCATTTGAAAAAAACTTTGTAATACTAAAAAGATAGTTTGGAAATCATTCCTTAAATAATCAATTTAGAATTGGTCTATAAAATTGTATTGTATAGTTGGTGGGAAGACAAGTTAGGACACTGTTAGAGCAACGTAGAAGAAAAGTTCATAAATACTTGAATGAGGATGTTGGCGATGGTAATGGGAAGGTTGAGATATTTGGTTTTGAGATAGAAATGTCAAAATTTTACTACTGACTAGATGCAGGAGGCAAAAACAGGAAGGAATCCAAGATGACTAAGGAATTGATCCTAGATGTCTAGAAGAAATAGAACTAGAGAGAGAAAAGGGGAGAGAAAGAGATCTGACAAGCATTTGCAAAGAGATGGCGTTTGGAACTATGGCATTAGACCAAATCACAGAACTTTGAAGATACATATTTTGGAGAAAATATTTAGAAGTGGAGTTAGCCAGGGGCATCTTGGTGGCTCAGTCGGTTAATCCTCTGACTCTTGATTTCTGCTCAGGTCATGATCTCAGGGTCCTGTGATGAAGCCCTGCATCGGTCTCCATGCTCAGCATGGAGTCTGCTTGAGTTTCTCACCCTCTGCTCCTCCCCGCCCCCGCCTCTCTCTCTAAATAATAATAATAATAATGATAATAATAATAATAATAATAAAATTTTTAAAAAAAGAAGTGGGGTTAGCCAAAGTGACAGAGATCAAGCAGAAGGAGAATCAGGAGAACATACAATTTAAAAATTACATTAAGATATATATGCTGTGATGTCATCCTAACTTTCTTATAGTTTCAAAGAGGAACTTGGTAGTCAGTCATTAAATGTGTCTCTGCTGATAGTATTTCACAAACTTTTGAGACAGAAGAAGCTTCATTCTTTTGGTGATTAGTTGTTCATACCGCAGTAATATCTACTGTATGTGAAAAAACCATGGAAATCAAAATGACTGTTCAAATGTAAGATAGAAGTATTTTTTGACACTGTTATTATTATTACATTATTATAAAGGCTTATCAATGCAACACTGCTTTTTTTTTTTTTCCTTTCAGTATTCATTAATGAATCTGTGTTTATCTAATGCATTGTAGGAGCAAGGTTCTACTCAAGCAGTCTAATAGGTTAAAAGGGCATAATCATTGGCTCAGTAATTTCTTTATGGGCAATGGTAGTAAAACACACTCTCCAGCAAGGAAAGCTGAGTAAAAGCAATTCTATCTGCACTTGGAATGGGGCTTACAGCATTTCACTGATAAGAGGATGGGGGAAGTGGCACCAGAATTGAAAGGTTGTGATTGCAGAACATGGGAAGTGATTGCATGTATAGGGTACTGGGAGAGAGGGAATGCATGCAGAGACCATTTGTAACAAGGCAGTGTCACCAATAGTCACCAAGACAAGACAGAAGCTAGGATACCATACCAGCCAGAAGGATTCAAAACACTCAGCTGGCCCAAAGGTTACAAGGCTACAAGTGTCAAGCTCTTCTCTCAGTGACTGCTGCTGTCAGCTACAAAATGGCTCTCTCCTGGCAAGGACAGCAGGTCACATATCTTAGTTATTGCACAGGAAATAACCTGTCATCACATCATCTCTGAACACAAAGGACAAGATAATTTTCCCAAGTTCTGTCAGGCAAAAATTCCAGTCATCTGAGTCAGTGGTAATACAGAACGTGATACACTCTTATTAATATGATCTTTCACTGTCCCTTGCTTTAGTAAGAAACATTTTGGAGATAGCAATAACATTTTGTAGTATTGGTTGTTTCTTCAAAAATCTTTTCTAGTAAATAGGTAAGGAATACCTATTTTGAGTGATTAGCCATAATCAACACTGATTTTTTGAATTCATTTTCTGTTTTGTATTTCAACAAAAATGAAATAAACGCAGAGGTTAAGTCCCAAATCCATTAAGAGTATATTTGGTTATGTGGTAGGGAAATTAGCCCATTATTAAAACAGATTTTAAAAGATTTATAAGAAGAGGCAAGTAGATGGAATTGCCGTCAGGATATTTCATGATTTTATGGGACAAAGGTAAAACTGTATGATTTCTATTATACTTTCTCAGCTGTTACTCAAATTGATTATAACCATAAACGAATTTCATATTCTGATTCATCACCATGTTAAATGACTATGAAGTCTTCTAAACAAAAGCATGAAATTCTGCTTCCCCTTCCTACTGCTAGATTCACACAGCAAGGTCTCTTTAAAGATGGTCATCACATTTTCTGTTTCTCCCAAAATGTGCTCTTAAAATAGCTAAAGTTGGAATAAAAAAAAAAAAAAAAACTAATCATGCCTATTGATTGATTTTGGAAACAAGAGGGAATTGTATAATGCTTATAATTCAAAGGAGGATTATCTGCAGGGATTTCACAAAGATCCTACCTCCCTAAATGTTGTGACATTTTAGAAAATGTTGGTTAAGTGTCATGCTTTCCCCCAAGCTTCAAAAAGTCACAATCCAAGAGGTTTTGAAAGCTTGATTAGCAAATACAAATAACAAATAGAAAAGTAGAATTACTTGTGGAACGAAATCAAAAAGGTAGATGTGTTAAATTGAAAGCAGAGAAAGAACCAGGCATGTAGTTCTTGCTTCACTGAAAATCCATGACCAAAATACTAATGACTGTCTTTTCTTTTTCTTGTCTATTTTCTTTTGGAAAGTGACACTCCCAGTTTTGTTTGTTCTGAGCAAGACGTGGAGTGTTATATCATTTCAGTGAACTGAAAAACATTAATGAAATATAATGTGCAGGCAGATAGATTCTGTGAATTTATGTGTGAACTTATATAAGAAAGGAAAGCATAGTAGGAGATGGGATGGAGGGAATCTAGTCCTGTATACAAAATAGAGAAAAAAATAGGATCATTCCTTTTACTTTCCTCCTTCAAATAGAAAACAAAATAATAATTTAAAATAATTTCTGGGAAATGATGGTAACATAAACTTAAATAGAAACATCCTGAAAAGGATGTTCAGAATGCACTTAATCAAATATTTTAAAGAAGGAATTTTACATAACAAAAGGAATTTTTTTAAAAAAGGAAAATTTACATCTGTATCAAAATTACCCTATCTCTTGTCCCCTCCACTTAGAGAACCATTCCATTTTCCTACAATATCTCCTTCCAACGCCCTTCACTCCATATTTATAGTGTCTCAAATATGATCAGCCTCACAGTTAGAATGCATTAAGCTGCTAGAAAACATTATCCAGATGAAAATGGCTTTAGAAAGAAGTGTTTCTTATTGTTCTATATAATCATTACAGAGTTGGACAATCAGTGAAGATTTGGCAGCTCAACAATATCAACAAGGATCTAAGCTCTTCTGTGCTCACTCTGCAGTCCTCAGTGTATTGGCTTTTGTCCTCAGGCTTATTACTGCATGGCTGCAAGATGGCTACTGCAGCTTAGCTTCATGTCTGCCTATAACTAAATACAGGAAGGAAGGAAGGAAGCAGGCAGTAGAGCTCCATTTCTTTATGAGGGAAAAATCCCCAGGAGCTTATCTCTATGTTTTATTATCAAGAAATGGGTGGTATAGCCATTATTAACAGCAAGGAAAGGAGGGATACCAAATATCTGATATTTTCTAGTTAATGAAAATAGGTTGGGCATTGAGTTGAATTAGGGGTCCAGAATAGTAGTGCTCATTTGAACTCCCTATGAAGGTTACATATTTAAAATATTTAAAAATTAAAAAAAATAAAAATAAATAAAAATAAAAATAAAAATAATATTTATCAAGAAATAGGCAATACAAGAGCAAGGTAATATTTGGAAAACATAATGGTAGCCAGTCAATAACGGTAGCCATCTGATATGGCAGTTAAAAGCAGGAATTTAGACAATAAAAATGACATTTATTTTCATGTGTTTACTATTTTTAAGATGAGGTTCAACATAAGAGTAAAAATGTAAAGCTCTATAATTTCATGAGCTAAGATTAATGAAATATATGAAGAAAACTATATGAGTTCTTATTTTTAAGACATATTTGCTAAGACCTTTTAGAAATTCAAAAGGATCAGCATAAGACGGGTGAGGCAAGCAAAGCAACAGCATTATTTAGAACTAGTGTTATTTGGTTCCTCTACTAATTATTTCACCAAATGAATAATGATTCTGCTAAAGTACCATTATTTCAATGTCTACTACTAGGGTAGAAAACTCCATCATTAACACCTGCACAGGCACAGAAAGTTCAGAGGTTACAACCAATATTCAGTGTAGGCATTGCTCTAAAATCTGACTTTACTCTTGCAAAATCCCCAAGAATCAACATGCCTTCTTCACTTGAAACATTTCACCATTTCCTGATGATAGGTTTTAGGAAAGAGGGAAACAAAGGATGAGTTTCAAAAAAACCTACTTGCTGCAACACTAGTCCCAGGCTTATGTGGTAAAGGCACCGTGGTTTTCACCCAACCTCCTGTTATGTTTACTGGAGGATCAAAGCAATCTCCAGAGTCAAAAATGCTGAATAATTAAGAATAGAAAAATAAAAATAATATACACCCAGAAATAGTATAGTAAAATAAGAATGAAGAAAATAAAAGTATCACCATTAGAATATCACACTAATAATTGCTACTGATGAATGCTAAAATCAGTGGGCAAAAATTAAGAGAAATAGGATATTTCATGACCTTGAAATATACCCCCCAAAATATTTATTATATAGCCTAATGCAAATCTTTGATACCCCTGCCTCTAGGAGGTGAAGCTTTATTCTGCTTCCCTTGAGTATGAGCTGAACTTGGTAACTCACTTCTAATGAGAGAGCAGAGAGAGGGAAAAGTAGTAATTTTATAGTTGAGAAACATGATGGATACTACTTTAACCAAGTGATGGAGGTCAACATCACCAGTTATAAGTCATGATGATATAAAAAAGTGCTAAATTAAGTGATAATGATGGAACTTCATTTGTGTGGCATTCTTCCCCAAATCTGTTACCCCAGTCTAATCATAAGAACTTTAGACAAACCCAAATTGAGAGTCATTTGACAAAATACCTGACCAGTGAGGGCTCTTTAAAAGTAACAAAGGCATATATTAGAAAATAAAAAAGACAACCAGACAAAGACATTGCAAGAAAGGAAAACTATAGATGAATATCTCTCATGAACATAGATACAAAAAAACCTCAATAAAATTTTAGCAAAACAAATCCAGTAGTATATAAAAAGAATTATACATACAACCAAGTGAGATTAATTCCTGGTATGCAAAGCAGTTTCAACATTCAAAAATCACTTAATGTAATCATCTATCACATCAATAGGCTGAAATAAGAAATCATATGATCATGTCAGTAGATGCAAAAAAAAAAAAAAAGAAAGAAACTGTTTTCTCATTAAAATAAGAAACATGGCAAAGATGTCTGCTCTCACTACTCTTACTCAATACCATACTGGAAGTCCTAGCTAACACAATAAGACAGGAAAAGGAAATATAAAGCATACAGATTAGGAAGGAAGAAACAAAATTTTGTTTGCAGGTGACATGATTGTCTAAGCAGAAAGTACCAAAGAAGTAACAAAAAACTCTTGGAATTAAAAAGTTATTACCACAAGGGTGCAGAATACAAGATTGATATACAAAAGTCAAGTGGTTTCTTATATACCAACAATGAACAATAGGAATTTGAAATACCAATACCATTTACATTAGCATCCCCCCGAATGAAGTAGTTTTGGTATCAATCTAACAAAATATATGCAAGATCTATATGAGAAAAATTACAAAACTCTGATAAAAGAAATAAAAGCATATCTAAACAAATGGAGAGAAGTACATGGATAAGAAGACTCATCAGTGTCAAGATGTCAGTTCATCCCAACTTGATCTACAGATATAATACAATCCCTATCAAAATCTTAGCAAGTTATTTTGGTTATTGACAAACTAATTCTAAATTTAATATGGAAAAACAAAAGACCCAGAATAGTCAATATAATATTGAAGAAGAAAAACAAAGTCAAAGGACTGACATTATCCCACTTTAAGACTTACTATAAAGCTACAATAAAATAAATAGACATGATAAACTAGGAAACTGTGAGAAAATATCACATTTTGAAGGACACTAAGAAGACACAGCAACTAAATGTACTGTGTATCCTGGATTGGATCTTGGAACAGAAAGTGGACATAAAAAGAAAAACTGGTAGGGGCACCTGGGTGGCCCAGTCAGTTAAGCATCTGCCTTTGGCTCAGGTCATGATCTCAGGGTCCTAAGATCAAGCCCTGCATTGGGCTCCCTGCTCAGTGGGGAGCCTGCTTCTCCCTCTCCCTCTAAGCTCCCCGCCGCCACTCCTGTGTGCATGCTCTCTCTCTCTCGTTCTCTCTCTCTCTCTATCTCAAATAAAATCTTTAAAAAAAAAAGAAAAGGAAAAACTGGGGATATCTGAATAAGGTCTATAGTTGACTGAGTAACACTGCACCAATATTAACTTCTTAGTTTCGACAAATGTACTATGGTAATATAAGATTTTAACTTTAGGACAAGCTGGTGGAAGGGCATATATGAACTGTATTATCTGTACTATCACTGAATATCTTCCGTAAATATAAAATTATTTTGATGTAAAAAGTTTTTTAAAATTCTAGGCCAGTTGTCACTCATGTACAAACATACTAAATTTCTAATAAAATAATAGCAAACCAAAATCCACAAAAGATATATGCCATGCCCAAGTTAGGTCCATTTCAGGAAGACTGTGTTGCAAGATTGTTTTAACATTAGAAAATTTATTCACCTCATTAACAGGTTAAAGGGGAAATTACATATAATCTTCTCAACAGATACAGATATCAATAATAATTCAAACGATCTTCTATCAAACTAGGAATAAAAGGGAAGATCTTTAGTTTCATATGGCACATCCACAAAAATCTACAGCAAACATCATATTCAATTGTGAAATGTTATAAAGTGTAATTCTGAAATAAAACAAAAACAATAAGTATATATACTGATACCACTTTATCATCACCTGTAGATTGTCCATATGCAAGAAAAATAAAGTTAAAAGCATAAAGATTAGAATAGAAACAAACTAACTGCAACAAACTGATAGAAAAAAAGGTTAAGAGTAAACAATATATTCTGGAAGGCAGCTCTGCTCACCACTATACCACCAACACTAAACAGTATATTCTGTAAAAAAAAATAAAAGATCTGGAAACTTTCCTTATAAGTCAAGATATTTTTAAATTAAAATAATTAAGATGCATGGAAAAAGAACAGAAATGGACATACAGACTACTGGAACAAAGATCTACGCACAGACTATAATTTATGTAAACTTGATTAGTATAGATATGGCTGTGCACATTGATAGGAAGAACTTCTTAAAACAGAGTTCCTGCACAATTGTTTATGCATATAGTGAGAACAAAAATAAAATCCTTATCTCACAATATACAAAAAAATAAATTTATTAATATGTTAAGTGAGAAAGGCAAAGCTTGAAAACTTTCAGAGAACAAATATTTTTAAGCCCTCCGTAAAGGGAAAGACATAAAACTGCAAACCTGAACTTTTCTTCATCAATAACCTCATAAAGAGAAGGAAAAGAAATCTAAACTAGGAAAAGATAAAATACATAAAACTAATAAAACAACCCAATAGAAAAAAATAAGTCAATGTCAGATATTTCATAGAAAAGGAAAAAAAGGATTGTTGACAAATATGAAAAAAAAAAAGCTTAATCTCAAAGGGAATCAGAGAATGCAAATTGGAAGGATATTCTTAGATATTTCACATAAATAGACTGCCCCCAAATTCAAAATATGGGTTTATAGGAGTTGTCAAACATATGAACTCCATCTTCACTGCTTGTTGTGGCTAAAATGGAAAAATCTTTTAGGAAACAATTTGATATTGCCTCTTAAATCAGCACAGTCCCATAACCTATGGCCTAGTCTTTCATTCTTAAATATGTACCCTAGAAAACTTTTGCACCAGATACACCAGAATTAAAATGTTCATGGCAGCTTTATGCAAAATAGAAAAAGAGAAAGAAAGAGAAGAAGAAGAGAAAGAAATGTCCCTATAATCCATATGTTCCTCAGCAGTTGAATAAATACATTTTTATATATTTATATAATGGATTAATGAAGGCATCCATGTTTGAAAACAAAATGTGAAAAAAAAAGTTGCAGAAGATAGAAAAAATAAATTGTGATCCTAAAATAAAAGAAATACTGGTGTATCCTCACATATTCACCACACATTAAGTATTATATTATTATATTATTTTAAGTGTGTACAATTATAAGAGGAAGTAAGGAAATTATCAATACAAAATTCAGGACAGTGATTAAGCAAGCAGAGTATAGAAGGTCATACAGTAAGGGTAAGTACAGATATTTACTGGATTTACCATTAGTAATATTTTGAATAATATATATACTTTAGTATGTGATTACATATTTTTTAATAGTAAGTAACAACCAAAAAAATCAGTTGTTAGCCCTTTTTGTGCTTCTCACTTCTCTTTCTGCCTCTCCCTGATCCCTGCCTGTTTTGGCATCCTGACCCTCACCTCCTGCCTGGTATCTGAGTCCTGGCTTAAGATAACCAAATTAGTTTCTCTTGCTTGCATTCAAGTATCCTGACTGAAACACAACATAAAAATACTATTTCCAACTTAGAATGACAAATATTATCTCCCTAGGTATTTAAGTATCTTTGTTTTTATTCATTTTAGCACATACGTGTTATCAATTTCCAAGTACTTTTGCAGATTTCTGTAAAAGAATGTGTACAAAATAGCACTGATAAAAATGGATTCAACAGGGGCGCCTGGGTGGCTCAGTCTGTCAAGCGTCTGCCTTTGGCTCAGGTCATGATCCAGGGCCTTGGGATTGAGCCCTGCATGGGGCTCCCTGCTCAGCGGGGAGTACGTTTCTCTCTCTGCCCCTTCCCCTGCTTCTGCACTCTGTCTTTCTCAGTCTCTCCCTAAAATAAATAAATAAAATCTTAAAAAAAAAATAATGGATTCAATATATGAAGAAACGGGAAAGACGAAGAAAAAAGAAAAACAAGGTGAAACAAACTGTCAACCTTGTTTTCTCAATTCGTCAATTATTGACATTTCGTTAATTATTGACATTTCGTCAATTATTGACATTTCGTGAATTATCTTTAATAAATCTTTAATCCTATGTTGTGTTTCTTCCAGCATCCTATATGAAATCAGTGAATGTAAGTTAAAATTCCCTCAAACAAAATATAACTGTCACAAAGAATCAATTGGAAAAAAAAAACCATATGTGACTTTAAATTCTGATGGAGCCTTATATTTCTCTACAGTTTCCATAGCTGAAGTCTTCCAGTTCAAGAAGCAGTGAGTTTAAGATTGCCTGTTTTACAAATGAGGACCCCAAGGTCCAAGTAGGTTAAAAGATTCATCTGAGGTTGCAAAGTAGTCAGTGACAACTCGGACATCGATTCCACAAATTCAGAGAGAACTGTCTTCTTTAAAAGGGACAAGTTCTATAAAACATTTGGCACAGTGTCAAACACATAGTACTTAATAATAAAGGTGAATTCTCTCTCCTATCCCCTCCATTTTGCCTCATTTGTCAGTTCACCCAGCTGACTGTGTTGAGCTATAGATCTCAGCGAGAATGTTAAATTGACAGAATCCAAAGTCACATAGTGGTTCTTCCTCTCCTGACCCAACTAAATGTATTTTTGCCAATATGTCCCTTGTCAATTATTACTACACTTTAGATTATCACATGATTCCAAATTCCAAATTCCAAATAAAACTATCTAGAGGAGTAGGAACAAACCTCCAGATTTGAAGCAATACATAAACAGTGTCCAGATAATTAACTGATTTTTTTTTTTCCAGCTTCCATCTGGTATTGCACATAGTAGACAGACCACAAAACTGGCCATCAGCCACCTGGATTTTGTTTTCTGTGGTTTGACCTTCAGCAAATCATGTAACTTCCCTGAATCTCAGCCTCCTCATCTGAAAACAGAAATAGTTTAATCAGATATTCAATAAGGTCCCTTCCTGCTCTGAGTCCTCTTATTTATTTTTTTTAACTGCCATGAATTTACAGTATCTTCTGGAAACCACCAATATAGAAAGCCAAATGACAGCTTTCGGCACTGATGTTTCTCAGTAACGCACTTCAGGCTCAGCTCAGAAGGGCTGAGCGAGTCAGTGGTGATGACAGAATTTGTATTTACAGTGATGCCTAATCTATTGTTTTTCTACTGAGCCATGCTACCTCATAGAGACTCCATTTAATAATAAAACAAGATTTAAAGGGCAAAACTCCATGATTTCATACTGGCATATGTAAGGGTAAAAGTGAAAGAGGCTTCTATAAAATCATCTCACTGTAACGACTGTCGAGTATTTTCCCTGAAAAAAAAAAAAAAAGCGTGCTCATCTGCTCTTGCCCGACAGCAATATTTGGTCCAAAGATGATAGTGGAGTTAACAAAAATAATTAAATACTGGTTACCCATATGCCTGAAAACTCTGCATACAAAGGTACAGTTGAACAGCCCTTCACTAATAAAAAGGACAACTGGACTTCTAAAAGTTCATAGCAGCTTTGTACTCAAGGAACTTGGTACTGAAGGGACTTAAGTAATGAACTTAAAACTCCGGGGCTGAAAAGAACTGCTCATTGACATAGCGGTTTCCCCTGGGCCCCAAATTCCCAGACCCCAATTTACTAAACACATATTTCTAGTCATGACTATTTTACATATTATTTTTATATGCTCATAAAGAAGCACACATTGAAGTACACGCTCTTTCATGATGGAAAAATTTAAAACCCGAAATTAGTTTCCTTTATACTCCCTAAAATTTTACATATTACTTACTTGTTTATGTGAAATAGTAAATGGAGGTATACTGAAGCTTAAAATATTAGGCTCCAAATAAAAACAAGCATGGTTTTACAAATGCCTTTATTGTGATATTGTCACAAATGCTTTTATTGTTGATATTGTCACATAATCTTAAAATATATAAGCAGCTCCAATCATCTCCAAAACTTATTTATTTAGAGAGATAACAACTTGATATCTTAAGTCCTGATGTTACTTTCCCATTAGCTGTTTTTTTTCTTACACTGACAAAAGCCTATTTTAATTTGATTTAGAATAAAAATAAATGAAGTCTATTGTTGATTCCCATTTGCAAACTGTGACACTTGTTATGAAGTTCATAAAAAGCACAGGCACTGTAATTTATTGGTCTGAAGACCTGAGTTTCATTTTTACTTTATTTCCTGAGAATTCATTTTGTGACATTGCCTGAAGCATATCCTTTGCAAACATACAAATAGATAACATTAGTTTCCTAAATAAGGTTTACTAGCTGAGTCTGAACTTCCTTGTCAAATGTGGAAAGAAATGCAGGCTGCTGCTCAACTCCATTAAGCAGCCACTGTCTGCTGTGCTAAATGTTCTCTGTGACAGCCACTCGTGCTGGAAACACACCTGGAACAGGGGGTGACAGGGTCCCTGAGCTTTCTTCCTAATTTGCAGGACTGAAGTCTCCTCTGAGCAAGGTTTCAGGTGAAACACATGCTTAAATCATACCTTTGTTTATACTGTAGGTGGCAGGATTTTTATGCTTTACGTCTTGCTATATAACCCTGTACTTTCTTGCAAATGAAAAATTAGGGTGCTTCATCCATCAGATCATGTTTTATGAAAATATTCACATGGTTCCAGAGAGAAGAGTCAGGTCCCGAAGGTGGGTCCTTTTTGTTCTTGTTCTTGTTTATAAACTAAAATACATTATTTGATCTGATCATACTTTACATATGTTTTAATTTTTTTTCTCCTTACTCTGCAATTTCAGTCTTTTCTAAATTTTAAAGATTACTTGGTAAATGAAAAGGAACAATTATTGAAACTCTTAAAAACAGAATTTACTCCTGTTTAAAGTTTGAAAATGGTTATAACTGTACCAAATCATGGTACAGATGACTTTACTTCAAAGACTATTGATTTAGGTATATTTTTTCCTGAAATAGCATATAATTTTAGCATTAATAATTGAAAAGATAGCAATTTAAAAACACAAAACAAAAATTAACCAAATCTTTTTAAGCTGAATCTGTGAATCTTAAAATCCTTATTTGGACCTCCGATAGTATAAAATACTGCCTTTCAATTATTGTGATACTTATACATACTTATGTATATTTAAAATCATCAATATTTTTTTCATTCTGTATTAAAACATTTTTATCATCTGTATTTTTAAAGGTAAATTATGTCAGTGAAGAAAGTTCTCTTGGCTAGCCCTTGTAAAGACTAACTTGCTTATATTTTAAATGCCCATAAAAATTCATGTTTTATTATATATTTCAAAGCTCTGAAACAAAATTAATCAAGGTGGCTTGAAGTTCACCAAAATGTTTTGGCTTCTTAATTTGAAGTCAACATATGCTTTTCCCTAACAACTGTTACTTACTCCACTCATGAAAAATAGCACAGATTATCTAAAAGTTAATTCAAAAGACCTAATACTCTATTTTAGTCCCTTTACATTTCTTCTCCTTGGCATAGTCTCAACTAACCCAAGGGAAATCTTTGTACAAATCCCTGCATTTGCCAACAGTACGATGGCTATCACTCACATCTGCTTGAGAAGAATCACAAAATATCTACTTTGTACAAATATGCACATGCAAGCATTTTAAAGGGAAATTTTAGCTTTTCTTTAGGTCTGAGCTTATGAATATTTCTGAGTAAAAAAGAGAGAGAGAGAGACCTAGAACTATGTTCTGTTCTCATTTGAAATTCTTCATGACTTTCCACCAAAAGTTTGCCCCAGTGTTTGAAATACTTAAGTGTGTCAGCATGACAGTAACATACACACGCACAAATAGACCATACTAATAATACTTTTCATTTCTAGAGCTCCAAGATTCTGTCAGCAAAGCTAGATTCCAACCTTAAATAGATGGGAAAATTTAGAACAAACAAACAAATCTCCTAACATATTCTGAATAGACTGCAGACTTTCTTAGAAAGAATAACATTTTCATTTTTTCTCTTGTGCACATCAGATCTTAAACCTTCAATGACACCTTTCATGAGTTCACCACTTTCTAGTTTACAAAATACTTTTTAGTTCACGGTAATTCTATAATTTAGGCATAGGGGTATCATTCTCATTTAATAGAGCAAAAGAAATCTGAGACCTACAGAGGTTGATTTGCTAACATGATGCAGACTGAAATCAGGTCATTTATTTACTTATTTACTTACTTATTTACTTATTTGTTTATTTATTTTTTTAGAGAGAGCACAAGCTGAACGGGCAGAGGGAGAAGGAGAATCTCAAACAGACTCTGGACGGAGCGTGTGCCAAATTTCAAGACCCCGAGATCATAATCAGAGTCAAAACCAAGAGCTGGACGCCCAACTGACTTTGCCACCCAGGCACCCCTTAAATCAGGTCTTATAATTTTATATTTAGTTTAGTACCCCCTCATTATCCATCACTGAATCCTAAACTAGTTTTATAGATTGCTTTTCTTTAGGCAATAATGGGTGATAATTTCTCTGGAGAACCAGGTATATTCTATCACTTGTGTCTTTAAAATTTGGCATGTTTTCCTTTGAGATCTGTGCTATGGTAAATTCAGTTTCTAAAATGTCCCATTATGTGTTCATCATGTCTTCGCCTACCATGGCCTGAAGAGGGCAAACAAAAATCAAACATTTATGCCCTATTATTCCAGGCCATATTCCAGGTGCACAATAATATTGGTCTATTAATTTAACTCTCTGGTGGAAGTAGTATTGACTTTTTTGTATATTATTGTCCCAAATGCAACAATGTTCTACATTCTATCATAATATAGGTACAGCGTAACCCAGAATCAGCATCAAATAACTACATGTCCACCTTGTGCAGAATATTTTATACACAGATACACAAAGAAAGGCTGATGCCCTATAGATTTTGTAGTCAGGGACTGAGAACTCAAATGCAGAATAGGTAAATTCAAATTTTTCTTGGTTAAAAGAAAGGCAAACATTAAAGAGTTTGTTGCTCTTTTTTGTCATTTTAGGTTGTAAGCATTTTTCCTCTGTGGCAAGTTACACTATCTCAAAGCAGCATGGGTGGTATCATGTCCAGGTGTAAGGCAAAGCTGAACAGCTGAGCTTCTAAAGCCTTTGTGGCTAAATCCCTCAGCCTTGGGATATAGCAGTCAGCCCAGGAATCCGAGGATGAAACCATCTGTAGCTATCAGGTGCTTTGGCTAAACCACACATACAAAGCACATGGCAGTGATCCCAAAGACCACAAGAATAAGAATACCGAGCATTAGCATAGTGCTTTATTTCAGTTAATACAGTGACAGGCCTTGACCTGAAAGCTGTGGAAGAATACTGCTGTGTCTGATGTTTATTCAATCTGCAACTGTGACAGACAGCTGTGGATTAGGCATACAGTAATGCTAGGAGTATCAATATTAGATTCAGGAAGACAACCATAAATGGAAATTCAACATGGGCCCCGGTATGCATGGAATTCTTGGAGTTGGAGAAATAACAAGGAAACATCACCCTTTCCCCTTGTTCCCCAATAGTTATCCCCATGAGGAATTTGGGAACCCTGAGTTTTACCCTCTCCCAACCACTTGGCCTTATTTAAATGTACAGGAAGAGTTTTAAAAGCCATGTTCTATTTACTAAATTTTAATTTTTGGTAGATGTCTTGCTACTTGAGCAACAGAAGTTGAAGCATAGCTGAATAGAATTTAATGTAATTATGTAAAACTTAAAACTAAACAAAGCTGTTACACATCATTATTAAAGGCGTGCCTTAAAAAAATAAGGGCATGCCTAAGAGCTTTTGTACATATAATAATTAGCTATATATAGGTCATTTTAACAATGGTCATAATTATAATTATTTTCATCTAATTAATTCAAATGGATTTTTCTCTTTTCTTAATTCTCCAGTATCTATAAAGTGTCTGCTTAATATCCATGATACACTCTCCTGAATGATTTGCTTGTATGATTACTCTCCTTTCACATCACTTGGCCCCATTCAGTAAAAGATGAAGGTTCTTAATCCTAAAATTTCCTACATGTTGCCATGTAGTTAGGCATAGCGTAATATACACCTCTGCCACCTATAACAACCTTTCTCGGAATTTTTTTTTTAAAGATTTACCCAATCATTTGAGAGAGAGAGAGAGAGAAAGTGAGAGTGCGAGTTGGGGAAGGGGCACAGGGAGAGAATCCCCAAGCTGACTCCCGCTGAGGGCGGAGCCCCACAGGGGCTCCATCTCAGGACCCTGAGATCCTGACCTGAGCTGAAACCAAGAGTCCTATGTTCAACCGACTGAGCCACCCAGGTGCCCCACGACCTTTCTCAGAAATTTTTGAGCTGTATTTTTAGATGCTTCACGATTCCCATCCCAATCTAGAAATCTATGTGTGTGTGTATGTGCATGTGTGTGCACACATGTAAGCGTAAATATGGTAGCGGTAATGAATATGAAGGCTGTTGCTAGGAATTAAAGGGTTAAAATCTGAGAAACTCTGAGGCTATGGATTGCAGATTCTTTAAATGGCCAACAATGCTTGACACATGAAGGAATAAGAATCAGTGTCACAGGTGGGAAGAGGTGAAGAGGGAGCTCAGATACATTACCTCCTGAAGTTCCTAGAGATAGACCTTTATCACAACAGACTTTGAAATAAAATTATACAAATTTTAAGTTTATCATTATCAAATGAAGGAAGGGAGAAGGGAAAGAGAGTGTCGGTTGAGGAAAGAGGGAATGCACCTTCCACAAGCCCTATTTGAAATAATAAAATCTGACATGTATAAAGCTCTTACAGTGGGCTGGGCAATGTCATAAGATTGCATGGAATATTCCATTTAATTCTGATGAAAAGTCTGTGATATGGGTATCATTATCTCTGAAGCTTAGAGGAGATAAAAACCAGGCTCAAGATTAGACAGCTAGTACATGACAGGTCTGCCTGATTTTTGAGTCTAAGATTTTCTCCTGTTTCATGGGGCTTTGGGGAGGATTAAATGAGAGTTCCCAATGAACTTAGAATAAACCCCAAAGTCCTCACCTTGGCCTGCCCACTTCACCAACGTCATCTTCCTTTTATTCGAGTATGCTGTAATCACATTGATCTTACTTTCTAAAACTGGGAGATAAAATGCTTCAGCCTCCAGGCCTTGGCTCTTGGTCTCTCTGGCTAGAATGCTCTCTTCCTGGTAGTCCAGCATCTGGCTCCTTTTCTTAAGTCTCAGCTCAAATGTCATCAACTCTGAGAAGCCTTCTCTGACCAGCCTACCTAAAGCCCTTATAACACTCCCATGAGTAATGATTTATTCACTTGATTACTTATGTATTATTTGTCTCTTTTTCAAGTCTTGGCCCATGAAGGTAGGTACATCTATACCTCCAGAACCTGCCATAATATTGACATAAAGACACTCAATATATAGTTGAATGAATAAAACAAAAAAACCTGATTCAAAGTCTGGCATACCTCTCAGTCATTACATATTAATCCCCTCCATTATTAATAGCTACAAGAAAGCAAATAGAGGTCAGCCAAATAATGAATCATCAAATATTTCCCCTGTCTACAATGTGTGATTTGTTAAAATGAGAGGCCATGTGAACCCTCTCATCCTTCCTGCCCTAGACTTCAGATCTAAATGAAAATTGAAGCAAAAATAAATACATACATATATACATGCATAAGTAGGGTTGCCAGTCTCTGCAGGTTACTCAGGCTCCACCAGTCACAGGAAACATCCCTTTGGGTACCTCTGCTCAATCATAGCTTACATGTTGTAATTCCTCCTAGAGGTGCACAGATAACATGAGCAAGTGAAGTTGGCCCAGGGAGAGAATTAAGCACAGGACCATATATGTTTCCAATATAAGGGACGGCTCCACCCAGCTACAGCTGATTGCTGGCTGATGATGCCATGGTTGAATGGGGCCTGGTGTTGACAAATACGGGGTTTTGAGGCCAAAAATTAGATTTTATGCAAGATCTTTCTCTTTTTCACCTGTTTATCTGAGAGAGAGAGAAAAAAAGAGAGAGAGCACGTGCAGGGGGAGAGGCAGAGGGAGAAGGATAAGCAGACCCCCACTGAGCAGGGAGCCAAAAGGAGGAGGAGGGGCTCAGTCCCAGGACCCTGAGATCATGAGCTGAGCTGAACACAGACGCTTAACCAATTGTAACCGACTGAGTCACCCAGGCACTCCCGAAAAATCTTTCTAATTCTAGGTAATAAAAATTAAATTTTAAGTTTTAAAATATGTATGAAAAGAATCTGTGGAGCTACTCTCTCACCAACCACCAGTTTTGCTAATCATCATTATCTGACATCATTTTCTCCTTCTTTTCTACCCTCAAGGAGAAGACCTTGAACTCTAGAGGGGAAACTAAATTCAAATATACTTGTGACAAGAACTTGATTTCCTCCAGTTAAAATACAGAGTCTTTAATAAGTTTCTCAACTTCCATGAGCTCCAATTTCTCATAAAAATTAGATATTATTGATTAAATAGATTATTTATTTCTTCTAGAGAATAAAATCTCAATGCTAATTAGTTTATTATATAGAAAAAAAGCAATTAATTTAGTATTCAAACTGTCTTTTTCAAGAATGAAAACAATATTTATACATAAATTCCAAGCCAATATTGGCAGCTCTTGGACAAAAACAAGAATAAAAAACTATGATTAAAGTCCAACTAAAAAATATATAATCAAGCATCTGTTCTTGCTATTTATTATAGATGTCTATGCAAGATTGAGTCCCCACCAAAAAAAAAAAAAAAAGAGAGAGAAGAAAAGTAACAGTTCTTAAGGAGAAACTTACAGTCACTTGTGTGTTACTTTTTCACTTTTTCAAGGACTGTACTATCATCTCAAGAAGATGTGGAAAGAATTGAAGAAGGGAAAGGTCAATTTTCAAAGGTAATCACCAGCACACTATGATGATTTATTGATCAATTTTACTGAAAACAGCAGACTGCTCCATTTTTTTTTCATTTGAAAGAAGTAATTTCCCTCTTCACTACAAATAATCTTTAAGTAAAGCTGAATGTATGAAAGTTTTAGAATCCCGATTCTAACATCACAACTTCTTTTTTTTTTAAGATTTTATTTATTTATTTGAGAGAGAGTGAGTGAGAGGGAAGGGCAGAGGGAGGGGACGAAGCAGACTCCCCACTGAGCAGGGAGCCTGATGTGGGGCTTGACCAGGACCCTGGGATCATGACCTGAGCCAAAGGCAGACACTTAACTTACTGAGCCACCCAGATGCCCTGACCACCACAACTTCTGATGACTACTTAGAGTGTATCCTCTATGCTGTTTCCATTTCATTATTAATAACAGCTACCCGATATAGTAGGTGGGAAATATGGGTCAGAGCTGCACAAGGGGTTTTGTCTACCTCACCTCTAATTTCTACAACAACCATGCAAGACAAGGTAGGTCTTATTTTCATTTAATGGACAGAGAAACTTTCAAGGAATTGAATGACAAGTATTAAAGATGTCTGTATTTGAACCAAGCCAGAGCTCAATGGCTCCAAATGTCTTATTTCCCTCCAGTGTGTGTGTATATGTGTGGACGTGTGTGCATGTGTATATGTGTATTTAAGTGTTGTGATTTGAAAATTGATAATAGATTCGTGTTTATGTACAGCTTGTTAATTATTCCTGGTATTTCAGATATATATCACAAAGCTTATTACCTACCTGATTAATCCTCTGGCCTAATGTTATAGAAAAGGGTGAGGCTAATAAAAGACAACTTGTAAAGAATTTCTTGTTAACTTACATTCTGACCTACAGAGAAAATTATTCTGCAATGATTTGCCCTCAAAACAAAGGTTACAATTTCATTCTTCTAAGTACTGGGAAAGCTAAAGCCCATATTCCCAACATGATAAAAATCTAACACATAAAAGCAAATAAATGATATCCTTAAGCCAGTCTTTGGAAAGATTTGAAAGTCAGTTCCCCTTTTGTTCCCCTCATCTTAACATCACAACCTATTTAAACTTAAAAAACTCATTCAGATTTCAATTATCCAGTCAAGAGATAAGTATTTTGAAAAGATTGCATACAAATTTACCTTATTGTCTGGATTGCCAAAATCTATGTTTTCTCATGAACTGGTGACTACAGAATAAACCTAATTACATATAACCTTTACTTAAAAAAGATTAAATAGCAGAATGATTAATGATCTTAAAAATGGTGATGAGATAGATATAAAATGCACATATTATCAAAAGCAGAATAGTTTGCAAAATAGAATTTTTGCTTTTGCATTACTCTCAAAATAGAAATTTTATCAATACAGCCCAGTGATCAGTTTGACAACAAAATAAAATTCACACACCAGATTTCTGGTATGGAAAGACTATATTAAATACATAGAAATAAAAAGAAAATGAAGCTTTTAAGGGGTAGTCAGTAGTTTAATATCTGATGTCCAATGCATGCCTTTAAATAACTTAATATTTTTCTCAAAATAAATCTATGGTTAATCAAGTTTTGCCATTTCTACTTAATCCTCAGTTTATTTGAAGTTGCTTATCATAAATTTTTTGTAGAAATACTTGTAAGAATTGCGAAATTCCCTTTTAATTTATCAAATTAGTTTGGTTTAATGTCAATGACATAAACAGGAATGTATTGTGGTTTATTTCTAAAGTGGCTTGTAGGAAAGGCCATTTGAATTTTCCATTTGCCAAGGAAATGAAAATAATCTCCAAAAGCTCCCAACAATGTTCATCAAATGATGTAATTGACAGTATTATTTAATCACACTAACTAGTAGGTTCTTTTATTTCAGAAAGGTTGAGATTCATTAAATAAGTACACTTTAGGAACTATACAGACCACACACTAAGAAAAATGTAACAGAGGTCAAAAGCTTTGTAGAATATAGTTGGAAATACTTCTTGGAAAGTTTTTAATCTCACCTCAGACCCCTCTCTGCATGGAGGCCCTAATTTCTTTTTCCCATGAAGCATCTTTTGCAGCTGACCCAGTGGGATATTGGGGCTTTACCTTGCCCTTTGTCCCTGGAACCAAGTCACCTATGAATAGTTACTGGAATCAGCTGACTAAGTTTATTTGCATATAATTTAGCTGATTAAAAAAATAAAATATATATATATATATATATATATATATATATATATATATATATATATATATATGTGTGTGTGTATATGTATATATATACACTCTAATTTGGAGAAGTGATATTTTCTTCTAAAAATAATGCATATCATACATTCTTAGAGGTCAATATGATCTCTATACCTATGTGTTTAAGTCCAGCACTCCTATCTTTCTTTATATTCTGCCCTTGTGATCATTTGAGACCAATTACTCTGGTCTCCTCTCATTTCAGTTTGATTGCTCCCAGCTCTCTTGTGCCCTCTGATCTTTCTCCCTGATCTCCATATGCCACATACTTTTTCTCATATGTCATTGCTCAGCCTATTCCCTCCATGTGAACTGTTATTTTCATGTTTCTAGCTCGTCCCTATTCTCTAAAACTAGCTTAATGCATCCTCCTCCAAAAGTGTTTCCATGCTTAGATGGAAGTAATGCCGTCCTCTTGGAAGGTTCCAAAGCTTAGCATGCATATGTGAATGCTGTTTGGAGCTTCTTATAATGCAGTTACCAGCCTCCATACCCAGGTATTTGGTGAAATGATTCTGATGCATGCAATCCCCTAACATATTTTAAAAACAAATCACTGGCTTAAAAGGGCTCTGAGTCCCAATGGTATTTTGACTTCATATCACTGCACCTTCAAGGAAGAACTATTTTTTCGTAATTCAATATCCTCTCCCCATTAGCTTGTGATCCCCAAGTCTTTAAGTTACTCCAAATAAAAAGAAAAGAGGTAGCAAATCCTTAAGACATTTGGGTTCTTCTTTGTTCATTTGTTTTGTTTCTTAAATTCCACATATGAGTAAAGTCATACGGTGTTTGTCTTTCTCTGATTGATTTATTTCACTTAGCATTATACCCTCTAGGTCCATCCACATTGTTTCAAATGGCAAGATTTCATTCTTTTTTATGGCTGAGTAATATCCCATTGTATATATATACCACATCTTCTTTATCCATTCATCTATGGATGGATACTTGAGCTGCTTCCATTCTTGGCTATTGTAAATAATGCTGTAATAAACATAGGGGTGCATATATCTTTTCCAGTTAGTGCTTTTGTTTTCTTTGGGTAAATATCCAGTAATAGAAATACTGGATCATATGGTAGTTCTATTTTTAATTTTTTGAGGAACCTCCACACTCTTTTCCATAGTGGCTGCACCAATTTACATTCCCACCAACAATGCACGAGTGTTCCTTTTTCTCTACATCCTTGTCAACACTTGTTGTTTGCTGTGTTTTTTATTTTAGCCATTTTGACAGGTGTAAAGTGATATCTCATTGTGGTTTTAATTTGTACTTCCCTGACAATTAGTGATGTTGAGTACCTTTTCATGCATTTGTTGGCCATCTATATGTCTTCTTTGGAAAAATATCAAAGCACAAAAGTATCACAGCATCCTTATACTGATATTCTAATGCCAGCAACTAGCTACCTCCTTTTTTTTTTTTTTTTTTTGTCATGAAAGAAAAATAAGCGACTCCATTGTTTAAGTCACTTTTGGGGAATGCCAGTTACTAGCACTCAAATGCAATTTCTAACTGAAACTTCTTTCTTCCATTCCTTACACCTACTCTTCATGGAAGAGAGTATATATCTATTTGTAAGACTGATAAAATGGCAAATACACACTTTACCTAATTTTTCTTCTCTCTTTGGTGGGAGTAGATAGATGTTCAGCTGTGACTGCAGCTGGGTGGGTGAATTTAAGTCTGAGAGAAACTTATTAAGAAGGCCATTAGGAGTCAAGCTGATTCATAGGATTCATTGCATTCTCCAGTCCAGCTACCAATAATAAAGCTGGCATTTTGACCTATCATCAAACCTACATTTTACGTACATTGTGGGATTGTTGTGAGCTTTGATGCAGCACTGAATATAAAATGTCTTTTCTAGCACCCGATGCATAGGTATTAGCTACCACAATCATGATCATCCTTAGTATCATCGTCATTATGATCTTTTTTACTGGTTAGTCACAGCAGTCTGACTTTAGGATCTCACTTTAATTCCTGGAATTCTCCCTCTAGTTGTGATCTTTGGCTTTGCTTTATGCTGAACCACTTATGCACTGTTTTTCTTGACTACTTGATTCTAATTCTTCCTGCTTCTAGCCTGTTGGTACATTGCTCCTTTTGATATATTTCTTGGCTTCAAATAATGCCAAATTCATATATGTTAAAGTGCCTAGGTACCAAATAGGCATTTGACCAATGTAAATTGAATGTGAACCTTATAAATCCTTGTCTTGGTCAGTTCCTGGCCCCTTGGGCTATCTCCATAGCCATTGGCCACCAGTTGTCCATGGAAGAGGAGATATTCACAGGTTGGCTCTCTACATATCACTAAGACTTCACTGTAGGTCTTGCTCTCCTCTTCCTTCCCCTAGCCTGAGACTTTCTGTTCCTGACAGCAAAAAAAAAAAAAAAAAAAAAAAAACTCATGTCTTCTAAAATACCTGTAAAATACTTTTGAACTTATGATTTAACAGATACTTCTAACACCATAGAAGTGGGAAAATATTGTTAATATGGACAAAGGAGGAACAAACAGAAAGAACAATAATATAAAATGAAGCCTCTCATATATACTGGTATGTTTAGATAAAGTGAATTAAAAAAAAAAAAACTCTTGTGCAAAGAAGTGATCTAATATAACCATTTCCCGAACTTTTGGACCCTTAAAGATCATATTTACATTACTGTTATGGCATCAAGAATGTAATTAAATACCTCAATCTCCAAATGCAATGGTTTTGCCTTCCAGATAAAGGCCATCACAAACCCTGGCTAGACTCCTCTTCCCAGCTGCAGGGGTCCTGTTCACATATACAAAAATTCAAATAGTGCACCTTGGCCTTGTGGTGGCCAAACTCCAAACTCTGAATCAATGATTTTTAGTTATTTTGGACCATATTTGTTGAAGATATAAAAAAATAAAATTCAGATTTTGAAAAAAATTAGTAATCACATTTTGGAAAAGCTTTCTGCAAAAGATAATTTGGGAAAAATCATGCTTTTTGGGGGGTCAGGATTTTATCCATTCTATTAAGTAACTATTCAAATAAAATAATAATTAGAGATAGATGTATGTCTTAGTAGATTGCTGATGTTTAAAGGTTGGTGGTGGAAGAGGACTGGATTTGCTCATCATCCTAAAAAGCAATTTCTCATAGTGTAAAGTAAAATACTGGTAAAATCAGAAAGTGAAAACTGATATAAAATTCAGCCTGTGTTGGAGTCATTCAATTTATTATCAATAATTCTATTTATTGTTTAGTCTTAATGTTTTCTTGTGCTATAAATATATAAATAGTTACTGGCATATACTGTTCTTTACAACTTGTAGTGAATTCTCTTTTATAAGAGCGACTCAAATACCATGATTTAAATTTCAAAATACTATTTTCTCCATGATCAAAAATATAATACATTTTTTTACATTCTCAAAGTATTTTTACCTTATTAAAGTACTTTACATGCACAATAAACTTTTAAAAATGTATATTTTAACATTTGCCCACTGCTACCAAAAAGCCCCAAATAATACCCTTTGATTACGCTGAACCAATGGAAATGTGCATAGCTGTAAGAGTTCCCTAGTGCCCAAGCTGTGATATATGACCTTGCACTCTTGTTCAAAATTGAATAATTCAGAAGTAGACATCTGATCCTTAGATTATCCCTTTCAAGGATTTACATTTGAAATAGAGAGAAGCAAACTAAATGTCCATGAAGTGGATACTGTTGACTGAATTGCATAAAAAAGAAGGCTCACACATCCCTAGTTATTCACTTGTTCTTTTTTTTATTCTGCATATCTCTGAATATAAAGATAATATCCTTTATCTTTATTATACTAGCCTGAAAAAAAATCTGACTTTTGCTAAGGAGAGATAGAACATCTCTCTAGTCTGGTTTCTAAACAAATATCCTTGAAAAGATAGTCTGGGATCAAAGTTCAGTTGAAGGAAGTGAGGTAGCTGGAATTTGCTAGACACTATACCAGAGAAGAGGGAGCTGTGCAGAAAAAGAATTTCAAAAATTGCCACATGGGCCTCCTTGAGTCTTTTGCTGAGTCCTAATCTTTAAATGAAGAGAAGAAACACCACAAGACCTTGCAAAGAACAATTCTCAGGGAAAGAACAAATCCTGAAAAAAGAATATCTAAGAGGGATTTATGCAAGATCATGGAAGGAGTACTTCAGTTCTGAATCCTCCAGAAAGGACCTTGGAAAGGATCCTCTGATCTTTGAATATTACTAATGGTATATTGCCACCTCCACTTTAGTGTCAACCTGAGGAAAATAGATTTTTGCCAAAACATAAAGACCTGCGTTAAAGAGAAATTATACTGGACACTTGTCAAAAATGGCAAGACAGATTTTATTTGAGCTACTGCAGTAAAGGACAGAGACTTCAGTATAGAACTGAACACAGCTTCACTGAAACAAAAGGCTAGAGAGTTTTTAAGTGCTGGGCTGACACAGTGGAAAAGCAGTGTGATTGAGCCATCTGTGTTTGCTAATTAGTGCCAGTTAAAGAGGTCCCTACCTTCCCCCAGAGGGAGAGAGGGGTGCTAGCTTTTTTGATGACTACATTTCAAAGGGATGGTTCCTAGGTCTTTGAAAAAGGCATTCCTATGTTGTAAAACTGGCTGGAGGCTGGGAGAAAATTTACATCTCAAAGGACAGAGAAACAATTTACAATGGCAAGTTTTCTAAAGTAAATGTTCTAAGAAAAGGGAAGTCAGGGACGGGAAGAAACCTGTCAAGTTTAGTCAAGCTGATGGGAAAGTTAAGGTGGTCTAAGTTGCTTGTATTGAATGGCTCATTGTACTAGATGCACCACTCCCAAGGGTAGCGTGAGAGAACAAGAAGCTGCTTTGCAAAACTCAAGTCTCTCACAGCCCTACTACCAATCTGGCATGAACTCTCAAAAGCCTGTCTCCTATCTGATCACTTCTATCCCCTAAAATCCAAACACTCACATTGTTCTTCCAGAACAACCCATTGTAATCCCCTTAACTGAGCCCAGACTTGAACAAACAAGAAGTTAATTGGCTTATAGGTACCTGGTCACTCCTGCTTTCATTCTGCAGCACAGAAGCCTCTGAGGTAAAATACCACACAACTAATTTCCTTTTAATGTTTTGAAATGTATTTTTAATGATAGAGGAGGTAAAAAAAAAATAATTCCAACAGCAATAAGCCAAAATATAAACTATGTCTCAGTAAGTTAAATTGCCAAATTCAGTATCTATTCTCTACATTCAAATCACTTGTATTTAATCATCATGTGTTACGTAAGATCTTTTCAATTTGCTACCTGTATGTCTGTTGTACAGACAAAATGATACGGGAAGACAAAATGATATGGGAAGCCATCATTTAACCTGACGCATGCTGTTGGTCATCAGTTTGCTTCAGTTAGTATATCATGATTCTTTTTTTTTTTTTCAGTCATTGCTCTCCTCATATACCATGATTCTTAAACCAGATTCATAGATTTAAAAGGAACTAATGTAGAATTGAGCAAAACCCCTACCTGACCCAATCATACTGGAGGCATGGGAATAATTATATTTCCAAAAATATTCTCTAAGAAATACAGAGCTATTATAATTCTACAAACCAAATATTGGAGGCACTTTCTGGACCTAGTCACAGGGAGAGGAAACCCAAACATGGCAGTCTTACTCAGCTATTGAGAGAGGTCAAATCTGGCAGAAGAGTGGTACCTGGATTTGTAGGACATTGTATAAGAAAGGAGGAAGCTATACAGAGAAAGAGTTCCATAAATATCCAGGGAAGTCCCTTTGAGTCTTTGGGGACCAAACAAACGAACAAACCAAAAAAACAGGAATAAGCATACAAAAGTCAAGAGCAGAAATACATTTAAAATGATCAGGAATGACTGTAAGTCCCTCTGCTACTATCTTGTGTGTGGTTATTTGTTGTTGTTGCTGTTGTTGTTTTGTTTTTCTTAGTATTAACAGTTTTGCTTTCTGTATTTTAATGGATCAAAAAAAAAGAAACATTAAAAATGTACTGAGCACCTTCTATTTGCAAAACTCGAATGACAGAAATGATTTTGTCATTTCAAAGAATACAAATGAGTAACGATGAATTAATGCTATGCAGAAAAAAATGGTTTTTTTTATGAATTGTCTTTAATGAAGACAATGAAGGGTTGTTCTGAGGAAGATTCTCACCTGCTCAGTATCTACCCTGCAAGCAAATCCAGTTCATTAAGGCAGTTCAGATTAAGTCATAAGGAATGACTTCTGGACTCTGAGATGTTTAGCCACAAGAACTAAAGAACTTGGGAAGGGGTCCAAATGGAGTCCTGATACTAGAAATCGTTAAGCCTAGGACTGAGGACCATCTGTTTGAAATACTTATATGCTCATTTTTTTTTTTTAAATGAGAAAACTGAATAGTTGAAGTGCTGAGAGCAGAAGGGCAAGGCAATGTCTATTACCGAAGATTTTCAGATTGCTGAATTAAAGTGCTTGTTTTAGTGGAGCAGAGGGATTTATCAGCCAAAATCATACTCAACTCTGCATGAAATGAGACACCCTTTAAAAAATGGCCAAAAATGCCAATTAGTCAATTTTAAATGCCCGCATTGTTTAAAGTAATTGATTCAAACTTTGGAGAATTAACTCAGAATTTCGTGAAATGAACAACCTCAAGCCAAATAATCCAAATAGGGAGTGGCCTTTATAATTTAAAAAGTAATACTGGGATGTGAATGACTACATTGCAATTCCCAGTGCTTTACCAGGCAATATATAATGATTTAAAAGATCCTTTTGACATTTAGAAGAGAATGTTTCAAATAGCAGAAATGAGTGAAATGAAAGACAACGATGCCTGATCTACCTGCTGTACTTCACTATATTCTTATCATGTGCCCATCATTCCTTATGCACGTTCTTCATCTAGATAACCAACAGAAGTTTCTCCTAAGGCCAATGTGCTAGCCTGACATTTGGCACAGGTGGTACTTATAAACGCCTTACAGATTGGCCTCCATCTACGGGACTGGTATAAAGGGCAAATTCATATCTAAAGAGTGTACTAAGTAATGTATTAAGTGTTCTTTTCAGAGTTGGATTCACTGAAAATACAGAGCTATAAAGCGTGACTCATACAAGTTACAAAGTTAATGTAAGTAACTCAAATGCTGCTTCTGGTATAGGAACACAGTACATTGAAGGATAGACACTATAAATCATCACTATAAATAAAGATTACCTATAAGAGTCATTAATTGATATGTATCTTATGTTAATACAGATTTATAAATTCATATTTATATATGTACTCTAAATTTGTATGGGGGGGATGCTAGCCCCTTGTTACAAATGTTTTCAAATTTATTCGTAGTCTCTATTATCTTTTCTTTTTACTAAAAAATGAAAAAAGTGTTCCTTTAAATGTTTCATTCAACAAATAAGTTTATAAAATAGACTTATTTTCAATATATGTTTTTACTTTGATTCATAGGAGAAAACAATGTCAGCATAGAGCTCTTTAGATTTTAATTCCATCATAATTACTTATATGTGCAAATACATAGAAAAGTTTAGTCACACAGTTAGGCAGCTAATTGTGTTGAAAATACAATTGCATGCTCACAATGATAATCGTGCCCCTAGGGTGTACACTTCTGTTTCAGAGCTATTTTTAGGCCCTCAGAACTTCAGCCACCTCTTGACTCTTGGAAAACAATGTCAAAATCCAGCTAACTAAATGTGACCTAGCATTTATTTCAAAGCCACAAAACTAAATTTGATTGCAAAGTAATGGTAAGAAAGTAAAAGTTTAAAAGCTGGCAACTGTGAACATGACAAATAGAAATGCTCCTGCCATCATTTTCTATGTATACAGTGAATAATTATATTACATATAGAGCTGATGTTCTTCACAGTAGGAAAACAGTCATTTACTACAAACCCTTAACTTGATAGGAACATTTACTTTCTATTATCATTATTTGTCAAAAAAAAAAAAAATACTTGGCACAAAAAGATCCTGAGATTGCAGTTGTTTATCTAGTAACCATACTAAAGTAGATACATTAAAGTGTTAAGAATCTAAAGAATTTAAGAATGTTCTCCAGGGAGAAAAAAAAAATCCCGCAATTTCTCTTACATGTGGCATATTATTTCTTCACTATTCTAGTTCAAATTTTGCATTCTAGAATCAATTCTCTTATCCATTTTCCCTTAAAAATATCCTCTCTAATCTTATGCAAGACTTTAAAAATTCTCAAGTGGACTCTTAAACTCTACATTATTTTTTTTATTTCCTTTGTGCATATTGATGTTTAGAAAGATATGTTAAAGAGAATTAAGATTAGCTTTTAAACTCAAGTTAGCTGAAAACTTTATCAAGAATAATTTTCTGTATTTTACATTTTTATGCACTCATTGATAAATGCAATGTATTTCTTTCATTTTATTTTATCTTGCACTATAAGATTTTCTGTCTGGAAGCACTTCGGAGCATATCAATGTTTCATAATTTTGATCTGTTATCCTTTTTTGTTTGTTACCATCAATCATTTTATGAAAGAGTTGCTACAGTTATTTGCTCAGGAAAGAAGATTTGAAAATATGGAAAATAAGATTATTTCCAATAAGAGAATTTAAATGATAGGAATTTAAGACCTCCTTTTCCGCCAGCCATTTTCCAATATTGGTACAGGGCACTATGTCAATAGCATGTCAAATGTAATCTCTGTCAGAACATAGGTATCTGGGGGATGAGGATCAATAATGATATCAATTATTTATTTATGGGCCTACTAGGGATCAGTCAGTGTGCTGAGTGCTTTCCATGCATTATATTTACTCCTTATAAGAAAGTTGCAAGGTAAGCATTATTATTACCATTGCATAAATAACAAGCCAAGGCTTAGATATTTCCAAGTTATAAAACTAATAAGTGGTAGAAGTAATATTCCAACCTAAGGATCCACTGTCTTTAATTATCCCTAGATAAAGTGGTATCAAGTGTCAGCTGCAATAGGAGACCTGAGCATGGGGAAAGGTACCTAGATACATTGTCATGGTACTTTCCTGACATTTTCAAGCATTCTGAATCCATGTGAATCCAAACTCTTTATTCACTAAAAAAAAAAAAAAAAAAAAAAAAAAAAAAAATTAATCTCATGTTTCCTTTATAATCATTGCAGTTCAGATTTATTCTTCATAGAGAAGTCCTTCTTAATGATTACAGGATTCCTTTCCTGAAAGGTCATGGTCCATTTTGTTAAGTCGGTAATAGAATGTAATATGGGATGGGGCACCTGGGTGGCTCAGTCAGTTGAGCGTCTGACATTTGATTTTGGCTCAGGTCATGATCTCCAGGTGGTGGAGCCCCACGTCAGGCTCCCTGCTCAGCAGGGAATCTGCTTCTTTCTCTCTCTGCCTCTCCCTCCACTCACATACACGCTCTCTCTCTCTCTCTCAAATAAACAAATATATATTTTTAAAAGAATATAATATGGAATAGGACTCTGTGTAAGCCACTAGTCTTTACCTCTCCCTGTGGAGAACCTAAAGATTGCTCATATTTCAGGAAATAAAATAATAAAAAACCTAGAAAAAGCACTATCATATGTCAGGATGTAAATGAAAGAATGAATGAATATGCCACACACCCAATTGGGTGAGAACAATTTAATTTTTTTTTTTTTCTGAAAGGAAGAGAATTATATCAAACACTACTTGGAAAAGTAAGTTGGAAAAGAAACTTGGAAAGTTTCTAGTGTTTTCAAATTCAAAACTTAATTTTTAAGGAATTTTATTCACTTTATAAAACATCCTGTGAGTCATTAAATGCAAATAATTTGACTGTACATTAAATTACTAAATTACTTGGATTCATAATATACAAACTATTCCTCATGCCAGTTTTCATCAGAAACTCTCATACAATAATTTTGGAATTTAGCCGTTATCATCAAATAGATACTCCATGGCTGGTTAAATGTGGCATGATTCCAAGCACACACACCTATATATAGAACAACCACTTAATTTGTTGCTTGCAACAAATGGAAGATACGTGAATACATGCTTTCTTTATTCTTATCCAATTTCTGACTATCCAATATTTAGCCACCCTTTAATTGTCTAGTTATTCAATAATAACTTTGGAAGTCTTATTTATATAAAAAGAACTGCAAGAAGTTAAAACTCTATGAAACAGTCTCTATCTTCCAGGAATTGTCATATAGCTTAAGACAATCCTCATTAACACCCCCAGAGTTATGTGCCAGTTGCCCAAAATAGTCTTCCTTCACACATTTTTTTTTTTTTTTTTGGAATAGTGTCTACTCATACAATTCCCTGCTTTCAAAAATTTCAAATTTCCTTTGTAATAATAGATTTTCTTCAAAAGTAAGTCCCAAATCATTCACATAGCACAAAGTACTGAGTATAAACAGGGTCTAGTTAACTGAGTTGGAAAACTCCATTATATCCCTGACAGCAGTGGTTCTCAAAGTATGGTCCAAGGCTTCAGGGACGGTTGTGGTCCCTGAGAGCCCATTAAGGCATCTGCAAAGTCAAACTATTTTCATAATAATACTTTTATTTGCCTTTTTTGCTCTTATTCTTTCATGCGTTTCCTTGGATTTTTTCAAGAGGCTGCATGAAGTGATAACACAACAGATTCAATGCAGAGGCAGATATCCAGCTGTCTTCTATTGAGCACATTAAATAGATTCACAAAATGTAAAACAATGCCATTCTTTTCACTAGATTACTTATCCTGAAAATGTAGTTATTTTCCATAAAATGTTATTTATTGGACTTATAATGAGTTTAATTAGAGTTATTTCAAAAATAAATATTTTTAAAGTTTCTAAGTTTTAATTTCTAATACAATAACTATCAATAAATATAATGCACATAACAAAAGTTCTTTGGAGTCTTCAATAATTCTTAAGAATACAAGAGTCCTGAGACCAAAAAGTTTGAGAATTGCTGCTTTTAAGCATCCATCAAAAAGATAAATACTGATAAACTTATGAATGAGAACAGCAACTGTCATTATTGAGTTTGTCCAATCAGCTAGCCATTTTATATACATTACATAATTTAATCTTCCAAAGAACTATAAGTCAGGTATTGCTTTTCTCTTTTTATGGGAAAGAAATCTGCAACTCAGAATGGTCAGGATGTTCACCCAGATGTGATTAGAGGAACCACTGGGCTTTGAAACATGTCTGACTAAATCTGAACTTCAAGTTTTAACTGTTAAACTACTTGGCTTCAGGAAAGACTCAAAAACTTGTTATATGAGCACATGAAAATATCAAAGTCATAAATCACTAGGAAAATGCAAATTAAAATCCCAAGGAGATGCCATTTCATATCCACTATAAGGACCATAATAATTGGGGGATAACAGGGGATAACAAATATTAATAAGTGTGTGAAGAAACAACTCATATATTGCTGATGGGAATGTAAAACACTCTGTAAAACAGTCTACTAGTCCCTCAAGCAGTTATACATAGGAGTTACTATATGATCCATTTATTCCATTCCTAGGTATATATCCAAGACAAATGAAGCATATGTCCATGCAAAAACTTGTAAACAAATGTTGATAATAGCATATTCATAATAGCCCCAACACAGAAACAAATGTTCATCAGCTGATGAATGGTTAATAAAATGTGGTATATCCACACAATGAAATACTATTTATCCATAAAAAAGAATGAAGTTCTCATAGATGCTACAACATAGATAAGCCTCAGAAACATTATGCTAAATGAGTCAGTTAAGCATCTGACTCTTGGTTTCAGCTCAGGTCAGGATCTCACAGTCATGAGATCAGGCCCCACATCTAGCTCTGCACTGAGCTGAGGGTGGAGCTTGCTTAGGATTCTCTCTCTCTTCTCCCTCTGCCCCTCTGTCCTTGCTCTCTCTTTCTCTCTTTCTCTCAATAAATTAATTAATTAAACTAAAAAAATTATGCTAAATAAAAGAAGCCAGTCACAAAGGACCACATACAATATGATTCCACTCACATGAAATGTTCTGAAAGGCAAATTTAAAGAGACTGAAAAAAGAAAAAAAAAATAGATAAGTGATTTCCTGGGGCTGGGGGTAGGAGTAAGGAGCAACAGTAAGTAGGTATGAAGAATTTTACTGTGGTCATGAAAATACCTTAAGATTGGTTCAGGGTGATAGTTGCACTATTCAGTAAATACACTAAATATCATTGGATTGTATACTTTGAATGCTGAATTTTATGATATATACAATATGCCTAAATAAAACTGCTTTTAAAAAAGTGTTGTATGGGTTTGGAAAGGTCTCCTACTACCAATTACTGAAAACATTTATAGTAGTTAAAGAACTATCAACCTGTGCATTCAGTGATAATAAAGAAAATGAAGCAAATTTATAGTGATTGAAAGCGTCATAGAGATTAGGGAGAAAACACAAAAATGTGGTCAACACAACACAAAGATGTGAAGGAAAACTTAAATAGAAAAGAGTGAGAATGATGAGGCAAAAACTGGAGAGCCAAGTTGATACTGTTACTTCAAAATTCTAGGGGTGCCTGGGTGGCTCAGTCAGTTAAGCAGCTGCCTTCGCTCAGGTCATGATTCCAGGGTCCTGGGATTGAGTCCCACATTGCACTCCCTGCTTGATGGACAGCCTGCTTCTCCTTCTCCACCACTTGTGCTCTCTCTCTCTCAAATAAGTAAAATCTTTAAAGGCAGGGCACCTGGGTGGTGCAGTCGGTTGAGCATTGGACTCTTGGTTTGGCTCAGGTCATGATCCCAGGGTCCTAGGATCGAGCGCTGTGTCAGGCTCCCCACTCAGCAGGGAGTCTGCTTGAGATTCTCTCTCTTTCTCTCCCTCTGCCCCTCCTCACCCCTCACATGCATCTTCTTCTCTCTCTCTCTCTCTCTCAAATAAATAAACATATCTTTAAAAAAAATTCTGAAGGTAAATTGGTACTGGGCAGATTAGAACAACCATTGTCCAAAGCAATGTGAAAATAAACATCAAGACTCCAAAGTTTTGGGAGGGATGGGGTGGCTGGGTGATAGACACTGGGGAGGGTATGTGCTATGGTGAGCGCTGTGAATTGTGCAAGACTGTTGAATCTCAGATCTGTACCTCTGAAACAAATAATGCAATATATGTTAATAAAGAAAAAAAGAAGAAGAAGAATGTAGCAGGAGGGGAAGAAGGAAGGGGGGGAAATCGGAGGGGGAGAAGAACCATGAGAGACGATGGACTCTGAAAAACAAACTGAGGGTTCTAGAGGGGAGGGGGGTGGGAGGATGGGTTAGCCTGGTGATGGGTATTGAGGAGGGCACGTTCTGCATGGAGCACTGGGTGTTATGCACAAACAATGAATCATGGAACACTGTATCTAAAACTAATGATGTAATGTATGGGGATTAACATAATAAAAAATTTAAAAAAAATAAAAAAAATAAAAAAATAAAAAAATAAAAATAAAAATAAATTGTCTTAGATACAGGAAAATGAAAAAAAAATGTTTTTCACAAAATAATTAAAATGCAAATCTTTGTCATTATTTGCCATGATGGAAAAATTGAAAATTACCTACATTTTTTAAGACGAATAATTAAATTACTGTGCCCACATATGAACTATTATGCAATAATTAAATTGATGTTACCAATGCAATTGTGATAAAGGAAAATACTTATGCCAGAATGTTTAATATCAAAAGCAAAATACAGAATTATACACAAGATGGCCTTACGTAAAGCAACATAGAAGAAGGACTGAAAATTAATATGCCAAAATATATATTTTAACCTTTCAAAATATACAACTAAAAGTGGTCATTTTTTCTGAGTTCTGGAAGGGTAGGTGATTAACTATTCTTTTCTTTTTAAAATTTTTCGAGGGAATTACTAGAATTGTTTAAATCTGCATGTGTTAAATTTATGATGAAAATTTTTTACTTGAATAGTTTTAAAGATATACTGTTAATTCATACATCCATTGAATTGAGCCTTAACAGAATAACCATCTTAGTTTAGGTTTCTGCTTTTAATGTACGTTTGGAAAAATAGGAGTGAATCAAGAAAAAAAAATCAAGAAGAAGAAGAAGGAGAAGGAAAACAAATCCTAGAGACTTAAGAGAAGGGACTTATTTGTAGCGACCTAAGGAATCAGGGTCATTTAGTTTAGACAGATAAGTACAAGATGGTATTTCATTGCCTACAAGCATATATAAATGGAAACCCAAAGCAAAACAATGCCAGGCCTCAATTATTGTAAGATGTATGAAAACAAGATTAAGAGGTAGTGACGTTTTAGATAAGGACTAAATTACTTCACGGAAAAGTTGATTACAATTTGGAAGAGACAACTAAAGGAGTTAAAGAAATCACTATTCATAAAGGTTCCTTGACTGTTTCAGTTAACCAATAACTTATTTTGTTTTAAGTTAGGGAGAGAGGGCCTTTACATAGAGGGGTCAGTGAGACATTGCGGTTTAAGTAGTGAGTCTTTGGAATCAAATGACATGGCTGCGTACCCTGAGGTTTTTTTTTACTTACCTTTACTAATGTTTGGTTTCTTGATCTGATATTATTAGCATCTACCTTTACCAACAAAAAATATGATTTTTGTTAAAGATAATTAAATGAGCTAACACATGAAACATATGCATTCCTAAATACAGTGAATCACACATGTTAATTGGTTCTTTTAAAATTAACCTCTGTTATTGAGAGCAACTGACTCACAGAAGACTCAGTGAGGAATAAGAAGTAAAACAGAAACTTAATTTAGTTAACTATTAAAAAACAAATTTTTAAAAATCATATTTATTTCAAAGCAAACAATAGAAAAATGGCACTGGTATGATTAATATTTAAATCAAACTTTAATTTCTATATAATAAACTTAAAAATTGCTATGTCTTAGAAATATTTTACAGAATCAGTAGGGATCTCAGATTCACAAATTCTGATTTCTTCCTTTGACAAGATAAAAAAAATATATTGGGAAAAAGAAAGAAGGAAAAGCTGAAATAAAAAGACAGCTGAACAGTAAAGGAAAGATAACTAAACTCAGGATAGATTATCATGTCCTGCATGGTTTCTTAACCCCCAAATTCCTTTTATCTCCACAGATGGTATTATAGACACCTTCCTGTTTATGGAAAGTCCAGCTCTGGCCTTAGGCTAATTCTAGTAACTAGACTTCTGGCTTACCCATGAGAATAATGCATCACTTTCTACTTTATTTCAGTAACTTGAATTCTTCATTGCTAGAGTTCTTTGGTGGATCTCCTCATTACACTGGTCTTTTTTTGGATCTCTCTTAGAATTCTGTCCTTACCCTTGAAATATAGCCCAATGGCCACAGCCCTGCAGACTTCCCTCCTGTTATTGCCCATTTGACTTGATAGTTAATACTACATGTACCAATAATGCCAATGATTGTGCACACCTGTTACATATGCATAGTATAGTATAGGGTTATATTTTTGGGTCTTGGTTGACACTAACTGCTTGCATAAATTACCACCTATTATTGGCACCACATACATGTTCAAGAAACTCAACTTCCCTGGCCTGATTGTATTTCTTGACTTACAATATTGGTTGTTAACTATTTCTCCAAGCCCAAATACTTATAGTACCTAAAAGGTCATATCCAGCATATAAAGTTTCAACTCCACCAGGGGAATTTTCCATTGTGGATAGCAATTCCATATCTGTTCAGTCCCAGAGATAAAGTTGAGATGCAGACAGACCAAGGAGACACAAGTCCCTTAGGTGATTATATCTAATTTTTCCAACAAATTATGCTATTTTTTCTATAGTGTATTTGTAATAGAATACTAGGGTAATGGTAAATGGAATCACTTTAGGAAATATGCCTTTGTCAGCAAAATGGAATCCCAATGTCTTTATAAGAATGAGTGGAGAAACATTAAATGCTCTTGAGTATGAGCTCTGAGTCCTTCCAGAGTACTACATATTTTCATGGTGATTGTCAGGGATGTTTTTCTGAGACAAACATGCTTATAGATGAGTTAAAAGTAGATGAAAAAAGATGATAAAACCAGTTTCCTTTTAGGAAACTATAAACACCTCAGCAAACATCTAATTCCTTATGCCCTCATTCCAATAAATTATGAGCTATCAAAACTGCACACGTTCTGAAAGTTTACTAAATGCAAATAAAGTTGTCTAGTTGCCATGCTGTAACTTGAGATAATAAGGGACTTAAAAAATAAATTCAGTGGAAGCAAAACCTGATATCTTTGGGTGTCAGAGGCTATTTTGACTAAGCTCATTTCAAATTATAACATCAGCAAAATTAAGCTATTAAAGCTACAAATAAAAGAGTTAGTTCTAAGAAGAAATAGGACTAATTGGAAACTCATATGCCTCCTAGGCTGTATATCTTAAATGTGTGGCTCATCAGTACTTATTACTAAAGTTGGCAGAAATAATGGACATAGCAAATTGCATTTCTCGACTTCTCTTTATGCAAAGTGTTTGAGGGTATCTTCCTATTTGAGTCTCAGAATAAAGTCTAAGAAAATAGATGTAAACACACAGACATTAAAATGCATCATTACATTTGCCGTTACCTTTTCATACTTGTTTTTGCAATGATGCATGGGTAAATGAACCTCATAAATTAAAATTTCAATAGAAAATAAACATTTTCTATAGCCTACTTAAGCATATGGAATTGGGTGACTTCACTGGGAAAAAAGTACCAATAATATACAGACTGTTAAAGACAAGTTGAGGGAAATTGAGGATGGCTGCTGAGGTTGAGTGCTGTTCAGGTGGCTGTTCCCCATCACTGGCATTATGCTCAGAGGCGGAAAAATATGTGGAAATTGAATGATAAGTCTTTAGAAACCATAGCAAGATTATTAATACTGTATTACCTTCATGAAGTAGACATCATTATGTATATGTGTATGTGTTTGTGTGCATATGATCTACAATATGTATCATATTACTTCAAAATAATGAGCTTGAGATATGAAAATGGCTTATAATTCATTGGAGATCACATGGACTTCAAGAGCAGAACCAAGATTCTAAGTCACCTCTATCTGATTCTTAGGTGCATGTAGTAGTTCTCATCTAGGTCCTAGATTACAGTTCATTTTTGCAATGAACATTAATAGTCTAACTGTGCTATTTAGTAAACGGTGTTCATCAAAGTTTCTAGACTAAATCAATGAAATACACTGTCTTTGAAAGATGGGTTCATGTCTTCCCCGGAGCTCAGAAAAATGGCTGGCCCAGATTAATCACTTAATAAAGAACACTAAATGAATAAATAATTGAGCAAATGAAAAATGCATTCATTTAGAAATTTGTGCATATTTATAAACACTAGCATTCCAAATCAAACATTTTTAAACTTATGAACTCTCTGGATGGTTCAAATCCATAATTAATGTAGAAATGAGAGATGATATGGGAAAATTTTCTATGTAAAAAAATATTATTATCTTCCACAGATTCAATAGAATTTTAGAGAACAATGTTGTACAAAATGTATGAAATATCAGTTGCTTACTATGATTGTCAATAAAGAAGAACTTCTCCTAATTAATGGTTTATTTTAAGACATCTATATGCAATAAAATAAATGAAACCTATATTATAAATATTGGTCATGTAATTTATTAATTCTTTGATTTATTCACTAAGAGAAATGGACTATTTCAGGTATTTTTATGATACAAACTACATCACAGGATCTTTCTTCTTTCTTCTTCAATATTCTGGATTTAGTCTTTAATATTCAATAATACTTAAAAGATATTATATTTGCTGATTTTTTTGTTTAGTGACAATTGAATTCCAAAGAATTATTTGGATTATTTGTTGATTGAAAACTGTGTGCAAAATGCATCAAAAAGCTTTCCACTGTATTACTTTACTTAGTTATCCCAAAAATCTACCATGAGGTCACCATTTTGCACATATGAATATTAAATTTCAGAAAGTTTAAGCACTTTGCCTAAAGATACAAAAACAGTCAGTGACAGAGTTCTAAGTCAAGACAAGCTCTTGTGATTTTCAAATGCAGTAGTTTTCACTCTGCCATAATATTTCCATTAAATTGTTTTTTGCGTATTTTTGTAAGTTTCAAATCTTAAAAATTAAAAAAACAAAAATCCTTCCATTAATTACTTACAGAAGCCTAAGTTCAGACACTCCTTCTCTATAGTCTTTAAAGTCATCTCTCTATGGTTCCAAAACCAAACAGTCTCTTTTTAAAAACTGTATAATTTCTGTAGAAGGAAATATCCTTCAGACAAATTGACCAATGATGCTGGCGACAGACAGAAGGCATAAGGTTTGAAAGCCAGTTGGTATGACCACAGGCTTCTCATATTCCACCCCTCCCAGTTCTAGAATTCCAGCATTATACAAATATAAACATGAATGCTTTCTTGCCCACAGGTATCAATCAAAACATGTTTCTTTTATAGAAACTTGAAAGAGTGAAGAAATTCTGGTACTACACTAACTATACTTAATTTAATAAGAGATGCTTTAGGAAGTATATTAATGGTGAGCCACAGGTAAATTTCAAAATAGAGGAGAATGATGCAGTTGAAGGAGAAGAGCAGGAAATATGGCTTAGGATTTTTAGTAACCTTAAGACTACACATATTGCATAGTCTTTATATTTTCAGGCATAGAATTTTTATTGGAATTCTCAACCACAAGTACTCTGTTGAGATAATACTGCCACTAAATAACAATATATGATGGGAACAAAATCAAAATGCCAGAAGACACAATAAAGGCTAGACTGTTGTTTAGAGGCAATTTGGCCTGCTGCAGCAGAATTTGTGAATGGCTTCTACAAAATCTATACTATCATAAAAACTCCAAAGCCACATTTCCTCTGAAAAATATTAACCAAAAGCATCAAAGATAAAAATGCTTATTCATATGTTGACTGATGACTGAGGTTAAATCAGGCAGTATGAATGGCTGATAGACTCTACTCCTTTGTGTCATTATTCCCACCTTTTCATTCTGAGACAAATTATTATTTATTTGGCAGTTTGAAACCATTTCCAAGCTGGGAGGAAGTTTGTTTTCGCCCTTTTAAATAAATATGAGAAATACCTGTTTTTGAGAAGAAATGTATACAAAAAAGCTGGAAACTTGGGAATTTGATATGACTTTAAAGAACAAAGGTGTGATTTCACTTTGGTAAGTATCATCTAGTTGAGTTTTTCATGAAAGTGTAAGACTAATTTTTTGGAAGTCCTCTATATAATGACAAGCTATGTACAAAGAAAAAAGAAGTAAAACAGAAGGAAGCTTCTGAATCATATTAAAACATCCAAAGTCTAAAATAAAATGCTAACTGACGCTACCTTTGAAACTATAACCTCCTCTCCTCATATTAGAAAGTATGTATAAAACGTCCTCCAATTTGTTGCAATGTAGCAAATTAAATGGCATAGTAAGTATATTTGTAAAAATTCTTGCTAGGTAGCTTGTCTGGTGATAGAAGTTTTGTATGACTGTTAACAACTGAATTAGAGACTTTTGCTTGTAGCTTTATGATAGACAATTTGAATTACTAGATTACTACATAGCAACTTACATAAAACACTGTTTTTATCACATTTCTCAGATCTAAATAAGAAAGAAGACTTATTGAAAGGAAAAAAGGAAGAGTTGCAGCTAACTATGGAAAGCAAGATTGCCTCTGTGGGCACATGTCCATATTAGCACTGCAACTGGACATCTAGAGTTAGGTAACAGAAAAATGAAGATGATGAAACTAAAATCTTGATTATGTACACTTGGGACTCTGGAATGGAGCTACTGTGGTCTGAGATCTGCAGAAGCAAATGCAATAATTGCCAAAACTTGGAAGTAACCAATATGTCCTGCAGTAGGTGAATTGATTAATAAACTATGATACATCCAGGCAATGGAATATTACTTACATATATGACATTCCAGAAAGGACAAAACTATGGAGACAGTAAAAGATCAGTGGCTGCTCAGGGTTAGGGAAAAGGGAGGAACAAAAAAGGCAGAGCACAGAAGATTTTTAGGGCAATGAAACTACTCTGTACGCTGTAATGGTGGGTTCATGTCCTTATACATTTGTCCAAATCCATAAAATGTACAACACTGAAAGTGAATCCCAATGCAAACTATAATCTTTGGGTGATAATGATGGTCAATGTAGATTTATCAATTACAATAAATGTACTTCTTTGGTGAGGGATATTGATAATGGAGGAAGCTCTGCATGTGTCAGGTCAGGGAGTAATGGAAAAATCTCCATACCATCGTCTAAGATTTGCTGTGAAACTAAAACTGCTCTTAAAAACAAAACAACAATAGTCAGTGAATTGGGAAAATGATATGAAGAAATTAGCTGGTTTACAGTACAGAAAAAGAAATGAAATAATATGGAAGCTTGAAGTTAAGAATATGGTGGATAACATGAGAACAACCTCATGTATACTACCAAATTCTCAGGAGGAAAGAATAGAGAGAATGGAAAAAATTAAATGTTTGAATAGAGAATAACTAGGAATTTTCTGAAACTTGTTAAAGACATGATTTCACAGATAAGAAAAATGTATACCAAGTAGTATAATAAAATAAAAATAAAAACACAATTAAGAATATCGTAGTGAATCTGTAGTATGCCAAAGACAAAAACAAAAAAATCTTAAAAGCACCAAGAGCACCTAAAAATGGAAGAGAACTAGTCTGGAAGCAAACTTAGAATGGAATACTATTAGGTCTTTGCCCTCTACACCTACTCTTTCCTCAATGCTTTACTGCTAAAATGAAGACATAACAACTTCATCCGGGTAAAACGTGCTGGTAGAATTAATTAATTAATCTATCAACCAATCAATTAATCTATATATATTTTTTCTTTAATCAGCCCTAGAATAATAGTTAAAAGAACAGGCTTTGAACAACAGACTTGTATTTCAACATCGATCCTGTCTCTTAATTAACTGTTTACTAGCATAAATTTAGGCAAGTCACGTAATCCCAATGAACTTCAGTTTCTTCAAGTACACAAGGTATATTATTCTATAATAGTATTTTTGTGGGGATTTTCCCTGGACATAGAAAACAAAATACATGGGAAGTATCAGGTCGACCCATAATAAATTATTTTATGGGTCAAAATAGTTGAATATCAATTATTTTATTTAGGCCAACTTAATATTAAAATGGTAAATCTGGTTTTGATTCAAGAATCAAGTTTACTTTTAAGTTGATATACAGTGAAGAGATTAACTACTTTTTATTTATTTTTTTTAGTAAGCTCTATGCCCAAAGTGGAGCTTGAACTCATGACCCCAAGATCAAGAGTCACATGCTCTGCTGACTGAGCCAGCCAGGTGCCCTGAGACAAACCTTTTTTTTTTTTTTTTTTTAAGATTTATTTATTTATTTGAGATAGGGGGAGAGAGAGAGATAGAGCATGAGTGGGAGGGGCAGAGGGAGAGGGGCAGATGGAGAGGGAGAGAGAATCTCAAGCAGACTCCCTGCTGAGCATGGGGCCTGACTCACGGCTCGATTCCATGACCCTGAGATCAAGACCTGAGTTAAAACCAAGAGTAGGGCACTTAACCAACTGCACCATCCAGGCACACCTAGACAAACTATTTTTAAAAGGAAAAAAAAAAAGCTAGTTTAGAATCAACCTTGCCTTCTACCCTATTAAAGTCTGTAGGGAGTTATTCTATGCATTACACATGTCCACTTATTAATGATGTGATAAAACTGACTAGAATCAGATTTTATTAGAATGTACCCTAAGTCTAATCATGTAATACTTTTAAGATTAGGTCATGTATAGACTGCTCAAACAACAAAAACATTGGGACTACTACTCTACAGATTTCATAAGGTTTGGGCATGTACTTCATTGAAATCTATCAAGTATATCCCTTGTACCTCAGACAGACTGTTAAGGTGGCCACCATGATACCCTTATCTTGAGTTTGAGCAGGAATTATGACTTGTTTCTAACCAATAAACATGGCAAAGTGGATGGAATGGATTTGATTATGTGTATTTGATTATGCAATTATATTACATACGATTATATAGAGCCTTGCTGAGTCTCTCTTCCTTGCTGGCTTTGAGAAGACAAGAAACTAACTTGGAGAATTCCATATAGCAAGAACTGTCGGCAGTCTCTAGGAGTTAAGAGCAGCCTCTTGTAGATGGCCCAGAAGAAGAAACTGAAGTTCTCAGTCCTACAACCATGAGGAACTGAATTCTGCCAACAGGCTGAATGAGCTTGAAAAAGAATATTTCCTTAGTCAAATCTCAGATAAGTCCACAACCCTGACGGCTTGATTTCTGCTTTGTCAGATTCTAAGAAGAGGATCCAGCTAAGCTTTGCCTGGATTTCTGACCCACGAAAACTATGGAATATTAAATGTATATTGTTTTAAGCTAATAACTCTGTTGTCATACTGTTACTCAGCAATAGATAACTAATACGTCTAGAGAGAGAGAGAGAGAAAAGAAATCACATGGTGGCTTGTGATAGAAAAGGTGGGTTATTCTTTGGAGCACCATTCACAAATTCCATGACCGTACTAACTTCTATTTTGCAATAGGTGCAATCTTAAGAAAATTGCATTGTCAAAATGATCGTTAAAGTAATCTTTTCCATAGAAATCATTTCTACATTGACAATGGTCAAATGAGGAGGCCCTGAGTGGACAATTACTCATATTCTTCAACTCCCCAGGACGCCATGTTTCCTCTACCACAATAATGTATGACATTGGTGGTTTGGAATTGTAAGATTCAGTGTAGAATTATTCTGTGTTTTTAGTGTAAATTGCCCTAGCTAGCAGACGTAAATTAGGTGTTTTGTCAAAAATATTCTGTTCAGGTAACTGCAATATCTCTTGTGTGTGTGTGTGTGTGTGTGTGTGTGTGTATGTGTGTGTGTGAAATAGTTCAAAGTGATTTAATTGGCTCTGCTGTGAGTATTCTTAGCTGCTCCCCTGAAAGATCCATAGGGCTATACATGGAGGCAAGAACCACAGAGGAAAGATTCAGGGCAGAGACAGAAAGGAGCTTGCTGTCTTTCTGCTGTCATTGCTCAAGTAAATAATTGAAACATTCAAATTGCTCTGAGAAAGAGAGACACTTTTATTATACTTTTTAGCTTTTGTCCACAAACAAAATACAAAGCTTAAAAATATGCTTTCTTGGGGCGCCTGGGTGGTTCAGTCGTTAAGCGTCTGCCTTCGGCTCAGGTCATGATCCCAGGGTCCTGGGATCGAGCCCCGCATCGGGCTCCCTGCTCTGTGGGAAGCCTGCTTCTCCCTCTCCCACTCCCCCTGCTTGTGTTCCCTCTCTCGCTGTGTCTCTCTCTGTCAAATAAATAAAATCTTAAAAAAAAAAAAAAATGTGCTTTCTTCCCCATCAAGGAATTGAGTGTTGAACAAATTTACCTGAATGAGGACAAGCAAGATATTTCCTGCCTCTTTGTCAATGAATAGAGAATAACCCAAAAAGCAGCTCTAGGAAAAAAATGCAGGAAGGAAGGAAGAGCGGGAAGGAGGGAGGGAGGGAGGGAAGGAGAAAGGGAGAAAGGAAAGGAAGGGATTCTCACTCTTATTGAAAAAGGATGGGAAATGGAAAGAAACTATTGACAAAAAGAGAAATTGGTAGAGAAATTGCTGAGGGGTCAATTGGAAAATGTTTATTTTCCCCTCATTTCAGGAAAACAAATGAAAGAATCAATGCCATTCTTGAGATGGTTTCAGTGGCTGGATGGCTTATTTACATATTAAACACAAGTTGGAGGACTGTGTTTGGTCTTTGAGTATCCTAAATTTAACAGTATTTACATATTTCTTCTTTTGAGATTTTACTTAGTGTACTCTAGGAGAAAACAAAGCCCATCTATCCACAGAAGGACTCCTCAAGACCCTGTGGGAAAGATTCAGGAGTTTCATTAAAGATAAAACTGTCTAGATAACAACGCTTTGATAACCCAATAGTAAACAGCCATTCTTTAGTGATTACTCAAGTAAACATAAATTAATATAGTGTGCCAGATTCTTTGTAAAAATTATTATTTTCTATGAAAATAAAAAAAATATTTATGATTTTATACAAAGGCCCAACAATCTCATTTCCCATTTACAGCAGAAATCAATGGTTCTTACTTCTACAAATCAGGGCACACAGGGCACATCATGACCACTCCAATATCAATTCTTATTTATGGAGAATTTACTATGTTCCAAGTGCCCTGCTATCCCATTTAATATGGACAAGTTATAACACTCCGTGAGGTTGGTACTTATTTTCCCTGATTTTTCAGATGAGGTAAGTGGGTAAGTTAAGTAACTTGCCCAAGGTGACAGAACAGCATGAAGTGAAGTTGAGATTTGAACCAGGCAATCTGATTTCTGAGTCCTTACTGTTAAATAACTATTTTTTTCAGGAAATATCTATGAGTCAATGTTGAAAACACAGAAATCTTATCTTAAATTCATCCAGGAACATTTAAGAAGATGGTTGCTTAATGAGATTCATACCTTCTCTAAAATCAAAAGCTATAAAACTCAAAAATCTAAGTTAGATTTATGGTATGCCACAAATATATGGTTGACGATATAAATACATTGTAGATAATTACAAAAAACAAACAAACAAAATCTGTATGCTGTCATATTTAGTAACATGGTAGCTCTGGTGTGGGGATGCCAAGACAATTTTGCAGCCAGGTGAGATGTATAAGGTGATGTTTCCTAAATAAGTGTGTGAAATCCTTTTACTTTCATCACCTTATATTTCCTTTCAGGAAAGTTATGATCTATGTTCTTAATGTCTTAAATATTTGTCATACACAGTTTTGTATGAAAAAAAAAAGGTCTGAAAAGCTAAATCATTTTATTGCACTAATACAAATTCATTTCAATTTAGCAAATATTTAGTGGTTTCCTATTATATGCCAGTCAATATATAAGTTCAAGATGGAATCAAATGTTAATTTTACTATCTAAGAGGTAACAACAGATATCATCATTGTCACCATCATATAAGTATCATGAAGGAAGAATTGAACACCATAATAAAAAACAACAGTAAGATATGAAGGATTTCATGTTGACTTAGTTAAAGATTCCTAGAGCAGATGCCACTTAATTGAGTTTTTAAGCATGAGTATAATTTAAGTATGCAAGAAAGGAAGTGTAAAATGTGAGGGATACTCCATTATACTTGGTAGGTAACAAGGTTCTAGTTGAACCAGAATGAAGATTCAGACATACATAGCTTGAGATCTTAGGGTCTATCCTCTAATAGACCCTAATTTCATAGACAGATTTATAACATGGAGTCCCTTAATGGGGAGGGAACATATATAATGAATAATTGTGGTCAAAGCATAGGAAAAATGTGTACAGCAAATTGGTAGAGATCTGACTGAACCAAATCTGAAAGGAAGATAGAGGTACTCAAGCATGAAAACTCATAATGAAGGAAGAAGACTAGCACTAGGAAGTAAACACAATAAATAGGTGTAAAAGACTGAGGAAAACAGTTCTCAGCACTGCATTGCAATGGGGACTTCAACTCAACCAAACCCATTTGCCTGATAACAGTGTATACTTTGGAATGAAAAGGGCTGTGTAACAAAATGTATCATTCAATGTGGCCAAGCAGTTTGTCATGAAATTCCCCTAATTGAAACAGAAGAGAATCTCACTCTCAAGTTTCTATGTAGTTGTTACAACTGTGAAGATGGAGATGAATTTATAAATAGTCACATAAAGATGTTTATAATATGATCCTCTTTTATAAATCTCAAAAATAGGGGTGCCTGGGTGGCTCAGTCAGTTAAGCATCTGCCCTCGACTCAAGTCATGATCCCAGGGTCCTGGGATCAAGCCCTGCATCAGGCTCCCTGCTCAGTGGGGATCTGCTTCTCCCTCTCCCTCTGTGCTCTCTTTCTCTCAAATAAATAAATAAAACCTTAAAAAAAAATAAATCTCAAAAATATATTAGCTAAACAATATATTGCTATGGGCTCTGTTCATAACTGGCAAAACCTTTTAAAGCAAAGAAACAACAGCAAAAAAACTCAGTGGTTGCCTGGGAGAAAGGATGGTGAAGTGGGAAGCGGATATGGTACAGAAGTACAAGGGCTTCTATAGTATGGAGAAAGCTCTATTTCTTACGCTGAGCCATAGGTAAATGGGTGCTTATTTTATTATTATTATTAATTATTATATAATCTTATATAATATATTATTAATTATTATATAATCTTTTTGTATATTTTATTATGAACAAATATTGATTTTAAAAAAGTCAGTCTTAAAAAATTATTGTATATGCTTTTCTATTTTTGTATCTTGATTTATGTCCCTCAATAATATGCTCTGGGGCACCCGGGTGGCTCAATCAGTTGAGCTTCCAACTCTTGGTTTCGGCTCATGTCATGATCTCAGGATCCTGTGATCAAGCCCCTGCATGGGGCTCCATACTTAGTGTGGAGTCTGTTTTGGATTCTCTCTCTCCCTCTCCCTCTGCCCCTCCCCCAGGCTTGCACATGGGTGTATGTGCGTGTGCTCTCTCTCTCTCTCTAAAATAAATAAATAAAATCTTAAGAAAATAATGTACTCTGAAGATTTCTCAGTATCATTAAAAATTCCTTGGTAAAAGTATTTTTAATGGTTGGGAAAAGTTCTATTTTTAAGGTCCAGGACAGATATTGTTTGGTACTTTCCAAATTGTAATTGCTATGGTATCAGATTCATTTCTATTATAAAACAAGTGACTGTCTTAGGGCTCACAAAAATGGGTAAAGTTGCAAATTCATAAGTTCAAACACATATTTTTAATATACTATATTCACAAGTCTTCTTTAGCCTGTTGGTTGCACAATTCACTGTGTTGAAGCAGACATCTGTTGATATGCACAAAAATAAAATATTGTTGTCTTGTTTTTGTCTTTTTCATACCCAGAGAATCAAGTGGTAGCTTTTGCCTGAGGGAGAACTGCAGAAAAATGAGCTAATGTGATGTGTTTTTCTACCAAGAAGAAATGAACATGGAAGCGAAGTTATCCACATAAATTAGGACAGACAGCCGGGTCAGTCTGCCCACTCACCCTGCTAGGGCACCAACCAAGCAAGAGTAAAATATTGTATTTGTTTCACTTTGTTTTCCTCTGGATTTTAGAGATTGATACAGGGGAAAAAAAAAAAAAAAAAGGAATCAGGGAGGAGGAACTGGAGGTGAGTCAACCCAGAGACAGTTTCTGTAACAAGGGAAAAGGATCACTGACGATAAATCTCAGGAGATGAAAATTGGTTTTAAAGGAATATTTCAGGAAGCTTTTGTTTTGTTTTGTTATGTGATTGAGAAAAGAGAGAAGAGGAATAAACAGAAAAGTAAAAGGCATAAAAAATGTGAATAGTGAGGAAAAATAATCATCATCCATTTATTCATATGGGAGTCTCTATGACATTAGTAAAAATATTGTGAACATTAAAAAAACAAAAAACAAAAAATCCCCTTGGTAGTCAGGATCCAGAAAGAAACTGCGGCACTGGCTTCCGACACAACGCTACAAAGATAGCAAGCCCTGCTTCCTTCTCTTGGATAAAGCACACAGCTCTAAACTACATTGAAATATCCAAAATGTGTCCAAAGGTCTTTGAAAGTCTGAATTACAATAATTGAACTTGAGTTTGAGAATAGGTCAGCTGAATTTAAAATATTTGCAACAATACAGTTAGAGGTAATTGAGTTGGGAGTCTGTATTTCAGAGGTAAGTCGATCATTGAAAATTCCCTCCTCTGTTTCCTTCCTCTTCACTTTGGTAGCTTTCTCAGCCTCTTTGGATTTGGCTTTATACTTCATGGGCTCTGGGAAGACATTCTGCACCTTATTCCTTTAAGACTTAGATACCCATCAATATGGATAGTCATTGCAGGTTGATTATCTCTCCTCTCCAAATTAACTGTGTGATCTTTAAGGACATGTGCTTTTTTCTTAATGGCATCTCAGCACCCAGCATAGTGCCAGAAGCACAAGAGGACTCAGTAAATATCTGTTGAATGAAAAAGCATGGCAACAGAAAGTGTGGTGTAATTAAAGCATAATTGACGGTGATTATTCCCAATATGGAATTACCAAAAAGTCAGCCCAGACATTTACAACTAATATCCTTTTTAACGAATTATCAAATATGCAGCCACGCCCAGGTGTGAGCATACACTGGACAGGCTTAGTTCTGATGTGGAGTTAATTATCAAACAGACCTGAAAGCCATGATAAGTATTCAGTTGAGTAGCATATAAATTTAAAAAATGAATGTAACAACTAATTGTAAGTCCATTATTGAAGACCCAACGATATGTAAGAAACTCATTTTAGGGTATTCTTTGGCCACTTTTTTGCCAGTTTTGGTACCATGCCTGTTTTATGGTAGAAAACCATGATTTCATGGATCCACCATTAACTGGGTCACCCTGGGAAAATTATTAAATCCAAGTCTTAGATTTTTGATCTTTAAAATGAAAATAATATCATGCTTAGAGGCCTGGTACCAGGATTAAATAGGATGGCAAATGTAAATCACCTAGAACTACCTTTGATACACTGTAAATACCTGTGAATGGTATTTCTCTCTCACCCTCCAGAACAAAACAGCAGCATCAGTGTGTGTATGCACACATGCACACACACACACGCATGCAAACACACACACGCACACACAGTAGAACAGAATATCTTCTTTTCTTTTTGGATTTTGGGACTTCTTTATATATTCTAGATGTAACTCTTTTTGGTAGGTTACATGGTATGAAAAAATTCTTTCCCAGGCTATGGTTTGTGATTTCATTCTCTTAAGAGTAGGAGAGGGAGAAGCAGTCTTCCCACTGAGCAGGGAGCCCAATATGGGGCTCGATGCGAGGCTCGATCCCAGGACCCTGAGATCATAACCTGAGCCGAAGGCAGACGCTTAATGACTGAGCCACCCACGTGCCCCATCTGGAGCCTCTTTTATAAGAGCACTAATCCCACTCATGAGGGCTCTTCCCCAATGACTTAATCACCTCCCAAAGGTCCCACCTCCTAATCCCGTTTCCTTGGGGTTTAGGATTTTAGTATATGAATTTTGGGGAGACACAAACATTCAGACCATTGTAGGGACTACATCAAACTAAAAAGGTTCTGCACAGCTAAGGAAATAACCAATAGAGTGAAAAGGCAACCTATAAAATGGGAGATAATATTTGCAATCCATGTATCTGAAAGGGATCAACCTCCAAAAATATGGAGCTCCTACAACTCAATGGTAAAAAAACCCCAAGTAACCTGATTTTTAAATGTGCTAAGGACTTAGAGATTTCTACAAAGAAGACACACAAATATCCAACAGGTATATGAAAAATGGTCAACATCACTAATCTTCAGGAAAATGCAAGTCAAAACAACAATGTGATATCACTTTGCACCTGTCAGGATGGCTATCATAAAACAAAGACAACAATTGTTGAAGATGTGGAGAAATTGGAACTCTTTGCACACTGCTAGTGGGAATGCAAAATGGTGCAGCTGATGTGGAAAACAGTATGAATGTTCCTCAAAAAATTAAAAATAATGCTGCAATAGCCAAACTATGGAAAGAGCCCAAATGCCCATCAACTGATGAATGGATAAAGAAGTGGTGTATATATGCAATGCAATATTATTCAGCCATCAAAAAGAATGAAAGCTTGCCATTTGCAACAACATGGATGGAGCTAGAGTGTATCATGCTAAGCGATAAGTCAGTCAGAGAAAGAAAAATACCATATGATCTCACTCATATGTAGAATTTAAGAAACAAAACAGGTGAACTTATGGAAAGGAGGAAAAAAGGGAGAGGGAAACAAACCATAAGAGACTTTTAAGGATAGAGAACACACTGAGGGCTGATGGAGGGAGGTGGGTGTGGGGTAGGCTAGATGGGTAATGGGTATTAAGGATGGCACTTGTTATGATGAGCACTGGGTGTTGTATGTAAGTGATGAACCACTGAATTCTACTCCTGAAACCAATATTGCACTGTATATTAACAAACTGAAATTTAAATAAATATTTGAAAAGAAAAATAAATTAAAAATAAAATTACTATATGATCCAGAAAAAAAGTGTCTTTCATAGAGAAAATATTGTTTTACTTCAGATAAATCATTTTTTTTGTATGTCATGTTTTGATGTTGTATCTAAGGACCTATTGCCTAACCAACGTCACAAAAATTATCTCCTATGTTTTAAGAGTTTTATTGTTCTATATTTTTTATATTTTACTTTAAGTCTATCATCCAATTTGAGTTAATTTTTATAAGTGATATACGGCCTAGATCAATTGTTCCAGGACCATTGTTCCAGCACCATTATTTGTTGAATTCCTTCAGTGAATTGTCTTTACACTTCGGTCAAGAATTACCTGATTTCTGGATTCTCCAACCTGTCCCATTGACCTCTGTGCTTACTCTTTGCAAATACCTCTCTTAATCACTGTAGTTTTATAGTAAGTCTCAAAATCACATAAGATGGATCCTCCAACTTTGTTCTTCTTTTTCAAATAATTTTGGCTAGTCTGGTTTCTGTGCTTTCCCATATGCATTTTATAATCAGCTTGTTTATAGCTTGGAAAAAGTCCACTGGGTTTTTGACTAGTATTGTAATAAATGTATAAATCAATTTGAGAAGAACTGTCATCTTAACTGTATTGAGTCTGCTAATAATTGAACGTGATATGTTGCTCCATTTATTTAGTTCCTCTTTGATTTCTGTGATCAGCATTTTGTAGTTTGCAGCATACAGATGCAGCACATATTTCTTTAGATTTATTCCTAAGTACTTCATGTTTAGAGTTATGATAATTGGCATTCTTTTATAATTTTGGTTTCCATTATTCTTTGCTACTATATAAAAATACCATTGATCTTTGTACATTTACCTTGTTCCTCTGGCCTTGTTGTATTCACTTATCATTAGTGAACTTTAGTTCTATGACCTTTTTGTGTGTGTGCTAATGTCTTAAAATTCATAATCACATTACCGGTATATAGGAACAGTTTTACTTTTATCCTTTTCAATCTACATACCTTTTCTTTCTTTCTCTTGCCTTATTGCACTGTTTAGGACTTTCAATGCAATGTTTAAGAAAAATAGTGAAGGAAATGCCCTTGTTCCTTTTTTTTTTTTTTATAAGAATAAAGCAATACTTAATTTTTGGCAAAATGCATATTTCAATCTTGTTTCTGATGTTAGGAAGAAAGCATGCATTCTTCTACTGTTAAGCATGATGTTAGCCATAGGTTTTTTGCAGATGCCCTTTATCAAGTAAGGGAGTTCTCCCCCACCCTCGCTATTTCCATTATAGGAATTTTTATCCGGAATTAAATTTGAACTTGGTTGAATACCTTTACTTCATCTTTGACATAATCATATGATTTTTTCCTTTTTTAGTCTGTTAATATTATAGATTACAATGTTTGATTTTCAAATGTTGAGCTAGCCTTGCATCTCTGCAATAAACTGTACTTGGTCGTGCAGTTATTATTCTTTTTATATACTAGTGAATTCGATTTCTTAATATGGTGTTGTGGATTTTGCATCTATGTTCATGAGAGATATTGGTCTGTAATTTTGTTTTGTGATTTCCTTATTTAATTTCACTGTTGGGGTATTGTTGGCCTAATAACATGAGTTGGGAAGTGTTCCATCTTTTTTTTGTTTTCTAGAAATGTAATTAATGTCATTTCTTAATTAAATGTTGGGTAGACTTCATGAGGCCTGGAGTTTTATTTGTTGGAAGTTTTAAACTACAAATTCAATTTCTTTAATGGATACAGAGTACTCAGAACATCCCTTCCTTCTTCACTGACTTTTTTTCCAACAGCTTTACTAAGATATAATCTACATACCATATAATTCACCCATGTAAAGGGTACCATTCAATGGTTTGGGGTAATATCACAGAGTTGTGCATCCATCACCATGATTAATTTTAAAACATTTTTATAATCCCAAAAAGAAATCCTGCACCTCTTGTCCATCACTCCCAGATCTCCCCATTCTCCTTACATAACCACTAATCTACTTTTTGTGCCTATATATTTGTCTATTGTCTCATATGAAATAACACTGAATACTAATGAATCAAACACTCTGTAGTGTTTGACTGGCTTCTTTCACTTAGCATACTGTTTTCAAGGTTCATCCTTGTTGTAGCATGTAATAGTACTTCATTTTCTTTACAGCTGAATTATATCCCATTACATGCACATATCATGTTTTATTTTTTTAAAGATTTTATTTATTTGAGAGAGAGAGAGAGAGAGAGCACGAGCAGAGGGAGGGGCAGGCTTCCTGCTGAGCAGGGAATGAGATGCGGGGCTCAATCCCAGGACCCTGAGCCGAAGGCAGATGCTTACCGACTGAGCCACCCAGACGCTCCCATATCATGTTTTATTTATCATTTCATCAATGGTGAACATTTGGGTTGTTTCCACTTTTGAGCTATTATGATTAATGCTGATATGAGTATTCATGTATAAGTTTTTGTACAGACATATGTTTTCATTTCTCTTGGGTATGTACTTAGGAATGGAATTGCTGGATCATATGGTAAATGATGTGTTTCACTGCTTTTAAACTGTCTGACTGTTTTCCAAAGTTGCTTCACCATTTTACATTCCCATAGTGTATGAGGATTCCAATTTCTTCACATCCTTTTCAGTACTTGTTATGATCTGCTCAATGACATTTAAATGTTTGCATCCTTCAAGGATGCAAGGTCCATTTCATCTAGTTCATCAAATTTACGTGCACATAGTTGTTTGTAGTATTTTATTATTACCCTTTTAATGCCTGTGGTTTATCTTCCCTTCCATTCCTGATATTAGTAATTTGTGTTTTGTCTTTTCTCAGTTTCCAGGGGCACTGCTGTCATCACCTTAGGAGTGGACTTGCCTTGCACAGGACTGAGAGGATTAACAGAGTTTCATGCCATACACTCACTCCCACATATCTATCCTCTGGCCTGAGAAAAGGGACTTTTTTTGGAGCTTGTCTGTGCCTGGGGCAAACTTCCCAGATTCAGACTGTCCAAGAGTCTAAGCCAGGAAATACGGAAAGAAAAAAAAAGAGAATTCAGGGAGCTTACCATTGTATGAGGTCATTCTTTAATTTCTGATTTCCTCTCAAGTCTGCTATTACTTTTGAGAGTTTGCCAAAGATTTATTTTATGTATTATGTCCAAAGTTGTAGCTGTCATCAGTGGGAGAGATAGGGAGAGATGTACTTACTCCATTTAAAACTGGGACTGGTATCACCAGCTATCCAGTCTTGCCTACAACTTACTGTCAGCATAAACTCCCTGTGTTATCCTGGAAATGTACTCAATTTTCTACTCACTTTTCCCTAAGGGTACAATACTCTAAGGATGATTTTGAAACATTACAAGAAGCTGAAGTATCTTCTCAATCAAAAGATAATTAAATTATGTTCAGTATAATTCTATCTCTAATTACATTGTAATGTAATACAATTATTTTGATATTTTTTCCAGCAAGAGTGTACTTACCTCTTTAATTTAAATAATGTTGAGCTCATATTTTTGTCCATATTTCCTCCATGCGGTCTTCTCTGACATACAAAACTTATACTACTTTCATTATTTTCTAACCTGTTTTTTTAATATTATGCATTTGGCCCCTTAATGTATTCTTAATTTGTATCATAAAATAATCCTGCTATTTAATTCAACCATAGTTAAACACCTGGAAGATTTGGATCATGTTCTACTTTTCAGCACTTAGCTTAATGCTATACTCCTAGTAAGTAAATGCCAAATAAATTTTGACTGAAAAATAGAAGTAAAAGAAGCTTAATCCTTTATTATATTCTGACCCCAAAATGGCAGAGAAGATAATATTGTATCTATAAACTTATTTGCTGAAAACTTAGATACAGGGTTACCGGTATAATGCTGATAAATGCTTTATAGATAAATGCTGATAAATAAGAGGTAGTAAAGCAAGAACAGAAGAGGAAAAGTTACACTTACTCTCAGGATTAAAGTCTAATGTTTTCTCTTTTATTATTATGGATGGAGATGGAATGTGTGGAAGGGTTTTGGTTAAAGATGAAAATTTTGAATTGATTAAACTCTCTTTCCATAGTGATGCATTAAAAAAAAGCTGGTGATCTCCAAATTAGACCTCGTAATTATCTGAGAAGATCAGGGATTAATAGTCTCCTGCAACTATGTGATAGAGAGAGCTCATAAATAAGTTAGTGCTTAAATATTTAGGTCCAGGGTACTTTTCTCAATTTTCTATAATTCGAGTATCATGATGTATACAGCATCAAGAACAAGATATTGTACATCTCTGTTGCATTTTGCATTATACTTTCCTCTTCATTATCCCCCAATACATTTATGCTTCTAGAAGAGAGGAGGAATTTATCTTATTTATTTTTTTCTCCATTCAGCACTTGATAGGTATAGTGTTTGTGCATCGCTGTGGTACAAAGAGATGTTAAAGAGATTACCTAATTGTGATCTAATGATATGCCATTGTGCTCTCATTTTAATGTAGGTGAACATTATCATCTTATTTTATGGTCAGCATTTTTAAAGACTTTTAAAACACTATACTGATATGTGAAAACCCTTATTATTATTATTAATTTAAATTCTTCGTCAGTTTCTCATTCCTTTTATCATTTGGTTTTATACTCTCACTATCAACACACTGGAAATAGGGGTTTCCTTCTCCTGCCTGTGTAAGGGGGGAGTTCCAAGCTGAAGGTTCTTTCTTTGCTCATCTTGTGTCTTTGTTACAGGAAGGACAGCAATTTGAAGTGCAGTCTTCCCCATTATCCTGGGGAGATGGATGTTGCTGATAACTGAACAAACATCCAGGAGAGTATTTGAGTATGACAACCAAATAACAAAATTATCGTAAAGTTTGATTTAAAAATATGGGATTATCCAAGATCAAATGGCATTGAATTTTTTAAACTGCTATGTACTTTCCTAGGAGGACAAAGAAAAGCTTCTGAGGTTTGATTCTAACATACATTTTAAACTAATCATTCTTCTTAACATGAGGGTCCTCTTTTATATCATTTACCTTTATAATCTTCTTCTATCCTTCTGCACTTCTTTTAATAAAGTTCTAAAATGGCATCTTATCATTGCATCGGGTGCACACTTTTGAGTAAGAGTTTATTAGCCCTTGATGGGTCAGAAGAGAAACGTGTGATAACATGCAGCTTTCACAAAAAAGTTAGAAACCACTGGTTTGTTCAAATCAGCATTTGCCAGGAAACACCTCAGAGATACATGAAGTTACTGAAAGCTAATCTGATCATTTGTAAGCTTTAAAGAGTCCCTCTAAATATCTTTGCTCTGACAGTTGTGTGAAATATTTATTAAAAAAAAACTGTATAGGTTTGATATACAGAGATGTTCTCAAACTTGCTTTACACATTTAAAAATATTAAACTGTCATTAAAATGACTCAGCATTTTAATTAGTTCTTGATCCCTTTTTGATTCTCTAAAAGAGTTACTATTTCTGAAAAAAAAAAATTCTTTAAATAAATGCCTTCACTACAATCTCAGATCGATCCGATGATTTAGACTTTCACTGCTTTTCTTTCAGTATAAAATGCACTATGTGTCTTGTATTATTGTATTCCTTAAGCGTATGTAATAGCACTATGTTTCAAAAATAGAATTAGGCTGAGCTGCTAACGATCAGTCAAAAAATATCCTTTGCTCTTTCTTGTGCTACTTATAATTTGAATTTTTAAAATGTTTTTCCCTTCAAAATGATCTTAATTTGAAGAAAAGACACACTGATAAACCTGTATCATAAAAATAATATTTCAGGAAGTGAAAGCAATTTTGAAGATAAAACTATCAGAATTAGGATTTATGTAGGATTTTGAGAATTTGAATCAGCTAGATAGTAAATCTACCAGTGCATATCAAGTCTAGAATGTAGGTAAATGACTCAGATTTAAAAATAATAAGGTAAGCGATGTGCATTAACACTATAGATCTTCTAGTTCATCTCTCTTTTAGCAGTTGAGGAGATGGGGTCCATATAGTTTAAGGGACTTTCACAATTATATTTTGGGAAACCTAAGTCAAGAACTTTGGATTTTCAGATTCTCTACGTGATACTTTCTTCCTCTGACCGTGGCACATAAAGTAACATTTAGAGTAATATTTGTGAACTCGTCTCCAATGTCTCTAAGGCTATGAAACCATCTAGCATGAATTAGTCATGGAGAGGACTCCTTTGTCCATATGATTCTGTTCTGTCAATCAGTGAATTTATGGGTCCTCAGTGAGCTGTGTATGCATTATTTATTCATCTATTTAACATATATTTATTGAGTGTCTACTCTATGCCAGGTCCTTTGCTAGTTTCCAAAATTAGATGTTAAAGCAGAAAGTAGGGGGAGTTGAGAGATACAGACACTCAAAAACATATAGTTTGTTTAGGCACATGGAAAAAAAAATGAGCATATCCAGAATATAAAACATTTAGAAGTGGAGGAGGAGCGAGATGGCAGAGGAGTAGGAGACCTAAATTTCATCTGGTCCCAGGAATACAGCTAGATAGCTCTCAAACCATTCTGAACACCTACAAACTCAACAGGAGATCAAAGAAAAGAATAGCAGCAACTCTCTGAAAAGAAAAGCGACCACTTTCTGGAAGGTAAGACATGCGGAGAAGTGAATCCGAGGTGATATATGGGAAGATAGACCGTGGGGGGAGGGAGCCTCCATCGGCCACTACCAGCAAGTGATAGAGCAGCGGAGCACAAAATTGGAACTTTTAGAAGTCTGCTCCGCTGAGGGAAGTTGCTCCAGTGGCTAAGGGGCCCTCGCTGGAACAATGTGGTCTCAGGACCCTCAGGGTCACAGAAAGACCGGGGGTGCCTGAGTGTGGCAGAGCTCCCAGGTATCGGAGCAGGGAAGCCAGCTACAAAGACAGAGATGAGGAGTGGGCTCTCAGGTGAGGGTTGCCATAAATTGTGAACTGTGGCACAGTCGGGTCACTGCTCATCGAGCAGGGACCCCACAAGTGGAAGATCCGTGGAGACTCCCCTTCCTCCCCTGGGAGGAGTGGCGCAGGAGTGCACCGCAGGGATCTGCTGGGTTTGGAGGCTACAAACGGGGTCGTGTGCCAGAGATAGAAATGCTCAGTCTCAGGCTGGGTGAGCACAGAGTGTGACCGGAGACCAAGGAGAGAGGAGTGATTGACTGCTTTTCTCTGGGGGCTCACTGAGGAGTGGGGTCCCAACCTCTCAGCTTGCTTATTTTTGTATATATATAAGTTTTTCTTTTGTTAAAATTTTGGGAGGCAGTTTCTTCTAACAGAGCAAAATATACCCAAAATCTAGTTTGTGACTCTGTTCTATTCACCAGCCTGATCATATTCTTTTTTTTTTCTCTTTATTTTCCCCCCAGTTTTGGGTCTCTTCTGATTTGCTTAATGTATATTTTTCTGGGGTCGTTGTCACCCTGTTAGCACTTTGTTCTCTCATTCATCTATTCTCCTCTGGACAAAATGACTAGATGGAAAAACTCACCTCAAAAATAAAACAAAAAAAAAAAAACAAGAGGCAGTACTGACTGCCAGGGACCTAATCAATATGGACATTAGTAAGATGTTGAACTAGAGTTCAGAATGATGATTATAAAGATACTAGTTGGGCTTGAAAAAAGCATAGAAGATACAAAGGATCCCTTTTTGGAGAAATAAAAGAACTAAAATCTAACCAAGTCAAAATCAAAAAGGCTATTAATGAGGGCAATCAAAAATGGAAGCTCTAACTGCTAGGATAAAAGAGGCAGGAGACCAAATGATGGAGAATAAAGAAGCTGAGAAAAAGAGAGATAAACAACTACTGGATCACAAGGGAAGAATTTGAAAGATAAGTGATACCATAAGATGAAACAATATTAGAATAACTGGGATCCCAGAAGAAGAAAGATGGGGCAGAAGGTATATTGGAACAAATTATAGCAGAGAACTTCCCTAATTTGGGGAAGGAAACAGGCATCAAAATCCAGGAGGCACAGAGAACCCCCTCAAAATCAATAAAAATAGGCCAACACCCTGACATCTAATAGTAAAACTTACAAGTCTCAGAGACAAAGAGAAAATCCTGAAAGCAGCTCGGGACAAGAGATCTGTAACCTACAATGGTAGAAATATTAGATTGGCAGCAGACCTATCCACAGAGACCTGGCAGGCCAGAAAGGACTGGCAGGATATATTCAGGGCACTAAATGAGAAAAATAATGCAGCCAAGAATAGTATATCCAGCTAGGCTGTCATTGAAAATAGAAGGAGAGATAAAAAGTTTCCAGGACAAACAAAAACTAAAGGAATTTCCAAACACAAAACCAGACCTACAAGAAATATTGAAAGGGGTCCTCTAAGCAAAGAGAGAGCCTAAAAGTAACATAGACCAGAAAGGAACACAGACAATATACAGTAACAGTCAACTGGTAGACAATACAATGGCACTAAATTCATATCTTTCAATAGTTACCCTGAATGTAAAATGGGCTAAATGCCCCAATCAAAAGACACAGCATATCAGATTGGATAAAAAACACAAGATCCTTTGATATGCTGTCTGCAAGAGACTCATTTTAGACCCAAAGACACATCCAGATTGAAAGTGAGGGGGTGGAAAACACCCTCATCAGAAGGACATCAAAAGAAAGCGGGGATGGCAATCCTTATATCAGAGAAATTACATTTTAAACCAAAGACTATAACAAGAGATGAGGAAGGACACTATATCATACTTAAAGGGTCTATACAACAAGAAGATCTAACAATTCTAAATATCTATGCCCCTAACATGGGAGAAGCCAATTAATAGCAAAATCAAAGAAACACATCGACAATAATATAATAATAGTAGGGGAGTTTAACATCCCCCTCACTAAAATGGACAGATCACCTAAGAAAAATATCAACAAGGAAATAAAGGATTTAAAGGACACACAGGACCAAATGGACTTCACAGACATATTCAGAACATTCCATCCCAAAGCAACAGAATACACATTCTTCTCTAGTGTACGTAGAACATTCTCCAGAATGGATCACAACCTGGGTCACAATTCAGGTCTCAACTAGTACCAAAAGACTGGGATCATTCCCTGCATATATTCGGACCACAATGCTTTGAAACTAGAACTCAATCACAAGAAGAAAGTTGGAAAGAACTCAAATACATGGAGGCTAAAGAGCATCCTACTAAAGAATGAATGGGTCAACCAGGAAATTAAAGAGGAGTTAAAAAAAATTCATGGAAACAAATAAAAATGAAAACACAACTGTTCAAAATCTTTGGGATGCAGCAAAGTTGGTCCCAAGAGGAAAGTATATAGCAATACAAGCCTTTCTCAAGAAACAAGAAAGTTCTCAAATACACAACCTAAACCTACACTTAAAGGAGCTGGAGAAAGAACAGCAAATAAAGCCTCAACCCACCAGGAGAAGAGAAATAATAAAGGTCAGAGCAGAAATCAAAGAAATAGAAACCAAAAGAAGAGTAGAACAGATCAATGAAAGTAGGAGCTGGTTCTTTGAAAGAATTAATAAGATTGATAACCCCCTGCCCAGACTTATCAAAAAGAAAAGAGAAACAACCCAAATAAATAAAATCATGAATGAAAGAGGAGAGATCACAACCAACACCAAAGAAATACAAACAATTATAAGAACATATTATGAGTAACTCTATGCCAGCAAATTAGATAATCTGGAAGAAATGGATGCATTTCTAGAGATGTAGCAACTACCAAAACAGAAGAAATAGAAAACCTGAAGAGACCCATAACCACTAAGGAAACTGAAGCAGTCATCAAAAATCTCCCAACAAACAAAAGCCCAGGGCCAGATGGCTTCCCAGAGGAATTCTACCAAACACTTAAAGAATTAATACCTATTCTTCTGAAACTGTTCCAAAAAATAGAAATGGAAGGAAAACTTTCAAACTCATTTTATGAGGCCAGCAATACCTTGATCCCAAAACCAGACAAAGACCCCATCAAAAAGGAGAATTACAGACCAATATTCCTGATAAACCTGGATGCAAAAATTCTCACCAAAATACTAGCCAATAGGATCCAACAGTACATTAAAAGGATTATTCACCATGACCAAGTGGGATTTATCCCTGGGCTGCAAGGTTGGTTCAACAACCACAAATCAATCAATGTGATACAATACATTAATAAAAGAAAGAACAAGAACCACATGATCCTCTCAATTGATGCAGAAAAAGCATTTGACAAAGTACAGCATCCTTTCTTGATTAAAACTCTTCACAGTGTAGGGATAGAGGGTACATACCTTAATATCATAAAAGCCAACTATGAAAAACCCACAGCAATATCATTCTCAATGGGGAAAAACTGAGAGCTTCTCCCCTAAGGTCAGAAACACAGTAGGGATCTCCACTATCACCACTGCTATTCAACATAGTACTAGAAATCCTAGCCTCAGCAATCAGACAACAAAAAGAAATAAAAGACATCTGAATCAGCAAAGAAGAAATCAAACTCTCACTCTTTGCAGATAATATGATACTTTATGTGGAAAACCCAAAAGATTCCTCCCCAAAACTGCTAGAATTCATACAGGAATTCAGTAAAGTTGCAGGATATAAAATCAATGCACAGAAATCAGTTGCATTTCTATACACCAACAATGAGACAGAAGAAAGAGAAATTAAAGAGTTGATCCCATTTATAGTTGCACCCAAAACCATAAGATACCTAGGAATAAATCTAACCAAAGAGGCAAAGAATCTGTACTCAGAAAACTATAGAATACTCATGAAAGAAATTGAGGAAGACACAAAGAAATGGAAAAACGTTCCGTGCTCATTGATTGGAAGAACAAATATTGTGAAACTGTCTATGCTACCTAGAGCAATCTACACATTTAATGCAATGCCTATCAAAATACCATCAACCTTCTTCAAAGAAATGGAACAAATAATCCTAAAATTTGTATGGAACCAGAAAAGACCCTGAATAGCCAGAGGAATGTTGAAAAAGAAAAGCAAAGCCGGTGGCATCACAATTCCTGACTTCAAGCTCTATTACAAAGCTGTCATCATCAAGACAGTATAGTACTGGCACAAAAACAGACACATAGATCAATGGAGCAGAATAGGGAGCCCAGAAATGGACCCTCAACTCTATGGTCAACTAATCTTCGACAAAGCAGGAAAGAATGTCCAATGGAAAAAAGACAGTCTCTTCAACAAATGGTGTTGGGAAAATTGGACAGCTACATGCAGAAGAATGAAACTGGACCATTTCCTTACACCACACACAAAAATAGACTCAAAATGGATGAAAGACCTGAATGTGAGACAGGAATCCATCAATATCCTTGAGGAGAACCCAGGCAGCAACCTCTTCGACCTCAGCCACAGCAACTTCCTCCTAGAAACATTGCCAGGGCAAGGGAAGCAAGGGCAAAATTGAACTTTGGGACTTCATCAAGATAAAAAGCTTCTGCACAGCAAAGGAAACAGTCAACAAAACCAAAAGACAACCGACCGAATGGGAATAGATATTTGCAAAGGACATATCAGATAAAGGGCTAGTATCCAAAATCTATAAAGAACTCATCAAACTCAACACCCAAAGAACAAATAATCCAATCAAGAAACGGGCAGAAGACATGAACAGACTTTTTTCCAAAGAAGACATCCAAATGGCCAACAGACACATGAAAAAGTGTTCAACATCGCTCGGCATCAGGGAAATCCAAATCAAAACCTCAATGAGATACCACCTCACACCAGTCAGAATGGCTAAAATTAACAAGTCAGGAAATGACAGATGTTGGTCAGGATGCCGAAGAAGGGGAACCCTCCTACACTGCTGGTGGGAATGCAAGCTGGTGCAGCCACTCTGGAAAACAGTATGGAGGTTCCTCAAAAAGTTGAAAATAGAGCTACCCTAGGACCCAGCAATTGCACTCCTGGGTATTTACCCCAAAGATACAAATATAGTGATCTGAATGGGCACCTGCACCCCAATATTTATAGCAGCAATGTCTACAATAGCCAAACTATGGAAAAAGCCTAGATGTCCATCAACAGATGAACAGGTAAAGAAGATGTGGTATATATATACAATGGAATATTATGCTGCAGTCATCAAAAAATGAAATCTTGCCATTTGCAACAACATGGATGGAACTAGAGGGTATTATGCTAAGTGAAATACGTCAATCAGAGAAAGACAATTATCATATGATCTCACTGATAGGAGGAATTTGAGGAACAAGACAGAGGATCATAGTGGAAGCGAGGGAAAAATTAAATAAGATGAAACCAGAGAGGGAGACAAACCATAAGAGACTCTTACTCTCAGGAAACAAACTGAGGATTACTGGAGTGTAGGGGGGTGGGAGGAATAGGGTGGTTGGGTGATGGACATTGGGGAGGGTATGTGCTATGGTGAGCGCTGTGAATTGTGTAAGACTGATGAATCACAGACCTGTACCCCTGAAACAAATAATACATTATATGCTAATTTTAAAAAGTAAAAAAACAAAAAAAATCAGAAGTTATGGTAAGCAATCTGTTAAATGGCCCAATGACCTTGCATCCTGATATTTATACCCTGTCTTCAAGTGGCTTAGTAACCCATTGAACTTAGTAACTCCCTTTTAACAAATTGAATATAGCAAAAATGATGGTATACCACCTCAGAAATTAGATTATACAAAAAGTTGACTTCCACCCTAGGCTCTCTCTTTCTTTTACTCTCTCCCTTGTTTGGATTGCTCGCTCTGAGGGAAGCCAGTTGCCATATTGTGAGAACACTCAGGCAGCATATGAAGAGGCCCACATAGCAGGAAACTGAAGTCTCCTGCTAACATCCATGTGAATGAGCTTGGAAGCAGATCCTTCAGCCCTGGTTGAGAGTTGGATGAGGGCAACCCTGGCCAAAAGCTTAACTGCAACCTCATGAGAGCCCCTGAGCCAGAACCACCCGGGTAAGCTGCTTTCAGATTCCTGACTCTCAGAAACGGTGAGACAGTAGCTGCTTTCAGATTCCTGACTCTCAGAAACGGTGAGACAGTAAATGTTTGTTGTCTTAATTTGCTAAATTTTAGGGTAATTTTTTATGCAGCAATAGATAACTAATATAGAGAGGGTAAGTTTTGCTATTGTACAGTTTTTAAGGAGGCAGGGTAATGAAATGGTAATTTGGCGGACAGATCACAGTACTGGAGGAAACGAGCCATAAAAGGCTGAGTCAGCACTGATGAGAAAGGCTTGTCCATTCACTATTGGGATATATTGTGTAAGTCAATTATTCTAAATAAAATAAAAGTTTAGCCACTAAGTTTTCAGAGCTCGAAAAGACGTCAGGAAAAAAAAAAAAAAGGATGATCCATCAATTCAGGGTGCATTATATCAGATTATGAAAGCTTACTGAGGACTTCCAAAAAAGGGAAAAAAAGCAATTAACAACAAAACCTAATTGCTTTATTCTGTATGATTAAAGTAGATGTGTGAGGGGTTCCTGGGTGGCTCAGTAGGTTAAGCATCTGCTTTTAGCTCAGGTCATGATCCCAGGGTTCTGGGATTCTGGGATTGAGCCCCACCCCAAGCCCCATGTTGGGCTTCCTGCTCAGCGGGGAGTCTGCTTCTCCCTTTCCTTCTGCCCCTCCCTCTGTTCTTCTCCCTCTCTCTCTCTAATAAATAAATAAATAAAATCTTTTTAAAAAGTAGGTGTGTGAGAGTGACTATGTGTGTGTGTTTTTATTGGTATCTTCAAATACATCTGGGGGGGATAAATGAGTTATGATGCAATAGTTACACAAGGTTGTATAATTAAAAGAGTTTGGAAAATTCTACAGAATGTAGTCACATGAAACTTATTCAAGAATACAGCAAAGCAGGAGACAGAATGTGCCAGCCAGCACCAAGACCTGGAGATCTGCAGGCGCATCTATACAGAGTCCTTTCTTAATCACACAGAATGCACTTCAGTTTCTGCGTTATGAACCATCAAGATATATGCAAAAAAGTGTGGGTTTGGGAGAGTTCAGGCAAAAGATTCCAGTAGAGTCTTTTATGTCCCACTGGTCAAATAGCCAAGCTGAGCAATGTTACTAGTTAAACAAGTGTAAGCCATCAATTGTGTAAGCCACCAATAAACACATTCTAAATTACTAGTTAGTCCATCATCTTTATCATAGCCGACAGTCAGCACCAGACTTCCAGACACCCCTGGAGATGTCCCAGTCATGCTGTAAGATAACTCTGTTTTACACTATGACTAATAAACACAAAATAATTATTTTACATATAATATAGCATGTGTACTTGCATAGTTATAATAATATTAAATATAATAAGTGATATGATAAAATATCTATATATACTGTATTATTATAAATGGATATAAACATATGCGTATGTATGTATATGTGTGCATATGTCATTTATGCATACATATATATAGATATAAATTCATAATGCGCAAAAAAGATAATATTTACCATGTAAGAAATCTGGTTTTTGACAAAGACAAAACACATGACAAATATAAACAATAAGCAAATATAAATAATTAAGTATAAGCTGATAACAATACAATCAAAGTTATAAAGTTTTAAAATTCTGTAGTTAGGTTCATGATATTCTAAGCCTGCTTGGTGGGATTTCTGTACTAATATCTTTTAAAGAGGATAGTGAATTGCTTTCTTTGTCATGTGAGTGATTGAATGATTTTGTTTGCCTGAATGTACTCCAGGCTCTTTTCAGAATTTTTTTTTCTTGCAGTCTCTTGACTTTCTGTTCTATTTTGGATCAGTCACTTTATAGACCTAGTAGGGATCTGCCATCTTGTCATTTTATCCACTACATTCCTGAGTTAGATTCACGATCAGTTTTCCATCTCTTACTAGGTCTGTTTTTTCCTCTTGTTTGTCTTTGCAAGTTATTTCTCAAAAAGAATTTGTGCAACTTAGATACTCTGGGTTCTTACGCAGACAAAAAACTTTTTATTTTACACACATTTTGGATGAATGTAGTATTCTAAGTTCAAATTAATTTGCTCACTGAGTGTGAAGCCATTGCTTGGTTGCTTTCCAGAATCCACTGTTGCTGGTCAGTCCGTCTCAGGCAAGATGGAACCTTAATCTCTTTGATGACCTCTATTTGTGCATATTCTGGATTGAGAGGTTTGCTGCTCTCTTTCTTCTATCTGCATGTTTCCAGATACTTTCTATCTTCTGGGTTCAGTTTTTTCCTGATGAGGCCACACCCATGCTTTTGTTACTATGGGTTTATTCCCTCTTGTGTCCCTTTACTGTTACTTTAAAGGGATGTTAAACAAAGGTGGGATAGATATATCTTGTCAGTCTGCTTTCTTGCTAACTTTTTAAATAGATAAAAAACAGGGGGAAAAAACACATTTTAAGCCTCTGGTCTCAAAATTATTTGATTATAATTGTGAAGATAGGATAAATATATATTTTTAATATTTTATTTATTTATTTGAGAGAGAGAGAGAGAGAGAGAGCACAAGCAGGGGGAGGGGCAGAGAGAGAAGCAGACTCCCTGCTGAGCAGGGAGCCCGATGAGATGAAGGCTTCCACCCCGGGACTCCAGGACTGTGACTTCAGCTGAAGGCAGATGCTTAACTGACTGAGCTACCCAGGTGCCCCAGCATAAATATATTAATAAACACAAATAATAAACAATTCCCATGTAGAAGTACACTTGGTAGAAAGAAGAATAAAGTAGGAGAGATGGTAAGAGAAGTATAATATTTTAACTTACTGCTTCTTCCCTCAATTTTTATTATTATTTTTTTTTATCAATACTCTTAATTCCTCTTTCTGGTTACATAGGAATTTTGAGGCAAGTGGTAAAAGAATGCACATAGCCTTTCTTAGATCACTGTAACCTACAATCAACATAGACTTTAGAATATCTGGAACCTTAAAGAAATACTGCCAGCAGTGTTTATAACAAATGATACCTTTAAAAACCCCTACATCAGCAGAGAAATTTTATAATATAAATTGTTCACTTAACTTTAACTGCTACAGATTTTGGCAGACAGTGAAAGTAAATGGTGGATGATCACCAGAATATATTACATTTTCCAAGGTACCACTGGGTTACTAATACATTTCAGAAGAAACTTGTTCCAAGGTCCTTAGCCTGCGATGTGGGATTGTTAAACAGTAATACTTTCTTTTGTAATTGACTTAAGAGTAAGTTGCAATTACCATTAGCTTGAAAATTTAACTTGGGAAATGAAAATATATGTCAGCAGAAATCAGCATGGGCACACGGTGAGAAAGAATTTCCAGTTGCCTAAAATTTCTTTATTTTTTCTTGAACTATCTCTATCCTCACTGAGTTGGTTAATGGAAAACTGACCAATGTTTATTCCACTTGATCTGCTCCTGGTCTTGTTCTCCCAACTGTGGTTGTCATTGAAAATACCCTTTCTTCCTTCAGTCAAATCATCTCTTCTTCCTCCATTGAAAATCCTGAGATACAGAATATGTTTATAGTTTTTCCCAAGTTTATAGTTTGTACCAAGAGGTGAAATAATCTTTAACTCACCCAATTATGATAAACAACTTGTTGACTTCACTGAAGAAAATACTCACATCTATTAACAAAGCTTGTAGATAGCCCTGTTATTTGAAGATGTGGGCCTGATCATTTGTTTCTGTCTTTACAATGATAGGATTTTTCAGCATTTGCTTTTATAGCCACAAAGCTTAATAATATAAAGGCAATACTGTCTTCTTCTGCCAACAGCTATAGGCGCTATTTACCTTAGAAATGCTTAAACCTTCACTCACTACACATACTCTCATCTTGGAAATGTGGCAATGTCCTCATGTCCATTGTGGTATGCCCACACAACCAGGACTACGTTTAAGGAGTCCCAGGAAAAACATGATATGAAAGACAGTTGGGAAAGAGAGGCTGGAGATGAAATGGCTAAAACTATTGCCAATTAAGCTCTACTATCTGCACCAATTATTTAACACCAGAGGAAATGCAATCCGATTTATACATTCACATGGTTACTGCTCACTTCAAAGCCAGAGAAAAGAAAATCTGAGAGACCTACCACCTCAGTTTATTTTCTAGTCTCAGTGAACTTGAATCTCAAATTTAGTTTTACAGATGAGTATGTAAAATTTTACCAGCTCACATCAATAAATACATAACCAGACTTTCCAGACTACATATTAAGATCTCTAAAAAAGTAAAATTAACTATCTTTACCACCGAGGGCTATTCATACATGAAATAGATATTTGTAACAACTAAAGGGAGTTATTTCATTAGTTTCATAAATCTGACTTTCAAGATGGAGTAGAAGGAAGGAGACTCCTGCCAGATATTTGTCTACATTTTAAAAAAAACATACACTATGTTAGAGCTCTCAAAACATTTTACAGTAATTCTCCTATAAAGAGACTTAATTGTCTGATTACCCAGTAGATAATAGCCTCGCCCAGAGCTTCCTGTGTTGTGACAAGGGTGTGCTTGAGCGGGTTACTGATGTGTTAAGGTATCCATCCCTGTAGCTCTCAGGATTGCTGGGAGGGACCTAACACTGCTTAGCACTCCAGAGCCACCGATTCTCTCTGGCCTTAAATAGCCACTACTCCTTCCCAGGGGCTATGTACACACTATGATTTTAGAAGACACTGGTTTATGCTGTTACAAAAAATATTTAGTACTTAGTAGATCTTAAAATAAATGAAGTCAAACTCCCCGTCCTTTGGATTTAACACAAAATCATATATTTTGATACAGTTTCACTCTACCTGTGAACAATAATAGGATACAATCCCATTACTGTTTTCTTGTCATTGTTATTAAAGAACAAAGGAAGAAATCATTGAAGGATAAATGTTTTTATCACTTTTTCCCCAGACTTCACAGATTCCTGTATGTCTACCTTTGGCACTCTCTTGGCAGCAGAATCACATTCACATCAGATATTCTGCTAAGGCACATCCACCCTGGAACATACTTAGATTTGAAGTGCTACCATAATACCTCACTTAATACATCTATCAGGAATAAAGCATGCTTTTATACTTGTCTTTAAGTTTTATAGACCATCAAAAAGATTGGGTTTGGCAACAGGATGCTGAAAGGCAGTGCTCCTAACTGGGTGATTATGGCAGCATTTCTGTTGTCCTGACATAGATGATGACCAATGTAAGTTGGTAAAGTCAGTCCTCAATTTCCCTTCTTTGGGTCCTTTTACTCCCTTGTTGATGTTCCTCCTCTCCTGCTCTTTGACACGCCCACATCCCTTTGCTCACAGACTCCAAAGCCTGTTCTTGTGCCAGGGAGTCTGCCTGTATGAGGGTCTCAGCGTGAGGCCAAGCACTATCTCCACAGAAGCTCAAAGCCAGGACTTGCCAACCCCCGCCCCCATACCGACAGTCAGGGTGTGGGCACATGATTTACACTCTCTCGGGATATGATGCCTCTGCTAGGGAAGTTGAATTCAGGGCAAGTGAGACAAAAGCAGGAGTTTGTTTAGGTTTTTATTCCATTGATGGAAATATCTGGAATGTGGTGACAAATGAATGTACCACCTGTAGGGTCCAGTGTTATAACATTAGGATGCCAATAATGGCATTAAATGTTCAGAGAGGGCTAGAAGGGCACCTCGCATGACTACTCTTCGGGATGACTAGCTGAATTCTAATATGTGGCATCCCTTGTAGTCTATCTTCCTGTGTTTGTGTGTTTGTCTGTTTTTCTACTCGAGTTAGCCGTAGATTCCACTGTTTGGAATCCAGAGCTAAAACTGGAACTTCATGCCTAATCCTTTACATATAAGTTATTGTTGTATTTATCCCTACCACGTAAAGGCCCATAAAATAAATCTGAATTAATCTTTTTATTGAAAGTATGTGCAAATAAGATGAGAAAGAAAGGTGTGATCTATTTCTCTTTCTAGATAATATCTTCCTTGGCTGGAGAACATGCATCAAAGCCTGGTCATAGGAGTTTTAGACTTAAAGAAGGTACGAGACCCTAGAACTTCTTTGTGCTGGTGCACATCCACTTAGCAGGTCCATATTCTTCACTTCTTTTTCCAATGTTTCCTTCTTTTTAGGCCTTTCCTACTTATACCTCACTTAGCATCAGCCTCAAAGTTACATAGTTTACATAGTCCAGACATAGGAATATTTCAGGCCCTCTTTATGATTTTCTGAAATCCATTTTTTTTTTTTTTTTAAAGATTTTACATATTTATTTGAGACAGAGAGAATGAGAGAGAGAGCACATGAGAGGGGGGAGGGTCAGAGGGAGAAGCAGGCTCCCTGCCGAGCAGGGAGCCCGATGCGGGACTCGATCCAGGGACTCCAGGATCATGACCTGAGCCGAAGGCAGTCGCTTAACCAACTGAGCCACCCAGGCGCCCTTCTGAAATCCATTTTTAAGCACTCTATATTATTTCCTCTTTTGACAATAAAATTTCTGCCATGTCAGAATGTATTCTTTTATTAATAAAGTTATTATCAACTGTGGTTTTTTAGGTTATTCCATGTACTTCTCTCAGGATCTAACCTTACCATAAAGGTCAAAAAGCCTTTGCATCCCCAGGATATACAGATTTCAGTTTTTATAGCACTTCTCTTTTCCTGACAGGCTTATATTTCCAATTAATTAAAATGGCAAGATAAAGAAGTATCCTCAGCCCACTAACTAGATATGGATCCTATTCAAATCCAATTATCTTTAGGCAGAAAACAGGTTTTCCACTCAGAAGTTCTAGTAGCTGCTTTCTTTAACTCACAATGCTGGCCCAGGATACCCAAATCCTGCAGCCACAGAAGTACATCGGAAGCCATGGGATCTTCCTCTTCTATAAAGAGGCTGGGTTGTCATTTAACTTCTGATTTTGGCATCACCAACATGGATACACTTGTTTATCCAGGTTAGCCAAATGATCGGCAGATAGAAGCTTCCTGTTAATGCTGACTGTGTTAAAGGGTGTCAGATTAGAGCTGAGGCTAAAAGTAAGAAAGTACTAACTGGAGGTCCTGTCTCAAACTGTTACCAGGGGAAGGAAGTTCACCAGCAGCAGTTTCTGAATTTGAAGGCATGGTTGCTACCCCTTACAGGGATTTGCTAGAACCATTAGTGAAATTAGGTTCAGTGGGATCTTACACCAGATGCCATTCAAAGATAGTTCCTATAAGTAATAGAATACATAAAAGTCACGATCTCTTGTTCAAAAGCTTGCTAAGGATCTTTTAAACATCTGACCCCAAGTTTTCTGTAAGTAGCTAATATCTCACTCTGGACAGTAATTAATCACTTCCCTGACCTTTCCTCTGCCCCAGCCTTTGACATAGTCCACTATTTTTGAGTTTTGTTTTTTGCTTTTCCTGAACTGGGATGATAACTTGTTCTCTTGCTTAACCGTATTAGAATGTATCACAGTACAATATTGTAGTGAATTTTAAGTTTTAAGCTGGTAAAAGTACTTGGGCACCTCCACTATGGGTAAAATGCTACTGGGAAATATAAAAATAATAAAGTATGGTGTCTGCCTTTAAGGATGTTATAATCTAGTTGGGGAAATTTGTATGTAAATGACTATGACACAAGGAAAAGTGAAATAAGCATTAACTAAAAAACAAGCTCATCCATGGTAACACAGATAATAGAGCAATTATTTCTACCTGAAGAGGACTCAGAAGCTCCTATGCAAAGGTGGTGGCATTTGAGAAAGTGTTGGAAAATAACTATAATTTTAGAGGGGCAGTAGAGAAGAAAAGACTTTTCACTGCTGGAATAGAATTAGTACAGGCATATAGACACAATGCAAGAGTTGTTTTGCTGTTTTGTTTTGTTTTAATCTAGCACACGCAAGACATAATGGTAGGTCTGGAAGAGATGCAAAGAGAAACAAATAAACGCAAGACATACAAGTTTTCTTTCCTTTTATAACTTACATTCTATTTGAAGGAAAAGTCATTTCCATGTAAGTATATCTGAAGAGTTCATCAACAGCATATAGTTGTCTGGAATGATTCAACTGAGTGGCAAGTCCTTTAAAATCTACAGTACATGAAGTCAGAAAGAATTCACTATTGCCAGAGGGAGTAAAGAAAGGTTCCTAGAAGACATGGGATGTAAGCTATTTCTTGAAAGATGGATAAAATGTGAAAATAAAATGTGAAACTACCAACTTAGATGAGTAGAAAGTGCCTTTGGCTCACAATAGGAAAACACACACACACACACACACACACACAGGAATGCATGTTTAGGTGAACTCAAATGCCTACAAAGTTCAGATAGATAAATTGAGTAAAGCAGTCTAGGTATATAATGAAAGGGAGTGTAGGAGAGTATGGCCCAGGCTCAAAGAAAAGGAAAACATCACTAAGCTCCAGGCAAACTCTGCCCTAGTATTGCCAGACTTTCCCATTTATCAGGATATGCCAATAATCTGTGGTAAATATATGTGTGTATGTGTGTGTGTGTGTGTGTGTGTGTGTGTGTATGTATAACATTAGAAACTAATTCTTAAAACAAAATTATGTTGGTCAAAACTCTACTGGACACATAAAAATTCTTTTGTGTCATATTGAGTCATATCTAGTACATGGACCATGAATTTTCAACCTCTGCTGGATTGTGGAGTGTAAAAACTACAAAAATTAAAACCTTTGTATTTTATCCTATAATTATTTAAGGTTATAGACCAGAGATGCAATATAAGAAAAGTAAGTAAACATGTTTTAATCTGGCTACAAAATGTAGGATATTTTTATGTGAAAAATATTAAATGAAAGGGACTTGATAGGAGTTGCTGCTCTTAAAATTTTTAAAATAATTTTTAGATAAAATTCATTTTAAAAGTCTATTGTTTAAATTGGTCACAAGAAAAATTTACAAGAAAATTTTGGAAATATTTGTTGGCTGGAGATTATTTTCAACTATCTCATGTGTCTTTAAAAAGAAAAATTGCAACCATATGACTCTTCTCCATTCTATTAGGGGGATGATTCTGAGTCCAAGTTTTCCAGTTTGGGCCTGATGAAGTACTTGATAAATGACATTTTACTTGCCTTTACTACAAGTTGCCAGCAGTGGATGCCACCAGGATGTCTCGGTCAGGTTCATATATGTGCCTGCTCTGTTTGGTCTATGAGACTGGCTGACACTGAAACCAGGAGGAGTTTGGTGGTTTGCAACAGATGCTTTGGGGCCTGCTAATTTCTGAATTTGGTAAGAGTCCATAAATCAGATACAAAAAATACTGTTATGAGCCCCCTCTTTGTTTAGGTTTCTCCCCAGCCTAGTATGAAAGAACTGAAGTTGGTGTTAAGAATATAACTTCTGGGGTGCCTGGGTGGCTCAGTCGTTAATCGTCTGCCTTCAGCTCAGGTCATGATCCCATGGTCCTGGGATCGAGCCCCGCATTGGGCTCCCTGCTCCGCGGGAAGCCTGCTTCTCCCTCTTCCATTCCCCCTGCTTGTGTTCCCTCTCTCGCTGTGCCTCTCTGTCAAATAAATAAAATCTTAAAAAAAAAAAAAAAAAAAAAAGAATATAACTTCTAAGCCTTCACATTAAAATTGAGAAAGTTTGCTACTTAACAGAAAAAAAAGCTAATATAGTTCCTCTCCCCTATCAGGAATTCCTGACAGATGAAGAAGCTTCGTAACAGGGAAAAACTGGGCAGAATAAAGAATATCACATGGAGATTACAAAATCATGCCTCTGTTGAGTGAAATGCAGCATTCCAGATGTTGCCTACATTTCACTTAAAACCAACTGCTAAGGTTTATGAACAATGCAAATTCCTAAAATGTAACAGGGCAGCTCTGCTTCCTAATGCTGAGAAAACACTCAGAAGATCATCAAATCTTGAAAATGTGCTAATGAGCCACAAAGTCTGATTAAAATCAAAGGTGCAGTGTTCCAAAAACACTCTGTGATTTAGATAAGCATGGCTTAGGTTTCATCATTGATTACAGTACTTTAAGGCAAATTTTGCAGTGTTAAGGAAGTCTCAGTAATAAAAACAATTCACAATAGCTCCTTATTAAGTTATTTTCAGGAAGCAGGGTCAAGACCTGAGAACTATATAAGAGAAAAGAAAAACAGGCCACATAGATAGACCATTCACTTGATAAAATGTGAACTATTAAGGCTTCATGACACAAAACATGACATTTCCAATTACTTAATTTGATGATTATTTATAAATAATAAGTCCAAGTTACGAGCAGATCTGAACAAAGATGAACGTCTTCTGTTATTTAATTATGGAGGATAGAATAGTTGGAAGTATTTTTCATAGACAATATCTCTACGGGAGGGAAAATGCTCACGTATTTCAACTTTGGTTAAGATCAAACTGATCTAATTAGCACTTTCATCTAATTTATTGCTCAGAATTCCCTTTAGTGAGATATGCTTTTGATAAATTTCAAGAAAAACTGGAGAAAAGTTTGGAATTAGACATATAATAGAAAAATGAGAATCCTTCCCCAAAGATAAACCAAAAAATTATCTGAAAAACTAAAATGACAAAATTGGAAAGTCATAAATTATAGTTACATTAATAATGAGACTTACAGAACAACCCAGAATCATTCTGTATTTATTATATTGGGGCATAGGACATAATTTACCTGGAGAATTTTAATTAAAGTTACATACAACTAATTAGAGGAAAAAGGACTTCTCTATCTTCTGAATGAATGGATTTTGTAGCCATATTGGTTATTTATTGTGTAAGGTCATTATAAATCATAAAGCTATTGACAAACTTGTAATTAAATGTGTAAATAACTTTGCTTAATTTTTATTTTCTTATTTCAGATTCTAAGAATTGATTGTGAACAGGGTTCCCACAACACACTTTACATCCTGGACAGTTTAGAATTTCATTTCCACCACTTTGCTCATAGCAGATATAAACTCTATGCTATGGAAACTAAAGCTGTAAACTTGGTAGACATTGTGACCACAATAGTGTGTTCACAATACACTGCTAATATGATTAAAAAACTGAGACAGTGGCAAGATACATGTAAAATCCTGGTAGACTAGACCTATTCAGTTCCCTGCAGGAAATTTTTATTTGGCTAAAAATAGAACCCCTGATGCATTCTTCTTTTACTTACAATTCCATTCTCAGAAAGTAGAAAAAAAAAATCAGATAACTCTGTACTTGATTTGACCAATAAGGAAAGACCAGTCAAATTTAGTTTGTGGAAGAGATGCAGAACTCCCATAACACAATCGTCTCCATTAAGTAAATACATTGCATTACCTCATTACGTGGTATGTGTGGTACGTGCCACATGAGATCTACCATGTGCCTTATTTGTTTTTTTTTTTTTTTTTTAAGATTTATTTATTTGAGAGAGCAAGAATGAGAGAGAGAAAGAGTACATGAGAGGGGGGAGGGTTAGAGGGAGAAGCAGGCTCCTCGCCAAGCAGGGAGCCCGATGCGGGACTCGATCCAGGGACTCCAGGATCATGACCTGAGCCGAAGGCAGTTGCTTAACCAACTGAGCCACCCAGGTGCCCCCCACGTGCCTTATTTGTAACATCAGTGGCTTTTGAGTTGTAGAAATATAACATCAAGAGTTGCAGATGCACTTCCTCCATCTTTCCTTAGCCTATCTTCAATGTTTCACTATTTTAGAAATATTTTTAAAGAGATCATGAGAAAACTATATGCCAAGATTCATCAATGATTTTCTATATCAAGATGTTAGGAAAATCGCAACATTAATCATTAATTCTCTACAAACCTTGCTCAGCTTACCTTGCAGTATACATCTTCAGGACTAGTCCCTAGTGAAGGTTTATTTGACTGTTGATATGTTTCTCCTGGTCATTTAGTTTTAAGTAGCAGCCCTCTCCTGTCCCCTCAAAATCACCCATCCCCATTCCTTCTACCACTTTCACTAAAGAATGTGCATATTGTCCAAATTTGATATGCCCTATCCATAACCTAAGGAACAATTCTCTAGGTAGAATCAATGACTTAAGTATGGAATTTCTAATATTTTAGTAATGACGGGTGCGCCATCACCCTAGTATTAAGAGGTAATTACTAAAAAAACTTCATCCTGGGGATTTCACAGAGCACAAAGCATTTTCACAGGAAAAGGTTCTGCCATGATGACTTCTAAAAATAATTGATTGCCTTCCTTCAAATTATATCCATTTTGTTCTAAATCCATTGAATTCAAATGCTTCTGTAAGTTTCATAGAGAAATGTCAATAGCGTTAAAGATAAGAATGCATTTTAACGAGTGATTCAAAATGAGCATTTACTGGCTGATTTAGAAACTATTAACCTGGGTGCTGCAACCAAAACAATGATTCCATATTTCTTAAGTAATCAAAGAAGATTATGTAAAAGAACAAAATGCTCTTTTGCAAACAGACCGTGGAAGAAGGCACAGAGCATTTCTCTGGAAATGCAGGATAAGTTTGCTGTTTAAGAAACGTAAACAAAAACCTGGGGGTACCAATGATGCAGCTAAAAGAGAATTTGGAAACGATTACATACTTATCACATCTGGCCTAATTATATACCTAACACTTACGGCGTTAATAAACATTCATAAATGGCTAAGGCCTGTGGGTAATTTATATAATGCATATATTTATAAAAGACTTGTTTTTCCCAATGAAAATATTTACTTCTAGAAATAAATTTCAAATCATATAACCACAAGACTCAAGGACCTATCAGATGGGAGAGCAACTCCATTTCAAAACAACCAACACAGGTAGAGATCTGCTTGCCATGTGTATAAATATTTGGTAGCTACATGGAATCAAGTATCAGGAACAGTGCAGCTGTTACTGGGGACTGAGACTTACCTGTACTTGTAAGGAAGTTAACATTTCTCATCACACCTTCAGTGTAAGCTCCTGGCTCATAACTGTCCATTTCACCTGTGACAATGTGAGCAACTCTTGCTGCCCGTCCTCTGATAGCACCTGCAGCACGGTCTAAATTATCAGCATCCTGGTCTCTCAATGCTATGATACACTTGTTGACATCTTCTAGGATATGGCTCTCTGAAAGTAAACAGATCAAATTAGTGTAGCATATTACAGTTCATGCTTCTTCTGACTTCAGATGTGGTACTCATTGGGAAAAAAGGACACACTGACAAAGAAACAAGATGATTTTGCTTATATCTCTTCAATAGAAAAAATTGTAAACACAGAATTTTATGTTTTTATCTACATTTTTATAGATTACATGTTATTTTAGATTTTAGTTCCAACTGACTTGTTTTTAGATTTGAGTGACATATAGGTGCAAATTGAGGAACATTTTTAGATTAAAATAAAAATAAAACATAATGATGGAATACTTAATTCTGATTAAAAGCTACACTATGCAGATTATAAAACACTTAAAAAATATCAGCTATCCCAAATATATAGAAAAATAAAACTATGGAGTTCCAATTCAACTAATGTTCATTGGTGTGTAATAGAACTTAAGTTATAGTGGAGGCTTCCCCACACCAACAAGCAATTCTCTGGACACCAAATGAGTGTTCTGTGATTCAGTTTCAACACTATCTACCCAGAGATAGCATCAGATCCCACAAGTTAAGGGTTCGGTCCTATAAGACTGCCCTCCACCCCACTTCAGAGCCAGTTGCAGGCCCAGGTTATTACCCATACTTCTGACCCCCTGGCTATAAATCAGCTCCCACAACTTCCTCTTTGGGTTTGATTAATACACTAGAGTGGCTCACAGAATTCAGAGAAACATTTTACTTACTAGATTTAACTTTTATAACTCAGAACAGCCAGATGAAAGAGATGCATAGAGCAAACTACATGGGAAGGGTGAGGAGCTTCCACGCCTTCTCCAGTTGCACCATTTTCCACACATCTCCAGATAGTCCCAACCTGGCAGCTCTCTAAACCCTGTCCTTTTGGATTTTTAGGGAGGCTTCATTACATAGTCATGATTTATTAAATCACTGGCCTTCGGCAATTGATTCAACCTCCAGTCCCTCTTCCTCCCTGGATGCCAGAGGATGGGACTGAAAGTTCCAAAGTTCCAACCTTCTAATCACATGGTTGATTATCTTGGCAATCAGCCCCCAAGGGGGTGAGGAGATGGATGATACAAATGTCACTTCATGGGGGGGGCGGAGCAAGATGGTGGAGGAGTAGAAGACCTGGATTTCGTCTGGTCTTGGGAATTCAGCTGGATAGGGATCAAACCATTCTGAACACCTACGAACTCAACAGATCGAAGAAAAGAATAGCAACAACCCTCTGAACAGAAAAGCGACCACTTTCTGGAAGGTAGGACGTGTGGAGAAGTGAATCCCAGGCGATATTCTGGAGGATAGACGGCAGGGGAGGGGCCTCCGTCAGCTGCTTCTGGCAAGTGATAGAGCCGTGGAGCACAAAATCGGAACTTTTAGAAGTCTGCTCCACTGAGGGACATTGCTCCAGTGGCTAAGTGGGGGGTGGAACCCTCGCGGGACTGTGTGGTCGGGGGACCCTTGGGGTCACAGAAAGACCAGGGGTGCCTGAGTGCGGCAGAGCTCCCAGGTATCGGAGCGGGAAAGCCGGCTGCAGAGATGGAGCCGAGGCGCGGGCGCTCAGCTCCGGGTTGCCATAAACTGTGATCCGTGGCACAGTAGGGCCACTGCTCCTCCAGCAGGGACCCAACAAGCGGCAAATCCGGGGAGACTCCCCTTCCTCCCCTGGGAAGAGCAGCTCGGGAGCACACCACAGGGATCTGCTGGGTTTGGAGACTCCACACCGAGTCAGGTGCCATAGATAGAAACGCTCGGTCACAGGCCAGGTGAGCACGGAGTGCGGCCAGAGACCAGGGAGACAGGAGTGATCAACTGCTTTTCTCTGGGGCTCACTGAGGAACAGGGCCCCGAGTTCTTGGCTCCTGTGGGGTGGAGATTGGGAGGCCGCCATTTTCACTCTCATCCTCCAAAGCTGCACGGAAAGCTTGCAGGGAACAAAAGCTCCTGAGAGCAAATCCAAGCAGATTATTTACCCCAGACTAGGCAAGGGTGGGGCAATTCCACCTCCCGCAAAGACATTTGGAAACCACGGCAACAGGCCCCTCCCCCAGAAGATCAGCAAGAACAGCCAGCCAAGACCAGGTTTACCGATCAGCGAGAACGGCAGAATGCCAGAGCTAGGGGAATACTGCACATAGAATCCATGGCTTTTTTACCATGATTCTTTAGTCTTTCAAAGTTAATTTTTTTAACTGTCTTTTTTTTTTTATTTTTCTTTTTCCCTTTTTCAACCAACATCTTATCAATCCCTTTTAAAAAAAAAATTTTATTTTTCATTTTTAGAGTCATATTCTATCCATTCATAGTAGTTACCCTTACTTTTGGCATATATATATATAAAGTTTTTCTCTCTTTAAAATTTTGAGATACAGTTTCTTCTAACAGATCAAAATATACCCTAAATCTCTAGTGTATGACTTTGTTCTAGTCTCCCGCCTGATCACATTCTCTCCCTTTTTTTTCTCTCTTTTTTTTAAATCCTCTTCTTTCTTTTTTCAAACAACTTATCTTATCAATTCCTTTTATAAAATCTTTTATAATTTTCATCTTTACATTCATATTCCATCCCTTCATTGTATCAGCCCTTATTTTTGTACATATATAAGTTTTTCTTTCTTTAAATATTTGGGAGGCACTTTCTTCTAACAAACCAAAATACACCCAAAATCTAGTGTGTGGCACTGATCTATGAACCAGCCTGATCATATTTGATAATATTCTGTTTTTGTTGTTTTGTTCTGTTTTTCTTTGTTTTTATCTTTATCTTTTTCTTTTTTTTTTTTTTTTTCTTTTTCTTTTTTCTTTCTTTCCCTTTCTTTCCCCCTGGCTTTAGGTCTTTTCTGATTTGTTTAGAGTATATTTTCTGGGGACATTGTTACCCTGTTAGCATTTTGTTCTCTCATTCATCTATTCTCCTCTGGACAAAATGACAAGATGGAAAAAATCACCTCAACAAAAAGAACAAGAGGCAGTACCGACTGCCAGGGACCTACTCAATACGGACATTAGTACAATGTCGGAACTAGAGTTCAGAATCATCACTTTAAAGATACTAGCTGGGCTTGAAAAAACATGGAAGTTATTAGAGAAACCCTTTCTAGAGAAATAAAAGAACTAAAATCTAACCAAGTCAAAATCAAAAAGGCTATTAATGAGGTGCAAGCAAAAATGGGGGCGCTAACTGCTAGGATAAATAAGGCAGAAGAGAGATTCAGTGATATAGAAGACCAAATGATGGAAAATAAAGAAACTGAGAAAAAGAGAGATAAAGAACTACTGGATCACGAGGGCAGAATTCGAGAGATAAGCAATTACATAAGATGAAACAACATTAAAATAATTGGGATCTCAGAAGAAGAAGAAAGAGAGAGAGGGGCAGAAGGTATATTGGAGCAAATTATAGCAGAGAACTTCCCTAATTTGGGGAAGGAAACAGGCATCAAAATCCAGGAGGCACAGAGAACCCCTCTCAAAATCAATAAAAATAGGTCAACACCACGACATCTAATAGTAAAACTCACGAGTCTCAGAGACAAAGAGAAAATCCTGAAAGCAGCTCGGGACAAGAGCTCTGCAAACTACAATGGTAGAAACATTAGATTGGCAACAGACCTATCCACAGAGACCTGGCAGGCCAGAAAGGACCGGCATGATATATTCAGAGCACTAAATGAGAAAAATATGCAGCCAAGAATACTATATCCAGCTAGGCTGTCATTGAAAATTGAAGGAGAGATAAAAAGCTTCCAGGACAAACAAAAACTAAAGGAATTTCCAAACACAAAACCAGACCTACAAGAAATATTGAAAGGGGTCCTCTAAGCAAAGAGAGAGCCTAAAAGTAACATAAACCAGAAAGGAACAGAGACAGTATACAGTAACAGTCACCTGACAGGCAATAGAATGGCACTAAATTCATATCTTTCAATAGTTACCCTGAATGTTAATGGGCTAAATGCCCCAATCAAAAGATACAGGCTATCAGATTGGATTAAAAAACAAGACCCATCGATATGCTGTCTGCAAGAGACTCATTTTAGACCCAAAGACACCCCCAGTTTGAAAGTGAGGGGGTGGAAAACCATTTACCATGCTAATGGACACCAAAAGAAAGCTAGGGTGGCAATCCTTTTAGCAGACAAATTAGATTTTAAACCAAAGACTATAGTAAGAGATGAGGAAGGACACTATATCCTACTTAAAGGGTCGATCCAACAAGAAGATCTAACAATTGTAATTATCTATGCCCCTAAATGGGAGCAGCCAGTTATATAAGGCAATTAATAACAGAAGCGAAGAAACATATCGACAACAATACAATAATAGTGAGGGACTTTTACACCCCCCTCACTGAAATGGACAGATCATCTAAGCAGAAGATCAACAAGGAAATAAAGACTTTAAATGACACACTGGACCAAATGGACTTCACAGACATATTCAGAACATTCCATCCCAAAGCAACGGAATACACATTCTTCTCTAGTGCCCATGGAACATTCTCCAGAATAGATCACATCCTAGGTCACAAATCAGGTCTCAACTGGTACCAAAAGTTTGGGATCATTCCCTGCATATTTTCGGACCCCAATGCTTTGAAACTAGAACTCAATCATAAGAGGAAAGTTGGAAAGAACTCAAATACATGGAGGCTAAAGAGCATCCTACTAAAGAATGAATGGGTCAACCAGGAAATTAAAGAAGAATTTAAAAAATTCATGGAAACCAATGAAAATGAAAACACAACTGTTCAAAATCTTTGGGATGCAGCCAAGGCAGTCCTACGAGGAAAGTATATAGCAATACAAGCCTTTCTCAAGAAACAAGAAAGGTCTCAAATACACAACCTAACCCTACACCTAAAGGAGCTAGAGAAAAAACAGCAAATAAAGCCTCAACCCAGCAGGAGAAGAGAAATAATAAAGATCAGAGCAGAAATCAATGAAATAGAAACCAAAAGAACAGTAGAACAGATCAACGAAACTAGGAGCTGGTTCTTTGAAAGAATTAACAAGATTGATAAACCCCTGGCCAGACTTATCCAAAAGAAAAGAGAAATGACCCAAATCAACAAAATCATGAATGAAAGAGGAGAGATCACAACCAACACCAAAGAAATACAAACAATTATAAGAACATATTATGAGCAACTCTATTGGACAGCTACATACAGAAGAATGAAACTGGACCATTTCCTTACACCACACACAAAAATAGACTCAAAATGGTTGAAAGACCTCAGTGTGAGACAGGAGTCCATCAACATCCTAAAGGAGAACACAGGCAGCAATCTCTTCGACCTCAGCCACAGCAACTTCCTCCTAGAAACATCACCAAAAGCAAGGGAAGCAAAGGCAAAAATGAACTATTGGGACTTCATCAAGATAAAAAGCTTTTGCACAGCAAAAGAAACAGTCCACAAAACCAAAAGACAACCGACTGAATGGGAAAAGATATTTGCAAATGACATATCAGATAAAGGGCTAGTATCCAAAATCTATAAAGAACTTATCAAACTCAATACCCAAAGAACAAATGATCCAATCAAGAAATGGGCAGAAGACATGAATGGATATTTTTCCAAAGAAGACATCCAAATGGCCAACAGACACATGAAAAAGTGCTCAACATCGCTCGGCATCAGGGAAATCCCAATCAAAACCTCAATGAGATGCCACCTCACACAAGTCAGAATGGCTAAAACTAACAAGTCAGGAAACGACAGATGTTGGTGAGGATGCGGAGAAAGGGGAACCCTCCTACACTGTTGGTGGAAATGCAAGCTGGTGCAGCCACTCTGGAAAACAGTATGGAGGTTCCTCAAAAAGTTGAAAATAGAGCTACCATACGACCCAGCAATTGCACTACTGGGTATTTACCCCAAAGATACAAATGTAGGGATCCTAAGGGGTATGTGCACCCCAATGTTTCTAGCAGCAATGTCCACAATAGCCAAACTATGGAAAGAGCCAAGATGTCCATCGACAGATGAATGGATAAAGAAGAGGTGGTATATATATACAATGGAATATTATGCAGCCATCAAAAGGAATGAGATCTTGCCATTTGCAATGACGTGGATGGAACTGGAGGGTGTTATGCTGAAATAAGTCAATCAGAGAAAGACATGTATCATATGACCTCACTGATATGAGGAATTTTTAATCTCAGGAAACAAACTGAGGGTTGCTGGAGTGGGGGGGTTGGGAGGAATGGGGTGCCTGGTGATAGACATTGGGGAGGGTATGTGCTATGGTGAGCACTCTGAATTGTGCAAGACTGTTGAATCACAGATCTGTAAATAATGCAATATATGTTAAGAAAAAGAAAAAGAAGAAGATAGTAGGAGGGGAGGAATGAACGGGGGGAAATCAGAGGGGGAGATGAACCATGAAAGATGATGGACCTGAAAAACAAACTGAGGGTTCTAGAGGGGAGGGAGTGGGAGGATGGTTTAGCCTGGTGATGGGTATTGAGTAGGGCACGTTCTGCATAGAGCACTGGGTGTTGTGCACAAACAATGAATCATGGAACACTACATCAAAAACTAATGATGTAATGTATGGTGATTAACATAACAATAAAAATTTTAAAAAAAAATGTTGGGATGACTTGGATAGATGGACAGATGGATACCTACACAGTATTGCAACTTGTCAATTCAATAGTATTAGATTGCTTAGTTACAGTCTATTGGTGTTCCATACCTCTCTTAGGATTTTCCATCACAAATCTTTTATAATAATAAATCCACATCTTATATTTGAGCAGCCTGATGCTTTCAACCCTCGAGTATTACTTTGCATTTATGTGTACTGAATTTATTTTATTTCTGGCCACCCCTTCAACTTATCTATACCATCTTTACTCTAAACTTGTCTCTCCTCCTTAACAAGCTTGGAATGGTCTATAAATGTAATCAGTTCCCTATTATCTACTTCTTTGATTAAAGTATTGGACACTGACTACAAAAGGATAATTATTTTCTAGGTGATTTTAAATGAAATTATTAGGATTTTTATTTACATTTCCTTGGCTACTGATAATGGAACATATTTTTATATGATTATTGGCTATACATATTTTCTTTTATGTATAATACTTGTCCATGTGTCTTACCCATTTTTCTATTCTATTGTTACGGATTTGTATGAGTTCTTTACACATTCTGTAAATTAATTCTTCATCAATTATGTGAATTGCAAATATTTCCAAGTTTGTAACTTGTCTTTTTACTTTAAGGTGTCTTGATAAATAAAAGTTCTTAATTTTAATATAGTTAAAAAAAAAACACAAATGTCACTTCATTAACATAACAGCACTTTTATCATTCTCATCATTTGGAAAATTCCAAAAGTTATGAGTTCTGTACCAGAAATGGGACAAGCACCAAATATATATTTCTTACTATAGATCACAGTATTACATCTGCCAATCTCCTTTGGTCTGCTTGATCAACTCCTACTATTATTTCAAAACACTAGTCAAATGTTCCTTCCTGAGGAAATTCATGCTGACCTAGAGCAAGACAAATTTGGTTCCATGTTGTTTGGGATTCCCATTAAATGGCTTGTATGTTTTCATTACAGCTTCTTCCCATATTTTAAGGATGTACTAATCAAACTGTCTCTCTAGTAGACTGTGAAATATATAAGAGTGTAAGAATTTTACTTTATGGCTTGAGGTATCATATCTAGTCCCTAGTACAATATATGGCACCTGTTAAACCAACAAGAATGTTTGTTGAATGAATGAGGTCCTCTGGTAACACACCTGGGACCAGTAAATTATTTTGTCTAAATTCTAAATCATGGGTTATGAACATAGGTAGACACATATCTGTGCACCTAAATTTAATCAATTTAACCCATCTCAAGGACAATCAGGTCATTTGCATGAAAAGGATTAAACAATGAAAACCTTCATTATAAATTCACTAGAGTTTTAACCTAATTTGTAGCATTCAGTTATGAATGTGCCATTAAGGCCTATAATAAATCCAAGCACAGTCCCATCTCAATAGAAAGTGCACGTAGGGGCGCCTGGGTGGCTCAGTCGTTAAGCGTCTGCCTTCTGCTCAGGTCATGATCTCAGGGTCCTGGGATCGAGCCCCATGTTGGGTTCCCTGCTCAGTGGGAAGCCTGCTTCTCCCTCTCCCACTCCTCCTGCTTGTGTTCCCTCTCTCGCTATATCTCTCTCTGCCAAATAAATAAATAAAATCTTAAAAAAAAAAAGTGCATGTGTATCATCACCATCATATTTCCCCTAGAACTGAAAGTACAAGTTTCAATGTGGAAGGTATAAAATCATCAGTTTTTTTTTTTAAGTCCACAGATGTGCACTTTAACGACACAGTAAGAAGCTGTTATTGTTCAAATATATTGGCAAGTTTTTTTAAAACTAATACACACACACATATAATAAGTGTTTAATCTGTATTCACTAAAGGTGGTTAATTTGAGATTACAGAGCTGTTTTGTCTCAGTCCCATAAAAGTGAAAAAATATTTAGGGAAAAACAGTGTTTATTCTTTTTTTTTTTTTTTTAAAAGATTTTATTTATTTATTTGAGAGAGAGAATGAGATAGAGCATGAGAGGGGGGAGGGTCAGAGGGAGAAGCAGACTCCCTGCTGAGCAGGGAGCCCAATGCGGGACCCGATCCCGGGACTCCAGGATCATGACCTGAGCCGAAGGCAGTCGCTTAACCAACTGAGCCACCCAGGCACCCCGACAGTGTTTATTCTTGAAAGTATAATTACCTAATAATCTGTAATTTCTGTTTAATTAAATCATAGCTGCCACAAACTATTTTTTTTCCTAGTACATTTTGCACAGGAAATAATATATATACAAAGAATATTCACTAAGAGTGAATTGAATGTTCACCACTTCTGTAGAACAATGATATACACGGTCACCAATTTATTTTATTATTTAAAGCAGAGATTAAAAATATAGTAAGGGTTTTTCTGATTCTTTTTTGCTGGTCTTATTAAAGTTGTATGGTTATTGCTTTAGATTGAGCCGCATAATAAGAAGCCATAGTATCAATCGCATTGAAGAATTATAGAGGGGAGGTCAGATATGGAAATAAAAGTCCTACATGAACTTATACAATATGTAAAAAAAATAAGTGAAATAAGTGAAGAGAAAAGAAACATATAACCAGACTTTATCCAAAGCAGTTATTTGAGAATGTTGGAGATGATGACTAAATGATCTTTTGAATTACTAAGATTAAATATAGCACAAAAGCATTAGGAAAGGTTTGCAAAATTTCCATTATTGTGACACTTTCCCATTACCCTGAATGTTTTACAAGATGCCAGAAATTGTTTGCCTGAAATTCTAAACATAGAACGCCAGAAAAAGAAAATAATGTTGGGCACCTCCCACATATGCACAATAACTAAACATTAAACTCATTTCTTAAAAACAATTATTTCTTTGCTATTCCTATTTCAGGTGAATTTAAGTAGCTAGAAAGGCCTTCAGGATAGCTTGAGTTTTTATGTCTAACTATAGAACCTTAAGCCTCTAGGACAGACATTAAACACCAAATACCTTGTGTAAAACTTCTTACTGATGTATCTCTGAAGTTTTTGCTAATGAAATAGGTTTACTTGTTAGACATAGCAGAGCTCATTAGGAGCTCTACCTCCATTTTATTTATTTATTTTTTAACTGTAGATGCACTTGAACTCAACAATTACCTCATTTTTAAAATGAGATTTAAGAGAAAGAAAATGTTATTATAGAACAAGTACATTCAGAATATTATATTTTTGTTGAATTGATTGAAGATTTGTCTTCATTTCAGAATGCCAGTTTAACATTTGGGGTGAGTAGTGGAATGTCCTGGTGTTAACAGCAAATCCTGAAGCACATTATTTTTAGAGCAGAGAATTGCTGAAGTACTAGCAATTTCTATCAATCATTTTACAGCTATCCAGAGAGGCAAAGGGTGACTTCTATTATGTTGGAAAACAGTAATAAAGCAATAAAGGAACGGATCTTAGACCAAAAGATAATTCATTTGTTGCAAACTTCTCTGTGTAACTCTATCTTCAGTCACTGCGGCATCACACAATAAGATTTGGGAACGCATTTAATTTTTTTCTATGATTTTTTTCTTAATTCTTCAGTTTTCCACAATTAAAGCTAGATTTTGCCTTAGAGAAAGTAGAAAATGAACAAAAAAATCCAGAGAGAACAAAAAGTTAATTTATTGACTTTTGATTTCCAAAGCAGAATTTTAAAATCCATAGCCCAAAGAAAATACTGGAAGTAGAAGCACATTTTATTTGCAAAAAGCAGACTTTGTTGAGAGGTAAAAGTCTGTTTTCTTTTCATTCCCAAAGATGGGCTTTGAATATATCAGTGACAAAGCCTGAAGAAGTAGAGGGTTTATGTTATAATCTCTTGAGTGGGGAATACTATACCAGCAACTGTTTCCTCCCCTGATATCTGCATACCTAAAACAAAATTCTAAGGAGAAGAGAGAAAAAAATATTTTTTCTAAAGGTTTTTTTTTTTTTCTAGAGACCGAGTTATAAGCCAAAAGAGGTTAACTTTCTTAAATTGGCAAGAGTAAGATTAGCTACCCACTGTATATGAGCTTAGAGAGCTAAGCTAAGTTTAATTATAAGAAAATAAATTTCCATTTTTGCACACCTGGACCTATAACTGTAAATTTAAAACTCATTACATAGGCAACTACATAAATGTTCAGCAAATAAAAACCAACACAGCAATTTTTCTTTCTCTTTTACCAAAAAACCTGAAACCAAAAACAGATGGAATGCACCAGGAAGTTATTTTTTGTTTATGTGTCTACTTTAAGGTGGTTAAAGTTTCTGTTTGGTAATAATGTGATCATGAGGATTGGTCTCCAAATTAACTGATACCCTGCATAAAGATGTAGGCAGGCACTATTGTGAGAATAAAGAGCATGTATGTGATGTGGGAAACAAGGGCAGAAGAAAAGCTATTAAATTTCCTTACTACCTAGAGCCCACTAACCAGTCCCTGAAACAGGCAGACTGACATTCTTCTAGGGACTTGATACTGACACTTTGCTCAGGGCCTGACCTTCCCCCCTCCGCCCCGATCCTGTAAGTCTACTTTAACATATAAAAATTCCTTTGGGGCGCCTGGGTGGCTCAGTTGGTTAAGCGACTGCCTTCGGCTCAGGTCATGATCCTGGAGTCCCGGGATCGAGTCCCACATCGGGCTCCCTGCTCGGCGGGGAGTCTGCTTCTCCCTCTGACCCTCCCCCTCTCATGTGCTCTCTCTATCTCATTCTCTCTCAAATAAATAAATAAATAATCTTTAAAGAAAAAAATTCCTTTGGAAATTTCCTTTATCTCTAAACCCCCCAAGATACATGTTGGCAATCATCCCCCAAGCATATGGCCCACCGATATACATCTGAAGGGTCTCATGACTCAGGTTTTATTAGGCGGTAATAAATGACCTTTTCCCAACAATAGCTAGCCCCCTCAAGGTCCTAGAAACCTTGCTTCCAAATTCCTTAAGAGACTTACACTATCCCTATAACTCCCTCCCAACTTGAAAGTATATAATGGGCCACTCCTCATGACCCCGGTACAGCTCTTCTGTCCACGGGTCCTGTTCCAGTTCTTTAATAAAACCACCTTTCTGCACCAAAGATGTCTCAAGAATTCTTTCTTGGCCATAGGCTTCCAACCCTAATGTTTTTTCTACATCATATGGAGCTAAACATAAAACATTTTAAAATTCCTCATCCCTTTTCTTTTTTTTTAATTAAAATTCAATTAGCCAACATATAGTGCATCATTAGTTTCAGATGTAGAGTTCAATAATTCTCCACATTCCTTTTCTACAGCCTAAAAACCTTTCATCTGTCTCTTTTCCCTAATGTAAGTAGTACTTCAAGTTAGAAAATGACATGATATAAAAGATAAATAAGGTACAATCTCTATCCACAAAGGCTATACAAGTTAGTAACCAGAAATAATTATTTTCTTTCATCATCCTTTGCTCTTCCCAAAATATAAAAGCCACAATTATCATCATTTTACAATTCTAATGAAGTTTTGTTAAACTTTTTCACAAAACTCTGTAGTACTTATGCAGATGCAATTCTATAGAAATCAAAACCACAAAAGAAAGTCACTGAAGCCTTCATATTTCTTTCAGTATGTCTTAAGTAGGCTCTTAGAATTTATTAAAAAATTTATCAGAAGCTTGGAAATAGGCAAGCCCTTGCAGTGTCCTGCTGGGCAGAAATTGTGAATCAGGCCTAGGATCTAATTCCTCAGGGGTGTGCATCTTTGCTCCACTTGCTATTTACTATTAGTTAGGATATTTTACAACTCTATCGGAGTGGATGTTCATTTTGTTTCTAAAACTGACAGCCATATAAATGATTCTTGTCACATAGTAATGCAACTTAATTTTTATCTGGTAGAGATAGAAATAATTATTGTAGTAAAGATATTCCTGAAGGTTACATTCTTATTGCTTTGTAGTACATTAATAAGTTGTGTTTCTAAATTAGGAATTTTATTTAATCACTCTTTCTTTATCCAATTCTCCTTAAACAAGACTTATCGTCATGATAATGAATGAATTTTTGACACAAACTCACTTTAAATTTGTAAAAATCTTGCTTTCAACTTTGGAAAATTATTCTTTGACTATGTGCTTTGACTTGGAAGATACTAATTTTGTTTCAAGTATTTTTTTCCTGTTCAAGGGGAAAAATATATAAGGCAAAAGTTACATGTTGAATCATAGACCTATATTTTAAATGCAAAACTATAAAGCTCCTAGGAGAAAAATCTAGGTCTAGGATTTGGCAATGACTTTTTAAATACAACACTGAAAGTATAAATGATGAAAGGAAAAATTGATAAATTGGAATTCATAAAAATTAAAAACTTCTGCTCTGCAAGAGACACTCTTAAAAGGAAGGAAGACAAGTCACAGATGGGGAAAAATATTTGCAAAACACATATCTAATAAAGGCCTAGCATCCAAAATTTATAAGGAATTCTTAAAACTCAATTAAAAATAACTCAATTAAAATGAGCAAAAGATCTGCATAAACATCTCAAGGAAGAAGATACACAGATGACAAATAAGCATATGAAATTATACTCCACATCGCACATCACCAGAAAATTGCAAATTAAAGCTAGTGAGATGCCACAATATACCTGTTAGAATGGCCAATTCCAGAATACTGACAATACTATGTGATGACTGTGGGACAACAGAAATTCTCGTTCATTGCTGGTGGGACTGCACAATGGCATATTAACTTTGGAAGACAGTTTGGCAGCATCTTATAAAACTGAACATACTCTTACCATACTATCCAGCAATCGTGCTCCTTAATATTTACCCAAAGGAGTTAAAACTTACATCCCCATAAAACCTTCACATGTTTTAATTATCATTACCAAAATTTGGAAGCAACTGAAATGTCCTTCAATAGATGAATGGAAAAGCAAACTGATACATCCAGACTATGCGACATTATTTAGCAAAAAAATGAAATGAGCTATTAAGCTGAAGTAGGAAAGCTGAAAGGACTCCATTTTACAAAGGTCCTGTCTCTGCTGTTTTTCCACTAAGCACCATTTACTCCTGTTCCACAGTCTGCCTCTGAATAAGCCAAAAAAGCTATGTTCTCACTTCAAGGGGAAAGCAAGAAAGCTAATCATTCTGAATTTTGTCCTAGCCCCAAACACCTGATAACATCCAAGAAGAGCCAAATCCCAAACATGTTTCAGGACATTAGCTTCAAGCAAACCTTAGATGACACTGGCATCAATATCTCTACCTTCAGTGATTTATAGAATAACACCTATTTTTCACCTGACACTTGCCTTTGATTGTACCCTGCCCTGGATTCCTAGAGGAACATGTACTGTAAACCCTTTTCTAATATAAGCCCCTAGCCCCAAGCAATGATGAGACTCCTTCTCCTTTCCTTCCCAGACACTCTGTCTGCTATTCTCTGTCACTTAGGGTATTCAATACATTTTGTTTCCATTTTCTCTGGCTCACATTTGATTTCTATCCTGCATGAAGCCAAGGACCCTCTTAGCTGGTCCTGTGGGACCCTCTCCTGGATCCTCAGATCTACCTGGATCAAAGCCACACACACACACACACACAGGAAATTTGAATGCATATTGCTAATGAAAGGAGCCAATGTGAAAAGGCTACATATTGTATAATTCCAATTATATGACATTCTGGAAAAGGCAAAACTTTGGACACAGTAAAAATAAAAAGATCATGGTTTCTAGAGATTCTGGAATAAGGAGGGAGGGATAGATGAAGCATGGGAGATGTTCAGTGTAATGAAAATTTCACTTATGATATATTCATCGTGCAGAAATATCAATATACATTTGTCAAAACCCATAGAATTTACAACAAATAATGAACCCTAATGTAAACTATAGAATTTAGTTAATAAATCAATATTGGTTCATCAATTGTACCAACAGAGGAGATTCTTCAAACATCTGGTATTCAGTGTCAATGTCCATTTTAGACCTTTCATAAGCATTGTTTAGCTTCTAAATTGTAAAAGAACTTATAATGTTTAATCCTACATAGTCAATAGCATTTATTATCTACAGAGGTCTACAATTAATGAGGTACTAATTTTGAACGTGCTTCAATTTTTCCCAGAATATAACTAAGAAAAAGTTTCATTCTTTGCTCAACTCTCCTAGCTTTCATACAGTAATATCTATGTCAATTTGTTTGAGTTTTTAAAACAAATAATTTGGGAATGACTGTTGTTCTCCAAGAATTGTGCTAAATAACATATGTGTATTATTTCATTAAATTCTTATAATAATCCTAAAATATATGTATGTTACATTTCAGCATTAAAGATAAAGAAATAGAGACTTTGAACAGATAAGTATCTTTCCAAAAAGTCATAGTTACCATAACTGAACCACACCTCAAAATCAAGTTTGTCCCACCTGCTAAGGTCCTATAAATGCTAAGGTCTCACCTGGCTTTAAGATACAGTGATTCCATAATTATATTATTCAGATATCCCAAATGTATAATGGGAAGGGGAGATTACAGGTTTAAAATATTTTCTAAATTTATAAAAATAATGCCAAAGATTATTTATAATATTATATAGTTGAATGCATTATAATTTTTCACATTAATTTTAATTGAACATGAGATATCATCTATGTATATTTTAGAAAGATAGTTTTAATTCTGCAAATCTCACATGGATAGTGCTCTAGTAATGTTAATATTCTAGCTCTGTATAGAGCCATCATAGCTAGAGGGAACCTAAAGTATTCTAGAGACTTTGATTGGACCCTACCCTGACCAGAGAAGATGGCCATAGAAGAAGCGATTAACAAATGAAGTTCAATTCCACAGCTATTTAGCTATTCCGATGTAGGAACAAAGTTTAGGTTATTGCATTTTATGCTGCCCTTATCTTGACGAAATAAACAGAAAAAATAAATCAAACCTTAGGCATTCTTATTCAACCCATACTTTTCCAGAATGACTCCTCTTAGATGGAGTTTTTTCATGTTAATTGTCCCATTCTTCTTCTCCCATAGACTAAGAAAGAACCTATTAACATCTAGTATCAAAGCATCAAAGCAATGGGCTTAAAAAAAAAAAAAGCAAAATAGCTTTGAGAATATTACTAGACTGAACATCAGGATTGTCAGCAGGAACAGACAGTAGTGAGCAATTCTCCCATATTATGCAATAAAACCATTTAATTCTGGCACACTGGATGCCATGCCACTGTAAGATGCCTCTGTTGTTGAACACTCTTGTAAAAATCAGTCAGTATTCATTTGGGTGCTATTCCTTGTTTATAGTTCAAAATACAGAATAACTTGGGTGTCTAATTATGAAATTTGTATTTTGGGGCACAGAGATAAGAAAATCCCGGCTCTATTTTAAATGACTTCCTTGAGTATATCATACATATAGTAGAGCAGAAACTCAAAAAAATAAAGGACATAAAATGACAAATGTAAAGATAAAATTAGGAACAAATGAATTGTTTATAAGTTGGCAAACTTCATTCCTTCCTTCCTTTTCTCTCTCTCTTTCTCCCTTTCTCCCTTCCTTCCTTCCTTCCTTTTTTCCGAACATTAAGTATAAAGTTCAATTGTCTCAATTACCTTCTAAAATACAATATTTCTCCACATTGAAAAGGCTAACAATTAAAAAGGACAAGATTATTATTGCATATATGCCATAATAATAATAATGGTTACTTCCAGAGTCAATGGATTTATTTAATTTATTAAATTTATTTATTTATTTAATTAATTAATTTATTTAAACTCAGTCACAACGTCTTTTTGTTGAAATTTATATTTCTCTTATATGTTGCTCTCAGATGCACAAAATTCTGCATTATATCTCTGTGAGATAAATTCTCTTTCTCAGTCTCATTAGTAATTGTTTTGAGGAACCTATTAAAATCGGGAATTTGCCACACATATGACAAAGAACCCCATGGGTTAGAAGTAAATCCAAGGCGTGGTTTCTAATCCCCAAATCAGTGTCATTTACAAAATAGTCCGAATCACGATTCTTTTTAACAATATGTAAAACCCACGAAAATACATGTAATTGGACAGCAAATTATAATAATTAATAAAAGGTGAAGGGTAAAAGACACTGCTTAAAATATATAGGTGCCATCCTTTCAGAAACTCAGCTTGGATTTCTCGAGTCTGTGCTTATATCATTTATTTACCTTTCCATGGGGTTTCTCCACGAAGTTCCTACAAAGCTCTAGGAGATTCTCAAATGGATCCAACTCATAGCCAACCTATAACCTCTGAAATATCCTGATTTCACCAGCATCAGTCATTTTTTTCTCTTTAAGATTTCTCTCTTTTTCAATGTTCTATGTATTTATAGGCTGTTATTTGATTTTCTAATTTAACTCTGAAAACATACACTGGATCCAAAATCTTACTGAATAAACATGGATTTATTCAGATATTAGAAGGATATTAAAAATCTCTTTTGTTATATTTAAACACTTTTTTCTTCTAAGTAGGATGAAATTAGGCAGAGATAATTAATGATGCAGTTTATTACACCCTATTTAAATGTATTGAAATTGCTAAGTGAAATTGTCATGAATTAAAATTTCAAGAGAATGATTATAAAGGTTTTCACCTTAGTTATAAGTTGAGTATTCACATGAAAGTGAAATCTCAAGTTGGTGACATGTATTAACACCTTGTAAATAAACCCAGCAATGGGAATGCTGTGGTAGAGCTACCTAATTAAAAGGTAAAACAGCCTTCTTTTCTTTTTCTGTGACAGGTATAGAAATGTTTATGAGCAATTCAGCAATGGCAAGCAACAAATCACCAAAATAGTTATTAAGTATTTCAGAGAAATAAATTCAGTCTTCAATCTATGCAGTGGATTGGTGGAGTTAGGTCAGGAAACAAGAGTTACAAAATTATGGCTCTCAAATTATTTTTCTAGTAAACAAAGATGCCCTCCTACACATATATAGGCTTACATGTCATAATTAAATTTAAATGCAGCTACTGATTAAAATAACAACTACCAATGAGTCTACTTTATAATGCAAACTAACCATTAGTGAACATAAATAATAACTTTATTTAGGGGCACCTGGGTGGCTCAGTCGTTAAGCGTCTGCCTTTGGCTCAGGTCATGGTCCCAGGATCCTGGGATCGAGCCCCGCAGCAGGCTTCTGGCTCCCTGCTCAGCGGGAAGCCTGCTTCTCCCTCTCCCACTCCCCCTGCTTGTGTTCCCTCTCTCATTGTGTCTCTCTCTGTCAAATAAATAAATAAAATCTTTAAAAAAATAATAATAACTTTATTTAGTGGAATGTCATAAAACAATTTAAAAGCTTATAATATATTTAAATTGCATAAAAGGATGGTTATGAGAAAATTTTAAGGGAAAACATCAGGATATATATCTATTAAAATAGAATCTTTGTTTAAAAATCATATATTTGTTTGTTTACAATATCCTATATAATTACATTCTTTTCCAGAAAGTCTGGAAAAAATTTTTTTAAGAACTCTTATTGTAATTTTAATAGACAGTGGCATTATGGATAAGTTTAAATTTTTTTCCAAAGCATTCAGTTATTTTCCATAAAATAATACTGCATATAGTAATACATAAGTATTACCACATTAAAGATTACTATTTCAAATTGTAGTCTATTCTTAATTAACAATGCTATTAAAGAATGAACCTTAATAGGCAAAACTTGGAAAACTACACATACCACCATTTGTTAGCAACTATATGTTGCTGAAGTAAATATAAATCTGATATCCCCAGATAAATCTTAACACTCTTAATTACTCCAGGATTATTTTTCCTCTTTGTCTTTCTATTTGCAAGCTAGTAGCAACTGTAAGATATTTTTTAAAATTCATTTATTCAATGAGTATTTGTAGAGTTCCTACCACTATTTTGTCAAGGTATAGAAGATGACAAGATAAATAAGTCATCGTCTTTCCTTTAAAAGAACTCACAGTCTAATGACAGAAATAAGAAAGTAAATAAATGAATATAAGGAATATATGATGCATGCCACAATGTACATGGGTAAGAGCAGCTAGACTATTTCCTTTTCCTATAATGTACTTCCTCTAGGTTTGCATATTGTTGCATTATATACCATGGATTGCTCCATTGAGATCAGAGTGATCACAGTGAGTATGTCTCAGTCTTTGTGGAAATACCTTTTCAAAGTTCACAGTGTATTTACAAGTTCCTTGATGATTGTGAAATTAGGGGTAGAATAATTTTCCTATCAAAATGATAAGTGTACATTCAATAGTCCCTAATGTCTCCAATTATGAGAGTTTGTAGAGAAGTAACTGGCATATTGTGGGAGTTATTGCTAGAGTGATTTCTGTAAAAAAAATGAATTTCTCAACATTTCTTATGTCACATAATCAATTTATATGTATTATTTTATTAGATGGCTTATTTATTGTTTACATCTTTTGTTTTTCTTTGCACAATTTGTTTTTAATTGCACATTTAATTTAGTTGCTTCTTTCATGACTTGCAAAATACAGTTCATGTCCTTTTTGTATGGATATCTCAGTTCAGCCTATATTCAATTTAGGAAAAGAGAGGCATGAAAATTTCAAAACTTCCTATTTAAAGATTTTTTACAAAATTAGTTCTTTTATTTTCCTAATTCTGTTCTCAAGAGCAACTTTTCATTTCATTTAGAAACTTCCAAGGTGAAAATTGGCGCAAATAGCAATCATATGTTCAGCAATTACAATGATTGCAGGGACCAGTGCAATCTATCTACAAGGTATTGTAGTTAAAAGAAATGTTTGCCAAGATTCAAACACGATGAAAGACAGTAGCATATAGAACAAACATCCATATAATAAGGAACACAGTAGGTGAAGCTAGTGGATGTATTGTAATAAGGCTAATGATAATAAAATCAGGAAGAAAGGTAACATGACAGCAAAAACTACTGATAGTAATAAGATGTAAGCTGTTAAAAAGACTGATAAAAGTGTGAAACAAAATATGTTGTTTTTTGATGCTAAAGCTAAATAAAAAGCAAGGAAATATAATATTTGTTCAAGATCTTAAATAAAGGTGTAAGATATTTTTGTTAAAAAAATGCAAAGAGCCTGGTTGGCCTACACAGCTTATTCTCCTTTTAGTTCTAAACCTCCACTGTCAGACCATCTAATCAAACCATCTTGAACAAATTCAGCGTTATTATCTCAGTAACCTTGCCTGGAAGGCCATTCCTCGCATTTAAGCGTCTCTGCATGAAAAACAGATTCACAACATCTGGTCTGATTTTGTTTTCCTTTAATTTTCATTTTGTTGCCTTTTCCATTTTATTTCCTTTTCCAATCACATTTGTTGAGCTGCAAATAGTAATTTTCACTCATATTGTGGTCTTTATTTCATTGTCTATTTTTAGGGTGAGTGGTTTACCTTGTTGCTTCCTGTTAGCTGTAAAATAATCATTTGAGGGACTATAATTAACTTTGCTCTTTTCATACAGTTTTGGAAAATTGGCATACACTTTATTTTCTTATGGCATTATCCACGCCAATAAAACACCTGAGTTAAAGTTTGGCCGTGAATATTTTCTCAATGCTATGTATCCATGGGTTCTGACTTAGTTTTCTTTCCTGCATGTAGTTGACTCATATCTTCTGCTTTAGTGAGTTTTCAACATCTTTAAAAAGAAAGTCCTCACTTAGAATGATATTATTTCAATACAAAAAAAACAGAGGAGGTATAAAATATTGTAACTCAAATGATAAACACGAAGCTTGACTTTGACAATAAAGAGCAAGTATTTCCAAATATATAGTATCTCACATTCCAACATAATTTTGGCACGTGGTATGTGTGTGAAAAAGTGAGGTTATCACATAATATTATAAAATAATATCAAAGGACTTAAATAAGAACTGGACTATTTTTCTCATACTTAATTTTTACATCAAAACTTAGACATAAAATTTTCAAAATGTCATCTGTTATCAAGGAATATCAAGAGAAATTGCAGAATTTCTTTGCTCATTATCCTGCTATACCACAGACCTATGCCATCATCTGAAGAAAATTGTTGTATGAGCCCTAATATTATCACACTTTCAATGAATAAGGTCATATGTACTGAATTCAATCAGGCTTCAATGATGTGGCTTTATTCATAATTGACTTATATGACTATGTTCTTTTAGTCCTTCAAGGGTTAATTTTTATATAATCTAACTCATAATTTGCTTTCAGGTACCAAGAAAGAACACATTTCCCTTGCTATTAATAATGTCACTTCTCGGCTCCAGCCAACCTAGGTTTATACCATTTGTTTACAAACTGCTTATGTCAAAATTAACTCTTTCCTAAAACAGCAAACTTTGAACATGAATGCCTAAACAACAATAATTTACAACAGCTCTAAAAATAATTGAGATCCTGAAGACATACAAATATGCACACTTACATAGACATACATATGCACATATATATGTTTGTATAGCTTTATTAGATTTAATACTTACAAGGGAAAACATCTTCATAGGGAAAATGTGAGAAATAGAAAAAGATAATACAAATAAACCAATCATAAGTTTCAAAAGAATTATTAATATCCTACAGATTTGTCTGCTGTTTGTTTTCTGGGAACTCAAGGGAAAGAAAAAATAAAATCTGTTAGACCATCAGGTATTAGTAATTTTTATTATTTCTTCTTCATATAACTTACATACTCCAACCTCTTATGCCTCCCTGGATAATCTTGCAGGTTGTGTTCTGTGTGTGTGTGTGTGTGTGTGTGTGTGTGTGTGTGTGTTGGCAGATCTACTTCCAACTCTCCTCCATTTCAATTCTTGTAACTGCATGCTATTGAGTCAATAGGAGTCTGGGCACAAAATCCAAAATCTTTGGAAATTTTATCCCTCTTTTCCCAGGTTTACTAAAGACTATTTTCTTTCTTTTTTTTAGATTCCACATGTAAGTATGTAAGTGATACTATGCAGTATTTCTTTCTCTTCCTCGCTTATTTCACTCAGCATTATATTCTCCACATTCATACATGTTGTCACAAATGGCAGGATTTCGTTCTTTCTCATGGCTGAATAATAATCATAATCATAATCATAATATATAGCACATTTTCTTTATCCATTCATCTGTTGACAAGCACTTCTGTTGTTTCCATATCTTGGCTATTGTGAACAATGCTCAGTGAATATGGGAGTATAGCTATCTCTTCAAAATCCTGATTTCATCTCCTTTGGATGTATACCCAGGAGTGGGATTGCTGGATATAGTTCTTTTAATTTTTTTTAAGATTTTATTTATTTATTTGACAGAGAGAGAGCACAAGCAGGGGGAGCGGCATGCAGATCCCAAGACCCTGGGATCATGACCTGAGCAGAAGGCAGATGCTTAACCAACTGAGCCACCCAGGCATCCCACTATCTTTAATTTTTTGAGGAATCTCCATACTGTTTTCTATAATGGTTGTGCCGATTTATATTCTGGCCAAGAGTGTGCAAGGATTCCCTTTCCTCCACATCCTTGCCCACACTAGTTATCTTTTGTTATTTTTGAAGATAGTCATTCTAACGGGTATGAGGTAACATTTCACTGTGTTTTTGATTTGCATTTCCCTAATGATTAGTGATGTTGACAATCTTTTCATATATCTGTTGGCCATTTATATCTCTTCTTTTGGGAAATGTCTATTCAGGTCTTTTGCCCATTTTTAAATCTGGTTATTGGTTTTCGTGCTAGTGAGTTGTTTACATTCCTTATATATTTTAAATATTAATCCCTTCTTTTATCAAATGTATGGTTTTCCAATATTTTTTACCATTCCATAGTTATCTCTTCACCTTGTTGATTGCTTCCTTTGCTGTGAAGATTTTTATTTTTTTTAAGATTTTATTTATTTATTAGAGAGAGAGAGAGAGCATGAGCTGCGGGGAGGAGGAGAGGGAGAGGGAGAAACAGACTCCTCACTGAGCAGGGGGCCCTACATAGACTCAATCCCAGAACCCTGGGATCATGACCTGAACTGAAGGCAGACACGTAACCTGCTGAGCCACCCAGGCACCCTTGCTGTGAAGAAGATTTTTATTTTAATGAAATCCCATGTCTATGTTTGCTTTTATTTTCTGTGATTTTGTGGTCATGTCCAAAAATTATTGCCCAGATCAGTATCAAAAAGCTTTTTAATTATCTTAATCTACTCATTTATTGATTCAAGTAGTGAGGGTAAAACACTCAAAGGGGAAAATTCTCCATGTACATATTATTAGTTTACTCAGTTTGGAAGTACATTTAAAGAAGCAATTAAAAAATAAAACACTTCTAAATAAAAGCATAATTTTCATCTCACGTGAGTGTGAAGTAACTCAGATAAAATTCATGTGATAAACATAATAGCTGTTATCATTTCATACTACATATTTAATGTTACTGAAAATTCAGGAACAAGATAAAGATACCCACTCTTGCCACTTTTATTCAACATAGTATTGGGAGTCCTCATTGGAGCAAGTAGGCAAGAAAATGATTATTGAGAGCTTAAGGTATGTTTTCCAACTATATGCATCTTCCTGACTCCCAGCTGATACCCGTCTTCCTCTTTGAGGATTGACATTTAAAATAGGCAGAATTCATAATCCTTTGGTGTGATGGAGAGGTAATGATTGAGAACCTTTACTTTTTTCATTTTTCCACTTTTAGACATTCCAACTAGGTAAGAAAAAGAAATAAAAGACACCTAAATAGGAAGTGAGGAAGTAAAACTGCCATTATTTGTGAACAACATGATTTTATACATAGGAATTCCCTAAAAATTCCACCAAAAAATCTGTTAGAACTAACAAATGAATTCAGTAAAGGTGCAGGATACAAAATCAATATACAAAAATATTTAGCATTTTTATATACTAACAACAAACTATCTGAAAGAAGAATTAAGAAAAATTCCATTTATAATTCATTTGCATCAAAAATAATAAAATACCTAGGAATAACTTTAACCAGGTGGTGAAAGACCTGTACACTGAAAAAAATGAGATATGATGAAAGAAACTGAAGATGACAGAAATAAATGAAAAGATATCCTGTGCTCATGGGTTGGAAAAATTAATATTGTTAAGATGTCCATACTACCCAAAGCGATCTACAGATTCATGCAATCCCTATCAAAATACCAATGATATTTTTCATAGAAGTAGAACAAATAATCCAAATTTATATGAAACCTCAGAAGATCCCAAATAGCCAAAAAATCTTGCAAAAGAACAACAAAACAGCAAAAAAAACTGGAGGCATCATTTTTCCTGATTTCAAACTATAATTACAAAGCTATAATAATCAAAGCAGTATAGCATTGGCCTAAAAACAGATATGGACAGGCAATAGAACAGAACAGAGAGCCCAGAAATAAACCCATTCATATGTGGTCAGTTAATTTATGACAAAGGAGTAAAAAATAAACAATCAAGAATGGACACTCTCTTCAATAAATGGTGGTGAGAAAACTGGACAGCCACATGCAAAAGAATGAAAGAGGACCACTATTTCACCATATAGAAAATTAACTCAAAATGGATTAAAGACTTAAATATAAGACCAGAAATAATTAAAATCTGAGAATAAAACATAGATGGTAAGCTCCTTGACATCGCTATTGGCAACATTTTTTTTGGATTGGATTCCAAAGGCAATGGCAACAAAAGCAGAGATAAACAAATGAGATTATATTAAACTAAAAATCTTCTGCACAGTGAAGAAAGTCATTTGCAAATAAAAAGACAACATACTGAATGGGATAAGGTATTTGCATATCATATATCCAATAAAGAGTTAATGTCTAAAATATGTAAAGAACTCATACAACTCAATAACAAACGAATAATCCCATTAAAGAATAGGAAGAGAATCTGAATGGACATTTTTCCAAAGAAAGCATTCAGATGGACAACAGGCATATGAAAAGGTGCTCAACATCCCTAATTATCTGGGAAATGCAAATCAAAACCAAAATGAGACAATTATCTCCTATCTGTCAGAATGGCTATTATCAAAAAACAAGAAATAACAAGTGTTGGCCAATACGTGAAGGAAAGGGAACCCTCATGCATTGTTGGTAGGGATATAAATTGATGCAGGCATTATGGAAAACTGTATGGAAGTCTGCCAAAAAACTACAAATATAACTACAATATGATCCAACAATTCCACTTATGAGTGTTCTTTCAAAGAAAATGAAAACATTAATTTGAAAATTTTATGCACCCAACCCTGTGTTCATTGAAACATTATTCATAATAGGCAAGACATGGAAACAACCTAAGTGTCCATCAGCAGATGAATGGCTAAAGAAGATGTGAGATATATTTATACACACAAACTAAAATACTACTCAGCCAGAAAAAAAAAAAAAAAAAAAAGAATGACATCTTGCCATTTGCGACAACATGGATGGACCTTGAGGGTGTTATGCTAAGTGAACTAGTCAGACAGAAAGACAAACACCATGTGTTTTCTCTTATATGTGGAATCTAAAAAGGAAAACAATGAACAAACAAAACAAAACAGATTTGTGGTTGCCAGAGGGAGGGAGCTTGTGTGGTGGCTGAAACTTGTGAAAGGGGTCAAGAGGTGCAAACTTCCAGTTATAAAATAAGTCTTGAGATGTAACATACAGCATGTTGACTTCAGTCAATAATATCATATTACGTATTATGTAACTTCATATTGTAATATGGGAAACTAGATTTATTGTGGTGATTATTTTGCAGTGTATACAAATACCAAATCATTATTTTGTACACCTGAAACTGATGTAATGTTATATTTCAATCATACCTCAACTTAAAAAAAAGAGCCTTTGCTCTAAACCACTTCATGCTGCTACTCTAGTATAATTATGTCATAATGAATATAATACACATAAGTTTTCTATGACATTCGGTAAAATAATCATACATCTTTCTCACAGCAAAAGTAGATTGTGTTGACACATTTTGTTTTCTTGAGGTTTAAAAGCTTTCTGAACAAAATTTTCTTTCAGAAGATTTTATTTATTCAGAACTCATTAAATTGCTCTGTTTTCTTAATCAACTATGAATTTACTCTTTGGAGAGCCCCTGTGATAGTAATAAATGCCTACCATCTGACTTTCCAAGAATATCAAACACCAGCTAGCAGATTTACGTGATAGTGGACAATACCCAATTACTTTCTGCAGAATGCTTTCTTAAGAGTGCATGTATTCTAATCATATAGGGAATTTAAACAATGGTGCTTAAAAGAAAGAGAACAGGAAAGGAAGGTTTGAGTCATTCATCATTTTTATTACATACTCTCAACTCTACCCAAACCACATCTAAAATACGTATTTCAGTGGCATTTACTACTACTTCACCATTCCACTTGTAAAGCAGCCTATGCCCATATCGAATGGATGGACCTACTTATGCACAATATCATGTACTGTAGACAGAATACTTAGCATTGATAAGAAGAAGAATTAAAGAAACTCTTTGAATGCTTTTTAGATCACTCCTAATATTTGAATATTCCTTTTCTCTTTTATTTTATTTTTTGATTAGCTGCAGGTTTGATACTAGGTATATATCTATTTGAAGCTAAAAGACCACCCTAACAAGTTGCAAATATTCAAGTATTTTCATTCATTTTTTTTTTTTTGCAATTCCATTCCAACACTTTCAAATTACTTTTTAAATCTCCATTTTGTACATATTTCTCATTTTATGAATGGCGGCCTTCTTTTTCTCCCTCAAATATAAAATTATAGTTCATTCAAACACTTCTTTCTCTTGATAAAGTATATGTCATCTTTCAGTCATAAAATAAAAGCTCCTCCATGGGAAGGGACCCAGATCATTCTCATTGGCGCAAAGGATCAGGGAAAAACTATAAAGGGGACAAAGATTCTCTTCAAGGCCCTTCTTTTTTTTTTTTTTTTTAATCTCACTTTCTAACATCCCTTCTTCCAAACCCCAAATTTTAATTGGTCTTAAGCTAGCCAAAGTATACCACCTGGCCTGCCATAGAGATCTTCTTGATTTATAAATATTCCTTCCACTCCTCATTTATTCTTTCAATAATGCACTTACTCTTTAGTAAAAATAGCCTTGGCAATCAACGTTTGGATTAAAGAAATTCAAGCTAAAATGTCAATGACTGTAATTCAATATATAATGAGTACATTAAACATTTTAAAAGAACAGTGTAGTGACCTAGCTGAAAATGAATGTGTAACTCACTGGAATAGGGAGATACTTTTCAATCAGAGAGTTCTCCTTGCTACCCCTTATCTATATGAGCAGACCACAAGTTCATGTATCTCACTCACGCTCTTGACACATCAGAAGAATAAACACTGCCAACGAACTCTTGACCCAAAGAGGAAATAGAATGTACAAAATAACCTCAAAATGCATTGACATTTCTCTTTTGCAAATGGGCACACTACTCCAAAACAAAATTAGGAAATTTCTGGAGTTATCATGTCAAGCTAATTAATGATTGTATCAAATCTATTTCTGTTGACATTTTTCTGGGTATTCTAGGTGTCTCTTATGTACCAAATAGTTGACTTGTATGTCTATATATTATCTCCATAGTTAATCTTTTATATCTACTCCACCAGAAGGGGATTCTACCTCTGATCCTCAGTCCTTGGAGGGAGACCATCCCAAGTAATGCTAGTTTGCCTAGTGGCCTCCCTCTACTTCATATATTACGTGCACCTTAGTTCTCTGTCACTAGGTTTCCCCTGCTTTCCAGAATAATCACTTACAGTCGCTGTCAGGACATTCTTGTCACAGATCATCTGCCCATATTTCCATTTTGTGACTATTTCTCCCATCAGCAGATTCTAGGCTGCTTCTGCCAGAGTGGCACTACTTGCATCTCTTTCCAAGATCCCTTGTCATCCTGGTGTTGGCCTTAAAATGCCTGTGTTTCCCAAGGCATACTCTGCCAGTAAGCATGGAAGACCAGTCAGACTCCTAAAGACAATTGAGCTTTCTTATTCTTATATAAGTAAGAGTATAGAGGTCTGACAGGTGAGGTGAATAACCTGAGGTCACACAGCTTGTAACTGGCAGAGCTGAGATTAGAATCCCAGTCTCATGACTCCCAGAATTTGGGCTCCTTTCACTCACAATTTTGGCTGATTAAAGACAGCCAGATGCCATGCCATCTTCAACTAAGATCATGCAAGAGGGCAAAAAGAAACCTGTTGACTTCTCTGACTTCGGAGTGAAAAAGAGTATTAATTTTGATTTCTTAGCTTATAGGATATGTGACTCTAAGCAAATATTTAGCTTCCCTCAGCTTCTATTTTCCTCCTGTCAATTTGCAAATAATAATGTCATATTTGCAAATAATGTTTGGAAATCTAAAAAGATGTGCTTATATGCCTAAAATTTTTTGTCTGGCATGAAGTAGGCCTTTAGTCAATAATAGGTATTCTCTATCCCTAAAGCCTTCCCCACATCTTGAATAAAATCATTGGTTCTTAAACTATTGACCAAAATATTAGGTGAATTAATATAAAACAAGTTTTCTAAGTGTTTATTGTGATAAGGCTGTTGAATATAGTTCTCAAACTCATTTTGATTTTTTGTGTTTTTTTATGTTATGTTTTTCCTTTCAGAATATCAAACCTCTAATATTTACCAGTAAATTAAATTTGTATCATTACTTATCTAAGTATTTTTTAAAACCTATTTCCTATATAGTGATTATGAATTTGATCATTATTCTGCAATGATTTTTACATGAAAACAAAATTCACAACTTAATTTAACAAAAATTTGAAAGACTTACTAGTCAAGGATAATTCTGGTATTTGAGACACAAGGCTAAATAGGAAAGACAAAGTTCCTAACCCAGGAAAGCCAACAACAACAACAAAACCCCAGGAAATGGATAAGTACAACAATTTCAGATAATGATAAATACTGCAAAGAAAATAAAGTAAGGTAAATAAATAGAGACAGATATGGTGGAGGTGTAATTTTAGACAGCATATCTTAGACTGATTCTTGAAAGTAAATCCTTACATGAAGAACTACATGAAGATTTGCTGAAGAATTTTCCCAGAAGACATACCTAGAAGGAAATGAGGAAGGCAGCACTCTCCACAAGGAGAAGCTGACTCACTGAGTTCTCAAAAGATACTCTGAGAAGCTCTGGAGCCTATAAGAAGTCTCCCAAATTGAGGCAAAGAGATAATATCTTCTTTTATCGTTCATGGAACATTATTTGGTAAAACTTGAGAAAAAAAATTCCATTACTAAATAGTTTAAGAAATGTTGAGGTTAAAGAAAATTTAAGTAGGTATAATAACTCTAGGATTTCTTGAAGTGTTGAATATATTAATTTAAAATATACAAAAGACAGAAAGTCTATATAGTTTTTTGTTTTTTTTTTTTTGGTGGTTTAAAGATTTTATTTATTTATTTGACAGAGAGAGACAGCGACAGAAGGAACACAAGCAGGGGGAGTGGGAGAGGGAGAAGCAGGCTTCCAGCTGAGCAGGGAGCCCGATGCGGGGCTCGATCCGAGGACCGTGGGATCATGACCTGAGCTGAAGGCAGACGCTTAACGACTGAGCCACCCAGGTGCCCCCAGAAAGTCTATATAGTTTCCCAAACTTATATAATTACCTTTTTCAGTTATTATCTCATGGGACTAGCATCACAAGGAACAACCAAATATACCAAGGAAATATTTATTAACACTTCAGAGCAGTAGGTCACACAAGTCTTAAGAATGTGATAAGTTTAGGGGTTCTCTCTCTTGAAAATGAGTGTGTGCACGCAAGCACACACACAATGAACATTTTCATATAGTTACACAAAACTTGAGGCTTCTCCACAGAGCCTAGGTTACAGACCTCTATCCTCCCTTCTTGCTACTGATGTCTGGTCCATTGCCCAGCACCACAAACATCACTTGAGGCCTCATCCCAGGCTTACTGAATCAGAATCTGCATTTTAAAAAGATTCCCTAGTGATATGTATCACATTTAAGTTTGAAAAGCCTTGCTCTAGAAGAAGGTCACATAGTTAATTTCAACACTCAGTAAAAAGAAAAATGGTCTTATATTTCTAGATAATTCCACTAATTTCAAACATCCTTCTGAGTTTTCCCTAAATTTTTACACTGACTCAAATCAGCTTTAATCATAGCTGGGAATTTGCTCTTTTAATAGTTTGTCACTTTTAGAAAACAACATAAAATGGTGTTAACCATTAATTATTTGGCTGGTGTAAGCTATAGATCTTGAAAAGGCATCCTCTTGTATCTGAATGGCACTAATGAATGATTTACAAAGGCATAGATATGTAATCTCAGGAGTCTTTATATTTCCTTAAAAGATTAAACAGCCATGTAAATCCATTATCTAGAAGGTTAGATAGAAATGTCAGTGCCTGGGTGTCCCATAATGGAGAGTGCTGACTCATAATAACAGAACACAGGGTCTTTCCTTGAGAGATTTATGTCTGATTGCAATTTTCCATGTCCAGATACTCACAATCAGCAATAGGTGCCACTTTATCTGCAGAAGTAGAATTTTAAAATATGAAAGGGAAGATATAAAAAAGAAAGATATAAAAAAGATGCTCCCCATGCATTAAATCTGCACAGCTAAGTCCTACTGTTTGATATAATCAGTCTATCCCATCTTTCCCTCAAGCTCTACTTTCTAGGAGCAAAACTAGTAATTTTTTTATTTCCCTAAATTTGTTCCACTTTTTTGTTATTGTTCATGTGGTGAAATAGGACAATTATTAAAGCACTTAAATACACAAGTATTTTCAAAACAAACTGCTCTGGTCAGGCAATTTAGTTCAAAAATAGACTGTAAAATTCATAAGAGCTCCATGATAAATATGATGTGGATATGAGAAAAAAATGAGTTCAGAAATGCAAAGCTGAAATGAACCCTGCTGATTCCAATTCTTTGTAGAAGTAAGTGGGGCATGGATTGTATTTTTTCAAAATGGAATTTCTAGAGATTGCCATTTCTGGGGCCCTGACTTCTTGCAGTCTATAAATGAACTATTCAGTGTTGATACTTCTCAACTGATCTTTAAAGGTAACCATTACCCAAATACATTATTTTATTTTTTTAAAAGATTTTATTTATTTATTTGACAAAGAGAGACACAGCGAGAGAGGGAACACAAGCAGGGGAAGTGGGAGAGGGAGAAGCAGGCTTCCTTCTGAGCAGGGAGCCCAATGTGAGGCTTGATCCCAGCACCCTGGGATCATGACCTGAGCCAAAGGCAGGTGTTTAACAACTGAGCCACCCCGGAGCCCCTACATTCTTTATTTTATAGTCACTGCTTTAGTTAGAGCCAATGACTTTTTGCAGTTATTTTTTTCTTTTTTCTTTTAATGTTGGGTACAAATTGTTCAAAGTCAAACTGATATGAACGTTTGAAAATGCTTATTAATATTCCCCTATTAACCCTTGGTGTTTCTTAAAAAGGCCTGATTTCTTACAGATAATTCATTGCATCTACTTTCTATCATGTAATATTTTTTTTCCTAATACCACTTCAGTTTTTCTGTATTTGTTTTCTTATTTATTTATTTATTTATTTATTTAACATATAATGTATTATTTGTTTCAGGGGTATAGGTCTGTGATTCATCAGTCTTACACAATTCACAGTGCTCACCATAGCACATACCCTCCTCAATGTCCATCACCCAGCCACCCTATTCCTCCCACCCCCCTCCACTCCAGCAATCCTCAATTTGTTTCCTGAGATTAAGAGTCTCTTATGGTTTATCTCCCTCTCTGGTTTCATCTTGTTTCATTTTTCCCTCCCTTCCCCTATGATTCTCTGTCTTGTTTCTCAAATTCCTCATATCAGTGAGATAGTTTCTCTGTATATTTTTTACAATAGAAGAGTATATATGATTCTCAAATCACAGCCTGATCTGTTCCTAAAGAAGAATATGAATATTCTTTATTTCATGTAGGCCTGTTCCATATACAATGTTGATAATCATTTTTTTAATATATTTTTTTAAAAACAGGAAGCTGTTCCTCTGTTATCAAGAGGGCATTTTACAGAGAATTGTGTCTACTACTTTTTTTCTGATATGTATCTGTAGGGTGGATTGGTTCTAGAGAAATACTGTTTATTATCTCACCATTGTACTTATCTCTTTGCTGTTTTTCAAGTCACTTAATCTAGCCACAGAATTGCTGTGGTAGTCTCAGAAAGATGAATACCTTCAAAGAAAGAAGAAAGAAGAAAGAAAGAAAGAAAGAAAGAAAGAAAGAAAGAAAGAAAGAAAGAAAGGAAGGAAGGAAGGAAGGAAGGAAGGAATTTCCTATCTCAACAGTAGCTTGGGGGAGTTTTAATCCCTTCAACAGTCATCTACCCCCAGTGGTCTTTTTATAACCCTCTGTCCAACCTCTTCTAAATGGAAATTCTAGAGCTACCAGGTTTTTAATTAATATATCCATATTTAAGAATAATAATCTTACTTGATTTTTTAAAAATGTGCTGCCATTTTAGGTTTGTTTTCATTTTTAAGGATTTCATAATGTTATATATATGTTTATATGTGAAATTGGCCTATATTTTTTTTTCTCTATTCCTGACTGCTATGGATGTTAAAATTACACTAATAAATGTAATCATGTGGCTTTACACCTTTATTTGGTCTTGAAACAATTTGTAAAAGATGAGAATACAGTTGACCTTTGAACAATGTAGTGGTTAGGTGTGCTGACCCTCTACGTAGTTGAAAATCCACATATTAACTTTTGACACCCCAAAAATTTAACTACTAATAGCCTACTGTTTACTGGAAGTCTTATCGATAACAAACAATCAACACATATTTTGTATCTTATATGTATTATATACTGTATTTTTTTTGTCTTAAGGATTTTTATTTATTTTTGACAGAGAGAGAGAGTGTACAAGCAGGGGAAGCAGCAGGCAGAGGGAGAGTGAAAGGCAGGCTCCCTGCTTTGCAGGGAGCCTGATGCGGGGCTGAATCCCAGGACCCTGGGATCATGACCCGAGCCGAAGGCAGACTCTTAACAGTCTGAGCCACCCAGGCACCCCTATGTACTGTATTTTTACAGGAAAGCAAGCTAGAAAAAAGAAAATGTTAAAAAAATCATAAGGAAGAGAAAATACATTTATGGTATTGTACTGTGTTTATGGGAAAATAAAATCCGCTTATATGTGGACCACACATTTCAAACTCATGCTTTTCAAGGGTCAACTGTAATCTCTTCCTCAAACATTTGGTAGAATTTGCTTGGGAAAAACAAAACAAAACACAGGTATTATCTGTTCTCCTTTACCCAAAGCAAAGGTGGAGGAGTTAATTTATTTGCCACCTTACTCAGGTTTTCTATATTACTTAGGTCTATCTTAGTAATACAATTACTAAATCTTCTGCCCTGAAAATTGCTCATTTCCTCTAAATTTCCTAATATATTGAAGTCCCATTCCTTAAATGCAAAATTCCTTAACGTTTTTCATGTTATTTTTAAACTATATTATGCTCTACTCTATAGTTTGATTTCCTTTCAGTTAAATATTGTTTGTGCTCTTTAAAAAAACAAAATCTTACTCTGTTTTGCAAGAGTTCTGTTTCAGTTATTAAACTTTTAAAGAACCAGCTTTAAAATATCCATATCTCGGGCCCTGGGTGGCTCAGTCGTTAAGCATCTGCCTTCGGCTCAGGTCATGATCCCAGGGTCCTGGGATCGAGTCCCACATCGGGCTCCCTGCTCTGCAGGAAGCCTGCTTCTCCCTCTCCCACTCCCCCCTGCTTGTGTTCCTGCTCTCGCTATCTCTCTCTCTGTCAAATAAATAAATAAAATCTTAAAAATAAATAAATAAATAAATAAAATCTCCACATCTTTGTATTCCTATTAATTTATCATTGACTCTATATTTTTCGTTCTTCTCCTTTTTCCAGATTAACTCTGTTGTTCTTTACCTTAGCTTCTAGAGATAGATGTTTACATAACTTTTCCCACATTTAAAAATATTTTAAATAAATAAGCTAAACATGATAACTTTCATATTTATTACAGATTTAGATACTTTCCATAAGTTATGAGATGGATTGTCTTTCAGCTCTGTATATTTCTTACTTTCCATTATGAATTCTTCTTTAACCCATTATTTAGGACTACATTTATTTGCCAATTTATTTTTCTGCATTTTTACTGCTATCCAATTTAATCATATTGTGTTGACATAATATGGTTTCTAGTGGACTGATTTCTTGAAATTAGACTTCTTTCCTTTATTATAAATATATGGTCAATTTTCATAACATTCCATGTGTATTTGAAAAGAAAATATAATCCCTGTTTAATACAGAGATATTGATCAAGACTTTGAGATGACTTGTTCAAATGATGTATATCTATTTTTAATTTTTTGTCTATTTGAGATTTCAATTTCTGCTAGCTGTATATTAAAATATCCCATCATGAGTCTGAACCTGTCTATTTTTCCTTATGATTTGATTTGGTTTATCTATTCTGGAAGTTGTCTACAAATTATTGAGTGTTAATATTTTTTATAGATTGTTCTTTTGTCATAATGTATTGTTCTTTTTAAAAAATGCCTATTCAAGTTTTTCTCTTAAATTCTTTTGTCTAATATTAATATTTAAGACACACACAAGCCTTTAATATTTCCTTAGCACATATATAGCACCTCTATATTTAATTTTCTATATCTTTTCTATGTCTTTTTAAAGGTATTTTCCTTATAAAAGTATTAGTTTTTAATCAAATATAATAATTTTAGCATTTTATGAGGAAACTAATCAATTTACATTTATTATGGTTTTTGAAAATATTTGGATTGATTTCTACTTCCTTTGCTTTTCTGCTTGGTATGCTTTTTTTAAAGATTTTATTTATTTGAGAGAGAGCAAGAGAAACAGAGAGCACAAGCAGGGGGAGGGGCAGATGGAAAAGTAGACTCCCCACTGAGCAGGGAGCCCAACACAGGGCTCATTCCCAGGACCCCAGGATCATGACCTGATCTGAAGGCAGATACTTAACTGACTGAGCTACCCAGCTGCCCCACTTAGTATGCTTTTTATATCTGTTTTTGTTTGCTTTGTGTGTTTTTTTTCTCATTTTCTGCTTTCTTAAATGATTTTCATGTGTTCATTCCTGATTTTTTCCTTCTACTAATTGTGTAACTCTCAAATGTATTTCTATTCTTTTAATATTTACATTTACATTTTTAGCATACAACAAACTATAAAGACACATGCCCACACATACTTGCATAATTTCTGCCAGACATTAGAGTTAAGTAATTTCCACCTACATACCATGTAAGACAGGAATATTAACATATTTAAATTATGCATTGAGATTCCTCCTATCTTCTAAGCTCTTTTTTCTAAAATTTCAGTTTTACGTGTTATTTTTTCTATAATTTTAAATTTTTATTAAAGTATACAATGTATAAATAAAGTACACATCTCATGGCTGTATAGCTCTATGGATTTTCACAAACCAAACACATACATGACCAGCACCTAGATTAAGTAACAGAACATTACTAGCTCCCAGAAGACCCTCTTGTGTTCACCTCCAAACTCATTACTACTCTTCCAAAGGTGACCATATCCTGACTTCTAGCAGCATAGAATATTTTTGTTCATTTATTTAAGAACTTTAAGTCAATGAAATCTTCCATTATGCATTTTTTTCGCTTAACATTATGTGTCTGAAAATAATCTATATTGTATAAGTGATGTTTCATTCATCCTCAATGGTTTGTAATATATCCCATTGTATAAATATATTACAGTTTATTTTTTAACTCTACTGTTGATGGATATTTCCTATGTAGGGCTATTATGATCATTTCTGTATTTATTCCATTTCCAACTTTTGGCTGTTACATCTTTTGGTGGATCATATATACACATTTCTGTTGGGTATATAACTAGGAATAGAACTGTTGGGTCATAGGGTACTCATATATTCAGCTATAATTAATACTTCTATAGGTTTTTTTTTCCACTTTAGTCTGTTTTTAAAAAATAAATATGTACGTTTATTTAAAGTTAGCAATTAATTATATTTATAATACATTAAAAATTGTTATTACTATACTTTCTTCTTTTGTTACTGAAGAACATACTTAATAAACATCTATCGGTTGTAAATTTTCTCCGTGTTTAAATATTTTAATGTGTTTCTATTTGCTTTCACTCTTTTGGGCGAGTTTAGCTACATATAAAATTCTAGGCCAACAGTTAATTTCACATAAAATGTTTAAGCCATTACTCCTTTTAGTCTATTATCTACTGTCAATCTTTTTTTTTTTTCCACATCACTGATCTATTTTTCTTTCCAAGTGGCTTTTAGAATTGTCTCTTATCTTTAACTTCTTTGGTTTTTCCATGATGTGACCAGCTAAGGAATATGTTTGTTTATCTTGTTTGGCCTTTAGCATGCACTTTAAGAAAAAATAAGAATTAATTTATTGTAGAGAGAGAGAGCACAAGCACACAGCAGGGAGGAGGAGGGGCAAAGGGAGAGAGAGAGAGTCTCAAGCAGACTCTCCCCTGAGCGTGGAGCCCAAAAGAGGGCTCAATCCCATGACCCCAAGACCACAACCCAAGCAGAAACCAAGAGTTGAATGCTCAATTGACTGAGCCACCATGTGTCCCTAGCATGCACTTTTAAACTAAAAGATCATTCCACTTTTCAATTCTACAAAATTCCATCATCATGTCTTGCTTTATATATATGTTTTATTTTGGGGACTCATTTGAAATGTTCTGGTATTTTTTAGTCTCTTCTCTACATATTTTATTTTATCTCTTTATGATGCATTTCTTTTGTGAATTCTTCAGTTCTATCAAGTCACAAATACTTTCTATGACAGTGTCTAATTTAAATTCACTTTATATTGATTATTTTCTTTTAATGTTTTTAGTTTTATTCTCTCAGAACCCCCTTGTCCATCTAGCTTCCCCCCCCCCTTTTTTCTATTCAGACCAGTGTAGCTCTGGCCCTTAGATTCATACAGTGTACTTTGCTCCAATTTCCCTCCATAACTGGGAAAACTTTGAATCATGGAAGTGAAAAGAAGTAAACGAAATGAAAAGAAGTAAAAACTATAGTTAAAAATAAATAAGTACATAAATCCTGGAGTTAATCCTGCCCTTATCTTTAGTTCCCTCTCATCAATGTATAAACATTTTGTTCTGATGTACAAAGATATTGATATTTATTTTGATTTTATATCCTTGCTATATATCTCTTCCTTTTAATCCTTTATTGTATTTTCAATATGAACTTGCAATGCTCTCTTGGCTCATGTTCCATTCTTTGTATCTGTGTTTTCTACTGGCCTTCCCTTGAGCTCCTTTGGGGCTGATGCTGTATTATTATCTTCATATTGCCAATATCTAAGTACTGCACACTTATGTACTAAGCAATCAATAATGGTTTGTTGATTGAATTAATGAACTTTTAGTAATATATACAATCTGTTTGTCTAACCAGAGGAAACATACCCACTTTTTTATTGGTGATATGGAAGTTTGAAAGGAATTCCTCTATTTTTACTACCACAAATAAAGATAAAGTAACAATAAACTCTTCATCAAATAACTTAATATCTTCATTGTAATATGCAGTGTGTTTTATGATATTCTGATTACTTTGAATTTGTTTTTATTACCTAAGTCTACTTTGACTAATTTTAAGTATGTCTGGCTGCACACTAGAATTTAATGGCAAAAAATGTGTGTTGATGGAAACTTACCCTTAAATAATTCTAATGTATGAAAGCCCTCATGCTGTAAATCTTAACATAAATTAACCTACAGTGATATTGCAAGGTTAAGAAAAGGAAGTCCTAAACTTTCCAAAGGAGTTTCACAGAAGGAAAATCCTCTAAATCCTCTTTGGCTGATTAAGTTTCTCTTCTAACATATTCTTAGGTAAATAGTGAATGACATGAATAATCGTATTTTATTTAAGTGTAAATTGTTATTTCAAAAAAGCCTTTTTTTCTCTTGAGATTAAAAATTCATTATACCGGGCACCTGGGTGGCTCAGTCGTTAAGCGTCTGCCTTCAGCTCGGGTCCTGATCCAGCCCCGCGTAGGGCTCCCTGCTCTGCGGGAAGCCTGCTTCTCCCTCTCCCACTCCCCCTGCTTCTGTTCCCTCTCACACTGTGTCTCTCTCTGTCAAATAAATAAATAAAATCTTTAAAAAATAAATAAATAAAAAATAAAAATTCATTATACCTCTAAGATCACATCTCTGGAATTAGGAAATAACATGAGACCAATTTCAGAGATCACATAATCATTCTCATCTATACATTTTATTTTCTAAGTCCTGCCTTAAATTCTCAGCCATATGACTTAGGAAAACACGATAAATATTGGATTCCAAAGAATATTTCCTAATAATTTCATTTAAGACAGAGTATCATGTTAGATAAGCAGTATTTGTGTAAAATACTATAATTATTACATGCATTTTTAATGTAAATAGTGTGCTATATTCTAAATTTAGTTTCTTGAAGTATAGACAGATGTTTTCCAAGGGTTCTATGAGTTTCTTTCTGCCATCAGTTTTGTATTTTGCCTGATAAATTCACAGGCTTTTTTTTTTTTTTTTTGAGAGAGAGAGAGCGCATGAGCAGGGGGTCGGGAGAAGGGGCAAAGAAAGAGGGAGAGAGAGAGAATCTTAAGCAGGTTCCACACCCAGCATGGAGTCCTATGTGGGGCTCCATCTCATGACCCTGAGATCATGACCTGAGCTGAAATTAAGAGTCTGACACTTAACTGACTGAGCCACCCAGGTGCCCTTTCACAGGCATCTTTATAAAGAAACCAAAGCATTGCTTATGTTAATAATATAAATTAACTTAATGACTAGATATCTAATTCAAAGAGAATATAATAAAAATAATAGTAACATTTATACCTTACCATATGCCCAGAAATGTTTTAAGCACTTAGTTAATCCATTTCATCCTACCAAGAGTCCTATGGTATAGACACTATTATTGTTCTCATTTTGTAAGTGAGGAAACTGAAATACAGAAAGGTTACACAGATAACAAGCAGTAGAACCAGGATTCCAAGACAGGCAGTCCTACACCAGAGACACAGGTGGTCATACACCAGAACATCTGGACCGCTATTCACCTTTAATGCCTTTGTTCCATGAGAACCAATTCAAATACAACAAGTGGAAAATGACAAGTTATGACACAGTATTTCAATTATTTATCAACTCAAAGACTCACATGAAATATATGACTTCTCACAGTCTAAATAAAGATTGCATTTGGATAACAAAGTCCCACATAATATAATTAGTGGGAAGCTTACAATCAGTCAAAACTCTGTCAGTTACAACTTGGTAAAATATGATAAATCCCTCCCCCTCTCTGAGTTTGAATTCCCTCATGGGAACATACGACTAATGCTCCTACTTTAATTTGTTATTTTGAAATTATATGAGAAAATATATCAGAAAAGTGTTTTATAAATTAAAAAATTATATGTAACTTGTTAGAAGACAGAAACCTTTCTAAACCCTCAAGCAATATAGGATATTCCTAATAATGAACCTGAGACAAATGAACCAAACTGTGTTAAGGGATTTAAGATATAACTTGAATTCATGGAGAAATAGTGTCTAACATATACTATTCCTGTGAACACTCTATATCTTATTGCAATGTCTATTTATTTCTCAGCCTCCCCTCCTAGACCATGAGGTCCTGATGATATAAACTTAGTATTACAAAAGAAGTACAGAGTATTAAAGATAACTCCTATCCTCAAATCAATAGGCCAACATCAACACAGTTTGAAGTAGCAGATCTGGATTTAGATCCCTAATTTTTCTAATTCCCAAACCTATACTCATTTTATCATGTCTCATTTTTCATCTGGAATTAAAAAAAAAAAAGGTGAGAATAGTCAAAGAAGATCTGAAAAAAAATTTTTTTTAATTATAAAAGAGGTATAGTTAATCAAGAGATCAAGATTTTTTTTTTTCCCAAAAATGGTTTTAGAAACATTGGCAATTAAAAAGAAAAACACTTAGGGGCGCCTGGGTGGCTCAGTCAGTTAAGCATCTGCCTCCAGCCCTGGTCATGATCCCAGGGTCCTGGGATCGAGCCCCATATCGGGCTCCCTTCTCAGCGGGGAGTCTACTTCTCCCTCTCCCTCTGCCTCTTCCCCATACTTGTGCTCTCTCTCTCCCAAATAAATAAATAAATAAATAAAATCTTAAAAAAAAAAAGAAAAACACTTAGTTTACCTGTGTACTTCATTAGATATGAACACACCACCAGCAAAATGAGTTAAATATTTTTTAATTAAGGAAAATTAGAAAATATTTCAAATCTTAAATAGAAGGATTTTCAAAGTTTAAATTTGAAGAGCTCACACATTAAAAACACTTAAAATCCCTACATGTTAAAACAAGTGAAATCGAAAGATAACAGCTGAAAATAGGAAATATTTGTAGTAAATATAAAAGATAAATTAAAAGAAATTATTTTTAAAAGAACTTACAGATAAACAAACAAATTATAAAAGCAAAAATGTCTCAAAAGAGATAATACAAAATTAAATAAAAATGCAAGAAAATATCCATCTCACTAGCCATTACTTTTTAAATTCTAATTAGACAAACAATTAAAGATCACATTCTTAATCCATGAAATTTTTTAAAAGAATACTGAAACTGGTAACACCCAGTTAAGGCAAGGATGTGGAATATCAATACAGTCTTAGATTACTGAAACTTTATCAAGGTCAGGAAAAGTTCATACTTTTTGATCTAGTAAATCCATTTCTTTGAACCCATGATACAATTCTAAATATCAAGAAATAATGAAGCATTATATAAAAGAATTGCAAATAACTCAAATTTTGAACAATAGGAAAATGGTAAAAAAAATATTATTTATCTTGTTAATGGTATAGTATAAAACCTTTATTTTTTTTTTATTTATTTTTTTTTAAAGATTTTATTTATTTATTTGACAGAGAGAGACACAGCGAGAAAGGGAACACAAGCAGGGGGAGTGGGAGAGGGAGAAGCAGGCTTCCCGCGGAGCAGGGAGCCCGATGCGGGGCTCGATCCCAGGACCTGGAATCATGACCTGAGCCGAAGGCAGCCGCTTAACGACTGAGCCACCCAGGCGCCCCTAAAACCTTTAAAATGTGGTCATAAAACTATACTGCAACATAAAAAAATGCCCTTAGTATACAAGTGCTATGTCAGTAAAAGAATTGTATGCATTTTTTAATATAATGGATGTACTCTAATTATAACTTTATGAAATATATTCATAGGAAAAATCCAATAAGAATTATATCAAAATAGTACTGTTGAAGAACAACAAAAAAGAATGAAAGATTACCATGATAAAAAATAAAGGATTTGAAATTTTAATGACTAATTTTTTTGCGTGTAGCTATTTCCTAAGGAGTGTGATATAGAATAGTATAGTATAGTACAGTACGGTATAATATAGTATAGAAGCTAGTGTAAGCATATTTCTATAGATTTTGGTTTTCAGATTCTGTGACTTAGAATCTTAAAGATTCCTTATAATAAAGAAAATAATTAACCAAATTAAAAATGCAGAAAATATAAATAATAATGTAACTTTTTTGTGCAGCACATGTGTTGAACATTAGATCTAGCATAATAGGCTATAATAAAAGATTATCTGGTTAATGAACCAAAATACTCAGTGTAGGAATGACCTAAATTACATCATTGGAGGAAAAGATAAAAATCACCAAATGGAAGATGAATTTTCACCTGAACAATAAAAAACAACTCATCAAGCTATTATGTTGCACTTAGGGGATATTAGTAAGAACATATATAAAGCCTGTTTCATAAATTATCTATAAATAATATGAGAATTATATTATCATAGTTTCATATAAAACAGATACTGGCCAATGCCTCAAAGAACACCCATATTAGAATTGACACAAGAATTAATATTCTTCCCACTAAATCACAGAGCCTCATTTTATTCCTATAAAATCAAAGTATAATTAAATATTATAATTCATATAAACTCAGGCAAGCTTCTCAATCTCTCAGTTATCAATTTCTCATATTGATAGCATTTAGATTATTACAAGTTTGGATTATCAAAACAACTTCCAATAAACATCATGGCACATATATTTTTTACAATTAGGTCTCTACTATATGTATCTGAAGGTGAAACTGATGTGACAGCAAACTAGACTCAATGTGACTCTCATGAAAAATGATATCCCTCTGTAATCTATTTTCCATTATAAGTAAAGTTAAGGATATATATTTTTATTTATATGAATTTGAGTTTTCAAATCTTTTAGTTGTCTGCTCTTATCTGTTTTTCCAGTGAATTGTTTTTTTACTGATTTGTAATTAATACTTCATAGAAGAGTCGAGCACTTTAATCACTGTACCTGTTATACACATGGCAAGTATTTTCTCTGAGTATGTTGCTTATCTTTTCATTCCATGTTTATATTATCTTGTTTAAATACTGATAAATAAAATCTGTCAAAATTTCCCTGTAGTTGGTCTTGATAACTATGTGGTACCCATCCCCATGTGAGAGAAAAAGGGTATAGTGGTTAAGAGCATATAATCTAGAACCAGATTCTGTGGATTTAAATCCTGGGTCACCTTCATCTAACTAGCTCTGTGACATTAAATGAGTTACTCAACTTTCTTGCATATAGTTTTCTCATCTACAAATTGAGGAAATACATGGAAATAGAATAGGGCCTGGTACATAATAAGTGCTATATAAATGTTTGCTAATAATTTTTCACTCCAAATACATTTGTTACCCTAGGTTGATGCCTCTGAACAAGCTCTAACAATGCAATTTTTATGTTAAGATTTTATTCAAATTGTTTTCATTCACTTGATAACTATAAGTAAGTGCCTACTATGTACTTTTCTGCCTACTAGTACCAAGCCAGGCAGTAAAAATAATAATAATAATTGGTATAAATCATTCCTTTTTTTTTCATGGAGTTTACTGTCTCATATGGAAGAGATTAAATTGCAACATAACAATTAATGAGAGATAAAAATATTATGATGGATTTGACCAATTCAGATTTGGGAAGTTATTTCTCTAAGGAAGTAATGCTTAAATTGAAATCTAAATGATGAGCAGAAATTATTCTGGGAAAAAAGGAAAGGAAGACCATTCATACAAATTTAGCTAGGTAAATTAATAAAGTTATATTCTTAATTCACTTTAAATTAGTCTTGCAAATAAACAGTATTTTATAAACAAGAACTGTAAATATTGCTTTGCAATTCAAAGATTAAATAATTAAGAACTCCTTCAATTACAGTTATTTTTGTGAATTATACAATGCAAACATTTGTAAAGGATTGATTGCTTTTAGAAACTCTGGTCTTGAACTTAATTTTTCTTAGTCCAGCCTCTTGTAGACATATCCACTGTACACTTTTGAAAATTTTTGATATTTTTCTAGATATAAAAGCAGTTTGTACAATGTTTCACTATACATATAGTTGGGATTAAATAACATTCATGTGGATGGCAATCTAATTTATATAAAGGACTTATTTGTGGACTGTGTATTTGCCAAATTATATCAGGCTAGACTTCTGATATCTGGAGATCTTTTATAAAGGAAAATATAACATAAAGGTCCCCCAATTAACCATAAAGCTTCAGTTTTGTTCACTGACATCCAAAACAGAAACACTTGACCGAAAAAACCATAAAATTTACTTCATCCATCTTTTCCATAATTATTTACACTGAAACTATCATAAAACTATATTAGAAGTGCAGTGTTTAAAAAACTATATTGCCTGGATTAGGTTTCTTTTTTATTTTTTCCTCAAGAGCTTCCTAAATTCTTCTTCTCAAACTTTCTAAATAAAGCTCACATAAAATCTTTTCAATTAAAATAACCATAAAAGTATTTTATAGCAATTCAAATAATGATATTTTTTCCTCATAGAACCAAGGACTGAATTCTGTGTAATAACTTATTACATAAAACAGATTCACTTATATGAAGTAAACAATTTTTTCTCATACTGGTTGCATCAAAAATAAAAAAGTCAAATTATTGAATAGAAAAAACTAGCCTCATTCCAGTGTCCTCAACATGCTATGAATGAGAGACAACTAAAATTAAATTTTAACTAATGTTGATCTATTTGATCTATTGTCATTTAATCTGTTTTTATATTCCTCAGATTTGGCAAAACCCACAATAATCAGACACGCTTGGCTAAGAGAGTAGATCCACATGTGTTTTTTTTGTTTTTATGGAAGATTTACTATTTCATAATTATTACTTTTTTAATTTTAGAATTAGATTTTTATCACTAGGAAGTAATGGAGGAATAACAACACCCATAGGTACAGGAAAAATCTCAGGACCTAAATTAAGTGCCACTAATTGGATTAACTATGTAAAACCAACTTCAAAAATCCTAGAAAATATGTCCCTTAAAATGGCTAATAAAATGAGAGACAAAAGAAATAAATTAGAGGAAATTAAAGGTGCTGGGGTTGCACGTGTCAACATGGGGTGGTTGTACCCACAAGCTGTTGGAAAATTCAGTGAAAATCACATTGTATATTTTGTCTTTCTTAGTACTGAGTAGAAATCTGCAATATATACAAATAACAACCAATCAAGAAACAAGATGGGAGGGGAATGAAGGAACCAACATATTGAAGACCACAGGCACTGTGCTAGGCCTTTATCTGTAGGCACCGTAATGTGGTAAAAATTATATGAAGAACATTGACATTTGTTTTTCAATTGCTTGATTTTGACATTTCAACGAATGAGATTAAAATGAATTTTTTATAGTTACAGTTTTCGCTTAACAAATAGTGTTAAGTAAATGATTACAAATGGATGCTTTTGGAAACCTTCAATTCCAGGAAAGGCTGTGCTGTTTCGCCCACATAAATTATAACCTTTAGCAAAAGGCAGTAACTACTCCATTACCAAAGGGCATTCATCCAGCAAATCTCGATTCCAGAGAACACCATCTTAGGAAAATCATTTAATAACTCAGAGTCCGGCAATATATCTTTTAAAATAGTAACATGTACTAAAGAGTATTAATCTGCTATTTTTGTAACAAGAATGCATGAATTTCTTTTGATCCTCTTCTACATGAAAATGGACATAACTAAGTTGACAAATGATACTAAAATACTAAAAACCCCTAACTTCATAATAGGTTGCATTTGTGAATAGAAGATAGCATTGGTTTTGATGATCAGGTTTCCTACTGGAAATCAATTTTCTTACTCTCCATTGTAAATCTTAGTCTAAGTTCAGTCATTTTTATTTTTTGAGGTAATTGTCACAGTAAATAATTAAAAAAAAAAAAAAAACAGTGCCAAACATCAAAAAGTGAAACCTTCTATCACTCTGAGTTACATTTGATAGTTTAGAGAATAAAGAAAGCAGTTAACAGTTCAATTTCCCCCCAAATAATTGTATATACATGTCAGTCAAACAACTTAAAAGGATAAGCTATTTTTAGAACCTCATGCAATTTAAAATTAATTTTCTTATTTTACTATTTTGCAGTGATACTTAATGTATACGCTAGAAAGTTCTCTATTTTTTTTCCAGGAGATAAAACAAAACAAAACAAAACACTTTGTTTGAAGTGCTAACATAGGTATAGGTTGGATAAACAACACGTAAGTTGAATGTGAATCTAATCTATAAAAAGAGCATTTGTTGTCCATTGTCCCTTTATAACATAGTATGGCATTAGATCTCATTTTATTCTATTAATATTAAAGGGCCACCATACAGCAAAACACTGAGAGTTTCACATTTCAGCTTTTTCAGAAATAAAGTAGTAGATATTCATTTCATTGTGAATGAGTAGAAAGAGATGATATCGGGCAACATAATAGAATATAGCAAGCAATTTCATTTTCGACAGCTAAGAAAACATTCCTTAAAATATTTACACTTAAAAGAGAAAATCTTGTTCTGCTGATATCACCTCTAAAGAAGAAATAGCAATAGAAGAAAAATGTACCAAGCTTAAGACTCTGTTACAGTAGTATTTAAAATGCTGCCTCATTTTCTCACAAGCTGGAAAAGTTACTTTGCTCAAAATTAATTATTCCTTATTTTCAAGTATGTTTCTGAAATGCATTTTTAAAGATTTCTGGTTAACCCAATCATTCCAACCACAGCTTTCTTTCCAAGTCACAAATCTAGCTTTTTTTGAAGACAAAGTAAAACATGACTATGTATAAATATCGCCCAAAAGGCTTCCTGCCCTATATTTTTCAAATACAGATAGTTATATTTGAAGTATCCTGGTCCTAGTTCTGTAGGGGTTGGCTATTTAATATTTTTTATGGAAGAAACTTTTAGTTCTGGAAAAAGTAATTGCTTGTATATATTTTTGCAGCCTAGGGTCTCCATTTCTTCCTCCAATTTACATGGCCACATGTGTATGTCTTCCCTGCTCTGTTAGGAAGATGGAAGCTGGATATCCCAAGAATGAGAGGTTATATAAAAATACTACAAATAGACAGCAGACACAAATATCTACCAAGTGTTATTTTAAAGTTTGATCCCAACTTAATATTTGGAAATAGATTTATTTTTTAAGTGTTCAATTAGAGCAATTTCTTAAATGTGAACTAAATTGCTTTTAGAGTTCTTTTTCCTTGTAAGTATTGTCAATGCTAATAAATCCTATTAATTTTTTTACTGCTTGTTATGTTGAAATAAAAACAAAGTAAAATGAAACAAAAAAGATGACAAAAAACATTTTTTTCCCTAATTTTAACATTCACCAACATTGCAACTGTGGGCTGATCACATGTTCTATTTCTGCCAACATAAATGGAATAATAGTACACAAAAAGCTTTTGAGATTAAATAACCACACACACATGCACACATACACAAATACTCACATTTAGTAGATCGCCTTGTTTATGATAATCTTTAAAGGCAAATCTAATCAATAATTGGTTGTAGTAGACAATAATAGTAAGTTGTACTACCATGGACTAAGATGGTATAATCAGGTGAGTAACTATAGATAATATTTAGTGAGCAGTTACTACATGTCAGACATTTTTATGTTTGACTTGTATAATTTTATTTAACCATCAAAACATTACAATGAAGTAAATACTATTCTCATTCTGATTTTATGGATGAAGAAAAATGGAGCATAGAGAACTAGACAGACAAATGAATGCAACACAGGACAGGGCTAAAGGAGATATGTCTTAGAGAGTTAGGAAAACAAAAAGAGAGAAAAAATATCTTCTAAATGCCTAAGAGAATGTATAAAAATGGTCTAGATTCAGCTGCAATTTGTTAATTAAATGTAAAATATAAGACATTTGATGAAAATACAGCTATAAATATTTCCCCAAGACTTTAAGAAAAGAGTGATTTCTTGAACTCCTGGATTCATAATTAAATTATAAAAATTTGGCTGGGGTAATGTCATCAAAATGGCAACATAGGTGTTTCTGACTTCATAAGAACAACTAACATCTACTCAAGAACAAGATGCCACTGAGAGAATCTTAGAACACAGGGGTAAGGCTGAAGTATTCCACTCTACCACAGAGACCAATGCAAACTGCATTAGAAGGGTAAGAAAAGTGGCTACACAGTGTTCCTCCCCCAGAACAGTATAGTACCACATAGAGAGGTCTCCCCTGAGCCTCTGGCTCCTCCAATGGGAAAATGCAATCCAGGGAAAATACAACCAATCTCCCCCAGCATTGTGTCTCACTTAGTGGAGCCCCTACTCTGATCTCGCACCATGGGGACTGCAGGGAAATCTGTGGGGCCCAGTCACTGAGATTTTGATTTCAAGGGAGTAGAGGGGTTGGAACTTGCAACAACCAGTACATGGATCTGAGCAGACTGAATTCATACCTGCAATGCTCAAACTGTAACCCCAATCAGGAGCTCTGCTTATCTGCCGACCCAAGTTGGGGGCACATTCTAACAGGCAACACAGCAAGATGCAGATCTATCTGATTTAGACCCTCAAATAGGTTTTATTTTTGGCCATCAAGTCCAGTTTGTCCACACCAGGCAATGCGCTGAATCATAGCCCCACCTGCGGTGAAAAGTCCCTCCCACTCCTGTCTGACTAGAAGGGCTGGTGACAACTTCTGGAAGCTGTGTGGCACAGCTACATTTGAGCTAAAAGGCAGGTGGGCAGAGATGATTACTTCCACAACAAAGCCAGTACTGGACTTGGAAGCTTCTTGTGCTATGATTAATTCATAGACAAGGCTGAGGGTAGCTCCTAGTCCCTCCTAATCAGAGAGCCTATTTGGGAAATTGAGAGTAGCCCGGAGTGTCCTGTTCCCTTCCCACTGAGTCAATAGAGTTGAGACACAGCCGCACCTGCTATGAACAGTGTCTTCTGGCCCCTTCTAACCAGAAGGGCTGGCAAAAGCATCATAAAGCTGTGTAACCCAATGGTGCTTGAGCTGAAAGAAGGGAAGACAGAGCTGATAGTTTGCAGAGCAAAACTAGTGGCCCTGTTTGGCAAGGGAACTGGCGGTGTGAGTAAGCTTGAGTTAAGACAACAAAGAACTGGGGCGCCTGGGTGGCTCAGTCGTTAAGCGTCTGCCTTCGGCTCGGGTCATGATCTCAGGGTCCTGGGATCGAGCCCCGCATCAGGCTCCCTGCTCAGCAGGAAACCTGCTTCTCCCTCTCCCACTCCCCTGCTTGTGTTCCCTCTCTTGCTGTGTCTCTCTCTGTCAAATAAATAAATAAAATCTTAAAAAAAAAAAAAAAAAGACAACAAAGAACTTTACTAGTTTTAAAGTTGCTTCTCCCACTGTGCCCAGGTAGGGAATCTAAGTCATAGCTACACTCATTGCTGAATACAGCCTTCAGCCTGTCCAAGCAGGCAACCTAATCAGAGCTATGAAGCTGCATAGCCAATTCAACAGCCCTACTGTAGATTTTTAAGACCAGCAAAAGAAAAGTTACATACATACAGTGGTACCTGAACAGAGAGCATAGCTCATGGCTTCCCTGATCTAGAGAGCAAAACTGGTGATTTCACCTGACTGGAGAATTCAGTGTACACTCAGACCTGTTTTGGGCACCCAAACAATGAGCTGTATAGGCCCTGAGTCTCATCCTGTTTCCCTGCCAGGAAAAGGAAGCTAATTCATAACTCCAACTACTACTGTATATAATACCATCCCAATGATCTCATAAACCTACCAGAGAATGTAGGTAACTACAAAGACCATTCTACAGCTTCACTTGGTTAGGGAACTGAGCCAACAGTCCTAGCCAACTGTCCTCAGCCAGTGCCACACACTCCATCTCCATTTTCTGAGCTTGAACAGTTGTCTCACCCAAAAATAGATCATAACAGTCTCCACCTGTGCAAAGACATTACCAGCAAATACATCTGGAAACCCAAACTGGGCTGACTGGTGAAAAACTATTCCAGCCAAAGGAAACCTGTAAAGACTGGAAGAGGAACCCCACTATTCAAATGTGCAGACACAAATGTAAGGAATCAAGGATCACAAAGAATCAGGTAAATATGACAACACCAAAGAAAACTAATAAAACTCCAATAACTGACCCTAAAAAAATGGAGCTCTATAAACCATCAGACAAAATTCAGAATATCTTCTTAAGGAAGTTTAATGAATTATAAGAAAACACAGAGAGACAACAAGACAAAATTAGGAAAAAAATGCATGGGTGGAATGAGGTTTAACCAGGAAAGAGCAACCACACACACACTCATACACACACAAAATCCTACATCTGAAAAATACAATAACTGAACTGAAAAATTCAATAGAGAATTTCAAAAGTAGACTCAACCATACAGGAAAAAGAGTCAGTAACTTGGAGGAAAGGACATTAGAAATTACACAGAGGAGCAAAAAGAAAAAAAATAAAGGAAAAGAGTGAAGAAAACTTAAGGGAATTATGGGACATAATGAAAATAAAACAGTTGCAAAATAGGAATTCCAGAAGGAAAAGAGAAAGAGAAAGTGTCAGAATTTATATTTAAAGAAATAAGGGCTGAAAATTTCCCAAACCTGGGGAGAGAAATGGACATCCAGATCCATGAAGCAGGAGGAATTCCAAACAGGTTGAATCCAAATAGGGTTATGCTGAGAAACACTGTACTTAAATTGTTGAAAGTCAAAGAACAAAAAAAAAAAAAAAAAAATTTAACACCAGCAAAAGAAAAGTTACATACATATAAAGGAACCCCAGAGAAATATTGGCAGATTTCCCAACAGAAACTTTGCACACCAGGAGAGAATAGAATGACATATTCAAAATATTGAAAGAAAATAACTATCAGTGAAGAATTCTATACCTAAAGAAGCTGTCCCTCAGGAAGGAAGGAGGGATAAAAATTTTCTCAGATAAATAAAAGCTGAGGGAGTTCATTATTATTGTACGTACTTTAGAAGAAATATTAAAAGGAGTTCTTTGCATGGAAGTAAAAGAATGCAAATTAACATCATAAAAACACAAAAAGGTAGCATAAATCTCACTGGTAATGGCAAATATATAGTCCTAGTTAGATTCCACAAAACGTGGAATCTAAAATCAAAATAGTGGTGCGTAATTCACAACTCTAGTTTAAAAGTTAAAAACAACAACAACAATGTAGCAAAAATAACCATAACTACATTTATGTTATTACTTTCACACAAACAAGAAAACAAAAACCCACATAAACTGTAACAGCAATAACCTAAAATGTGAGGATGAGAAGAAATAAAGGTATAAAGTATACAAATTCTATTGAAGTTAAGTCGTTGTCAGAGTAAAATAGGGTATTTTAAAATAGGGTATTCCAAATTTAAGATACTTTATGTAAGCCTCATGGTAACTATAAGGGAAAATTTTGTCATTATACAAAAGAACACAATGAAAGAAGTTAAAGCATACCAATACCAAAATACATCAGAACGCATACGCACACAAAGCAGGAAAAGAAAGAAGGAACAATGGATCTACAAAACAAACAGAACATAATTAGCACAATGGCAATAGTAAGTCCTCACTTATCAATAATTACCTTAAATGTAAACAGGTTAAATTCTCCAATAAAAAGACATAAAATGGCTGAACGGATAAAAACAAAAATTACAACAAAAAACAAGAACTAAGCACACATAGACTGAAAGTGAATAGATAGAACAAGACATTTCAAGCAAATGGTATCCAGGAAAAGCAGGTGTAGCTATATAATATCAGACAAAATAGATTTTAAACTAAAAATGGTAAAAAGAGACAAAGAAGGTCATTACATAATGATAAAGGTGTTAATACATTAAGACATAACAATTATAAATTCTTATTTGCCCAACATCAGAACACCTAAATATAGAGAGCAAAACTTAACAGAATTAAAAGGAGAAATAAACAGTAAAACAATAGTAATTGGGAAGTTTAATACCCCACTCTCCACAAGGGATAGATCATGCAGACAGAGAATCAATAAGGAGACAGCAAATGTGAACAACACTATAGGCCAAATGGACCCACCAGATATATACAGAACATTCTATCCAACAACAGCAGAATACACATTCTTCTCAAATGCACATGGAGCATTTTCTGGGATAGATCACATGTTAGGCCACAAAACAAGTCTTAACAAATTTAAGAAGACTAAAATCATACTAAGCGTCTTCTTTGAATACAATGGCATAAAACTAGAAATCACTAACAAGAAGAAAACCAGGAAATTCATGAACACATGGAAATTAAAAAACACTTTCTTGAATAACCAATGGATCAAAGAAGAGATTAAAGAAGAAATAAAAGTTTCTTGAGACAAGCAAAAATAGAAACACAACATATCAAAACTTGTGCATGAAGCAAAAGCAGTTATAAGAGGGAAGTTCATAGCAATAAACACCTACATTAAGAAGCAAGACAGATCCTATAGAAACAAAAGTCTATGCCTTAAGGGACTAGAGAAAGAAGGACAAACTAATCCCAAAGTTAGCAGGAAAAAGGAAATACTCAAAATTAGAGCAGAAATAAATAAAACTGAGAACAGAAAAACAATGGAAAAGATAAAACTAATTAAAAGTTTTGTTTTTTTTTAAGATAAGCAACATTGACAAACCCTTAACTAAACTAGCCAAGAAAAAAAGAAAAAGACACTTATCAACAAAATTATAAATGAAAACGAAGACATTACAAATGATACCACAAAAATTAAAGGATAAGAGACTATTATTAACAACAATATAAACAACCTAGAAGAAATAGAAAAAAACATTCTTAGAAACATACAACCTACCAAGACTGAATCAGGATGAAACAGAAAATCTGAATAGACAAGTAAGGAAGAAGATTGAATCAGAAATCAAAAAGCTCCCACTGAAGAAAAGCTCAAAACCAGATGATTTCACCAGTGAATTTTACTAAATGATTAAAACAATTTACACCAATCTTTCTCAAACTCTTCTAAAAAATCAAAGACGAGGAAACATCTCAAATTCATTTTACAAGGCCAGCATTATCCTGATATCAAAACTAGAAAGAACACTATAGAAAATAAAACTACGGGCAAATATCACTGATGAATATAGATGCCAAAATTCTCAATAAAAACTAGCAAATTAAATTCAGCAGCACATTAAAAGAATAATCAACCATGATCAAGTGAGATTTATCCCTGGGGTGCAACGAAAGTTCAACTTATGCAAATTGATCGTTCTGTTACATCACATTAATAGAATGAAAGAAAATAATAATATGACCTTCTCAATAGATGCAGAAAAATCATTCAACAAAATTCAAACTCCATTCATGATAAAAAATCTTAACAAATGAGCCATAGAAAGAACATATCTAAACATAATAAAGGCCATATATGAAAGCCCACAGCTATCATCATACTCAGTGAAATGATGAAAGATTTTCTTCTAAGATCAGGAACAAGACCAGGGTGCCTACACTCACCACTCCTATTCAGCATAGAACTGGAAGTACTAACTAGAGCAATCAGGCAAGAAGAATAAATAAAAGGTATTGGAATCAGAAAGGAGAAAGTAAAGTTGGTTCTATTTGCAGGCGAATTTTTTTTATATATAGAAAATCCTAAAGACTCAGCCTAAAAGCTCTTAGACCTGATCAATGAATTCAGTGCAATTGCAGGATATTTAATTAAAATACAAAACTCCACAGTGTTTCTACATACACTAATGACAAAATTTCTGAAAAAGAAATAAAGAAATTGATCTTATTTAGAACAGCATCAAAAACAATAAAATCATTAGGAATAAATTTAACTAAGGAGGTGAAAGATCTCTATGCTAAAAACTATAAAATAATTGATGAAATTGAAGAAGACATAGATAGATGGAAAATTATCCCATGTTCATGGATTGGAAAAAGTAATATTGCTAAAATATCAATATTACTGAAAGTTATCTATAGATTTAATGCAACCCTTTTCAAGATTCCAATGACATTTTTTCACTAAAGTAGAAAAAACACTCCTAAAATTTACATGGAACCACAGAAGACTCCAAACAGCCAAAGAAATCCTAAGAAGAACAGAACATGAAGTATTACACTTCCTAATTTTAAGCTACACTATAAAACTATGGTTATCAAAACAGTAAATAGTATAAAAACAAACATACCAATGGAATAGAATCAAGGGCTCAGAAAGAAACCCAAGTGTATTTGATAATACTTATCATATATAAAACATGAGTATACAACTAATATTTGACAAGGGAATCAAGAATACTCAATGGAGAAAATGTAGTTTCTTCAATAAACAGTGATGAGATAACTGGATATTCACATGTAAAAGAATGAAACTAGACCCATATCTTACACCACTCATAAAACTAACTAGAAATGGATGAAAGACTTAAATGTAAGACCTGAAACCATAAAACTTGTTGAAGGCAACATAACAACAAAGCTCCTGACATGGGTCCTGGTAATGATACTGTGGATGTGACATCTTATGACATAAGAAAAAAAAATACAGTGGGAAACATCAAACTAAAAAGTTCTGTACAGCAAAAGAAACCATTATCAAAGGGAAAAGACAACTAATGGAATGGGGAAAAGTATTTGCAAAGTATATTTCTGGAAGGGGTTAATTATCAGAACATATAAAGAACTCATATAACCCAATAATGAAAATAAAGATTAAAAAAAATAAAAAAAATGGGCAAAGGATCTGAATAGACATTTCTCCAAAGAAGATATACAAAAGGCCAATCCGCTGAAAAGATGCTCAACATTACTAGTCATTAGAGAAATGCAAATTAAACCAAAATGAGATAGCATTTTATGCCTGTCAGAATGACCGTCATCAAAAAGACAAGATAACAAATACTGGTGTGGATATGGAGAGTAGGGAACCCTGTGCACTGTTGGTGGGATTGTAAATTGGTATAGCCACAGTGGAAAACAGTATGTAGAATCCTCAAAAAACTACTATATGATCCAACTACTGGCATATAACCAAAGGTAACAAAAACACTGAATTAAAAAGACATCTGCACCCCCCACATTCACATTTAGATAGCAAAGACATGGAAACAACCTAAGTGTCCATTGATGGATGAATGGATAAAGAAGTTGTAGTATACATATATGTATGTGCATACATGCACACACACACACCCGTGTGCGCGCGTGCTTGTGCATGCACACACAATGAAATATTATCCAGCCACAAAAAAAAAAAGTAAATCCTACCATTTGCAACAAGATGGATGGGTCTTAAGAGGCATTATGCTAAGTGAAATAAGTCAGATAGAGAAAAACAAATATTGTATGGTCTCATATGTAGAATCTGGAGGAAAAAAAAACAAACAGAAAAAGAGATTATATTTGTGATTACCAGAGGCAGGGGGGTGGGGAAGGTGGGAATATGAGGAAGGTGATCAAAAGGTAAAAAGTTCCAGTGTAAGATAAGTAAGTATTAGAGATGTAATGAACAATATGATGAAAATAACTGCTGTATGATATATCGGAAAATTGTTGAGAGTGAATCCTAAGAGTTCTCATCACAAGGAGAAAATTGGCTTTCCTTTATTCCTTCCTTCTTTTTTTTTTATTGCATCTGCATGAGAAGATGGATGTTAGCTGAATCTATTTTGGTAATCATTTCACAATATAAGTAAATCAAACCATCATGCTATATGCCTTAAACGTATACAGTAATGTATGTCAATTATTTCTCAACAAAACTGGAAAAAAATATTGGCTCCTGGCTAATCTAAAACATTTCAACCCTTTTATCACAACATAAACACTAACTTCCCATGTCTCTTAAACATCTTGCCAAAGCCAAAACCATCATGCTTTCCAGCAAATTACCAGCAAGCCTGTTTTTCAGGGTAGTTCAAAATTTCTCATTCTAATTCCAATTTTATATAGTTCGTGACTTACAAAGATCTAAAAGATAAAATTATGTATTCTGTCATTTGTAAAATGTCTCCTGTACTTTTAAATGTTTAATAACAAAAAAGCCCGATAATACAGATATATAATGTAAAATGTCAAGTCTCAACTGCTTCCATTGATTATGCTCAAGTTTATCATATATTCTTCCAGGTCCTTCTCATTATTGTTCTTTTAAAAATAAAGCCAAAAAATTAAATATTATATATTTTATTCTTTAACATTCTTTGTTTTCACTTATCAACTACATATGAGAGGTATCAGTACCAGTAAGATCTACTTTATTCCCTTTTAATGGCTACAACCCCAAATGCAGCTGAATGATAATTATTTATATCCTTTTGTATGAATATTTCATTTCCACTTTTTTTTTTTGCTATTACACAGAGTATAATTATCTTTGTATATACACCCTTGTCCGTATGTGAAAATATTTTTGTAAGATAGATTCTTAAGATAGAAAATGCTGGATCAGCACATTTTCAATTTTGGAAGAGTCTGCCAAATTGCCCTCAGAAAGTTTTCACGAATCCACACAATAAGGTAATAATCTTATCAACAGTGAATAAGAATATCTTCTACTCTGTGTTGAAAAATGAATCTATATTTTTGGCCAAACTGATGTGAAAACCAGTATCTCACTGTTTTTGCTTTTATAGAATATTTGTATTTTTCTCTATATGAATTTCTTTTCTTTTTTTTTAAAGATTTTATTTATTTATTTGACAGAGAGAGAGACAGCGAGAGAGAAACACAAGCAGGGGGAGTGGGAGAGGGAGAAGCAGGCTTCCCGCGGAGCAGGGAGCCGGATGCGGGGCTCAATCCCAGGACCCTGAGATCATGACCTGAGCCGAAGGCAGATGCTTAATGACTGAGCCACCCAGGTGCCCCTCTATATGAATTTTCAACTCCAGCAGCATTCAGAACTTTTGTATTTGTATATTTTTATGCAATTAAAATTCTTCAAATCCTATTCATATCCTTTTGTGTAATTTTCTACTGAACTCTTCATCAGTATAGCCCAAAACCCAACAATAATTGCTAGATCTGTGACCCCAACAGGGAAGGATAAATCCACATTGCTTTTATTTCTCTTTGTCCTCCCACCACTTGACCTCAGTAGTAGAAGTCCTTAGCCAAACCAGCTTTCTGATTGAATAACTGACTAGAAAACCCTAAGAACCAGGAAGATGAAAGGGAAGGAAGTGTTAAAGTAAATGACTTTACTAAGTGCAGTGTGAACTCCTAGTCTCAACACGAAGCCACATATCAGGATTTCATCTTAATTAGCATAACTGAAGGAACAAGAGGCCACCTCTCAGATCTGAGACTAACCACACACAAAAGGAGACCTCTAAATAGCAGAACAAAGGTTTAAATATTTAACAGACACTGGAACCACAGCCAATGGAAGATGAGACGAAACTTGTGGTCTAAACCAAACTAGGTCAACTGCCTACTAAAACAAAAATAGAAAAATAGAAACATCCTCCATAGGAGTTAAAAAAAAAAAAAAAAAGTTCTTGGCCGCTGGATAGCGGCAGAGTGTGAGCCTACATAGGGTCTGGCCTAAGGGCGCGGGTGTCGGGGTGTTTGGAGCCATTGGAGGGGGCGGAGAGAGTGCCTAGGATCACTGTCAAGGCCACTCGCTGGATTGTCAGCTGAGGCCTCGGGGCCGGTAGTGGCTGAGGCCCAGTCCCTAGAGGCCCCTAAGCCTTTGGGTCTGGAGCCTGGCTCTGTTCCCTTCAGTCTCAAGCCACTGACCCCAAAGAGCAAGTACACAATGCTGAACGCCGGCAGCTGGCTGCACTAGCCCGCACTGCCCACCCTCAAGGATAGGGCACCTTGCTCAAGGCCATGTTCAGCGGCCGCTCCGAGGTGTTCACGGATGCAGGAGGTTGGGTGCTGACTGACCCAACTGGCTGCCACTTTGGTGCAATCCTCAACTGCCTGCATGTCAGTCTGTGCCATGGCCTGAGGGTACCAGGGAGCTGGGGGAGCTGCTAGGTGAAGCATGATGCTACCTGGTACCAGCCCTGACTGGGGACTGGCCATTGCGGCAATGAAATCCTAGAAGCGGAGCCGCTCCCAATTAAACAGGTTGGGGGTTCCAGAGCCCCAACTACTGGGCCTTTCTTCCGTGGATCTCTTAGGGTTCTGAGGAGAAGAGCTTAGAGAGCACAGCCAGGACCTTTGGGTTAAGTGTTACCTCTACCACAGCTGACTGAGTGACCTTGATTGAGTCAGTTCTTACCTCTGGCTTCTGAAAGCTAGAGATACAAGAAAAATATGTACAGTGTAGTGAGTTGTACATAAAGCCTTTTATTCTCTTCTACTTTTACGATGCTAAAAATTTCTTCTTTGATACAATACTTTTTTTAAAGATTTATTTATTTTAGAGAGGGTGAGAGGCAGAGGGAGAGAATGAATCTCAAGCAGACTCCCCACTGAGCATGGAGCCCTACCTGAGGCTGATCTCAGGACTCTAAGCTTATGACCTGAGCTGAAATCAAGAGTCAGATGCTTAACTGACTCAGCCACCCAGGCACCCCTATGGTACAATATTAACAGGAGATTATAAGGGTTTCTTTTTTTGATGCCTTTTATATATTAAAAAGTGGTAACTATGAACAATTTTCTGTTGTCTTGATGAATACTTATTGGTTCTTGAAATCTAAAAGTATAGAATTCCTTTGAACAATATCCATGTTTTTCAAACTGCATCCCATAGGAAAAAAATGCATTTTATACTCATATATAACTTAAGTAAGAGTTTTATAAAATGCTACTTCTAGTGAAACACAGGCTGATATATTGTTTTCTTTCTTTTTAATGCTCTTTGGGACCCACTAAAATTATTTCATGACCCATTAATGGGTAACAACTTGCAGTTTGGAAAACATTGAACTAGACGATCTTGAAAGTGGGTTCTTACTCTATAGTTTTACATTTGTCCAGTGTTATCTCACATCCTGTGTGTCAGGAGCGATTCTGCTATCTGCTTGTGTGTACATCTTGTACCCCTGTTTGACATCCAGGAGAGAAGCTGGGGATGCATCCAAGGTCAAGGAGCCAGCCAGCCGCAGAGCTCAGATTCAACCCCAGGTTATCTGAATGCCAGGTGCACTGCTTTTTCTTCTGTGTTCCAGCTGCCTCCTTTCCAGGTTTCCCTGAGACCATTCTGACCCTCACCCCACTCAGCTCAAGTCTGTTTGTTTGTTTGGAGGTTATTTTTGTTTTTAAGATTTAGGCATAGAGAATTGAGTTCATCATACTTCTCAGTGTGTGGTAGCCATCATTGATCTATACAAATCTTTTCTCTTTTTATTTTTTTCATTCATTCCCAGTCCCTTGTCCACTTCCCTTTTACCCTTAGGCACTCCTCCAATTCCAATGTTTTGATACATATACTTAGATTATGTTTGTACCCTTGAAAAGCTAAGAGCATTGTTTTGCATATGTACATGTTTAAATTTCCATAAATGGCATTGAGCTTTAATTAAAAAAAAATCCTCTTAACGTAATATTCAAAATCTGTAGAATACTGTGATAGAAGAATAATGGCCTCCAAAGAGGTCCACTGTAAATATGTTACCTTCTGTGACAAAAGGGGCTTTACAGATGTGATAAAGTTACAGATGTAGAGATAGATTATCCTGGGTTATCTGGGTGTGTCCATAGTAAATACAGGACTCCTCAAAAGTAGAAAAGGGAGGCAGAAGAGAAGGTCAGAGTGATGAAATAAAAGAACTGAACCCACCATGTTGGCTTTGACAATGGAAGAAGGGGAACAGGAGCAAAGGAATGCAGATGAGCTCCACAAGGCAGAAAGGCAAGTAAATAGACTCTCCTTCAGAGTCTCCAGAGGGAATGCAGCTCTACTGATACCTTAATTTTAGTTCAGTGTTACAAGTGTCAGACTTATAGACTGAAGAACTGTAAGATAATAAATGTGTATGATTTTAAACCATTCAGTCTGTAATAATTTATTACTATAGCAATAAACCCCAAAGTTGTTTCCTTTAAACAACAATAAAATTGATAAAACTCTAGCAAGACTGTCAAAGAAAAAGAGATAAACTTAAATTACAATATCCAAAACAAAGTGGGGGATTATCACCACAGAACCACAGGCATTAAAAGGATAGGGAGGAAACACTAGAACAACTCTATGGCCATAAATTTTACATCTTAAATGAAAGTGACCAGTTCCTTCAAAGATAAACATTACCAAAACACAAAGAATATTACCTGAATAGCTTTATAACAATTAAGAACTTGAATCCATAGTTTAAATCCTTCCAACAACAGACATTTCTAGGCCTAGATGGTCTCATAGTAATTTCTATCAAACACTTAGATATAATACTAATTATACACAATTTCCTCCAGAAAATGGAGACATAACTTCCTAGTTCATTTTATGAGAACAGCATTACTGTGATACCAAAGCCAAAGAGAGACAGCACAAAAAAACAAAAGAAAAAATTAAGAGAGTAATATCCCTCATGAAGATTGATGCAAAATCCTTAACAAAACACTCAAGTACATAGCATATATTAGTGTGTATTTATGTATAAAATGCACCACAATCAAAAGGGATTTCTTCCAGGAGTGCAAATTTGGCTCATTATTGAAGTATCAGTGTAATCCACTATTTTAGCAGTCTGAAGAAAAATGTAGTGATCATTTCCATTGATGCAGTAAAAATGTGGAAAGTACCCATTCACAATAAATACATAAAATAGGAATAGTAAGGGACTTTCTCAACCCGATGAAAGGATGTATGAAAAATCCGTAAACCTCTTTAGAAGAAAACAAAACAAAACAAACAAATATCACTCTTAGTGATGGAAGAATGTATGCTTCTCTCCTAAGATTTGGAACGAAGATTCACTCTAACTTCCCCTATTTAAATATGTGCTATAAATTTTAACCATTATCCTAAGACTTGAAAAAATAATATAAGGAAAACAAATTGAAATTGAAGAAATACAACTGTCCCTATTCACAAATGATATGATTGTCTACATAGAATACCTCAAGAAATCCACAAGACTCTTAAAACAAATAATTGAATTTAGTAGGGTAATAGGATACAAGCTAACACACACACAAACACATACACACACAATTTTAATTCTGCATGATATTAATGTACAACAGAAAACTAAATTTTAAAAAGCATTGTCATTTATGATTCCTCAAAAATATTTTGGTATAAACCTAGCAAAACATGTACATGATTTGATGCTGAAAACAAAAAAATATTGATGAAAGATACCAAAGGAGACCTAAATAAATTGAGTGATATACCATGTTCATGGATTGAAAGACTCAATATAGTAAAACTGTCCATTGTTCTTTCCAAATCTTTAGATTTATTGCAATTCCAATAAAAATCTCAAAAGGGTTTTGTAGATATGGGAAACATGATTTTTAAATGTATACAGAAATTCAAAAGAACTAGAATACTAAAACAATTTTGAAAAAAAATAAAATTGGAGGAATCACTCTACCTAAATTTAAGACTTACTGTAAAGCTACAGTAATCAAGATAATGTGATACTGGTGAAGGGATAGATACACAGATCAATGAAGCAGAATACATGTTAATTTTTCACAACATGCAAAACAATCCAATGGAGAAAAGATAACCTTTTCAATAAATAATGTTGAAAAATTGGACATCCTTGACTTAAACTTCATACTTCATCCAAAATTTAACTTGAAATGGATCATGATCTAACTATGAAATATATAAACCCACAAACTTTAGAAAAAACATAAGAGGAAATCTTTATGACCTGGTGTTAGGCAAAGAGTCCTTAGACATGACACCAAAAGCACAATTCATACAAGACAAAAAAAAAAAAAAAATGATCAATTAGATTTCATCAAAATTTAAAATGTTTACTGTTCAAAAAACACTGTTAAGAGAATAAAAAGACTAGCTGCAGAATTGGAGAAAACATTTGTAAATCATTTATATGATAATGGACTTGTATCCAGAATATACAAAGAATTCTCAGTTTACTCAGTAATAAAAAAGCAAACAATTTAAAAATTCCTGACAATACCAAATACTGGTGAGAATGCAGAACAACTGGATTACTGGTGGGAAGTTTCTTATTTATACTCATCAAATGCCTCAGCAATACTACTCTTGGGAATTACTTTAGATAAATGAAAATTTATATTCACACAAAAAGCTCTATTCATAATTGCAAAAAGTAGGAATGATCCAAAGTCCTGGCAGGCAACAAAGGATTGATTTGGCTGTAAAGAAACAATAAGCTCCAGTTAGATACAGAAAACCTATTACTTATATACACAGCAAAAGAAAGATGAGCAGAAGTGTCAGCTCCCTTGTCCCATAGGATGTCAACATGAAGGGGCGCCTGGGTGGCTTAGTCATTAAGCATCTGCCTTCGCCTCAGGTCATGATCCCAGGTTCCTGGGATCGAGCTCCGCATCGGGCTCTCTGCTAGGCGGGATGCCTGCTTCTCCCTCTCCCATTCCCCCTGCTTGTGTTCTCTCTCTCGCTGTCTCTGTCAAATAAATAAATAAAATCTTTAAAAAAAAAAAAAAAAAAGGATGTCAACATGATGTAACATGAGGGGCAGTGTAACCTGTTGCTGAAGAGCCAATTTCATGTTGGTAAGCAGTTTTATAGTCTTAGTCTGTGTTGTACCCTAAGGGCAGCAAGGCAAAAGTCTTATGCCTCATTACATCCAGGAGGTGATAAGAAATTTTCTCTTGACAGCGTCCTGGGAATATAGGGAGGTGGGTGGAAAATGACCCTGTAGCTATTCCTCTCAAGATCCCAAGCTCTCATAGTCCAGGAAGATCCCAGGGAATTCTACCAAGGTTTAGATGTGACCTTTTGGTCACATCTCATGACCTTTGTGGAAATAAGCCTCAGAAATCCCACTTCTGGGTATTTACCTTAGAGAATAAAGAATTATGTTCACACAAAAATCTGTACATGAATATTTACAGTTCTATTTCATAATCATATACACTGAAAACAATCCAAATGTCCTTCAACAATAGATTAACAAATTGTGATACATGTATTCAATTGCATACTACTCAGCTATAAAAAGGAAAGAATTATTGATATACTCAATGACTTAGATAAAAGCACTGTGTTATGGATTCTAGATTTGTGTCTTATCAGGTAGAATTTCTTAATTTTTTTAAAAATTTCATCCTTGGGGCACCTGGGTGGCTCAGTTGGTTAAGAGCCTGACTCTTGATTTTGGCTCAGGTCATGATGTCAGGGTCATGAGATCAAGCCCCGCACCACACCGGGCATGGAGCCTGTTTAGGATTCTCTTTCTCCCTGCCCCCCTGCCCCTCCCCACCTCTCTCTCTCAAAAAAAAAAAAAAATATATATATATATATATATCCTTATATTTTCATCAAAATAAAATGTTTGTTTCTTTATTTCATGTATGTTATGGACTATAATCTGTCTCTACAAAATTCATATGTTGAAGACTTAACCACCTATGCAACTGTATTTGGAGATAGGGCCTTTAAGGAAATAATCAAGGTTAAATGTGGTCATAAGGGTGGAGTCTTAATTCAATAGAACTGGTGTCCTTATAAGATTAAAAACAAAACAAAACAAAACAAAAACCCAAAAGCTTGTGCTCTCTCTCTCTCTCTCTCTCTCCCCTCACACACAAAGGAAAGACAAGACTTCCATCCATAAGCCAGGAAAAGAAAGTCTCATCAGAAACCAACCCTGTCAGCATCTTGATCTTGGACTTCTAGGCTCCAGAACTGTGAGCAAATAACTTTTTTATAATTTAAACCACTCAGGCTATGGTATTTTGCCACACTATCTTTAGCAGATTAATACAATATGGAATTTACTTTTTTGTTATGAGGTGAATAATGAACCTAACATTTTTTTCTGCCAAAATAGATAGCCAATTGTTAAAACAAATTGTATTAAATATTTTCCTAAATGATCCAAAATGCCACTTAAGTTAAATTCTTATTTCATATGGCTCTGATTGTGGTTTCTCTATTGTTTTCCATAGATCTATCTGTATATTCTTGTGCCAGTACTATACTGTTTTAATTATAACGGCTTTTAGACTTAATTTAATATCGGGTACAACAAGCCTTCACTCATGTTCTTTTGTCAAATTTTCTTAAATAATTTAATGTTGCCCTCAGTTCCATGTGTTTAGACAAATGCTATTCAAAGTTCCAGTCCACAAAAAGATATGAAGCTTGCCACACAATGTAAATTAAGCATAGCACTTGCACGGCTTACTTTATCTGACAGTTTTCAAAGTAAGGCTTTTCCATAAAAAAAACAGTGCGTTGATTTATATTCTGACACATTCTAATAATGAATTAAGATTTTTTTAAAAAGTTCATATAAATATCTGATTGGTGGATCACAGTGTAGTGACATTGGTTTAAACTTTCTTGACCACGGATAATCTAAAGCCAGGGAACAATGTTTGATCTAGAAATTTCCTACCATCTTGCTGTAGGGCACAAGTCCCTGCCATTCTTGCATTTTCTCTCCAGTGTTTCTGTTGACTTTCCCAGTCTTCTCAGGCTGAGGTCCAGAGAAAGAGAACTAGGATCTTCTCAAGCGCTTAGGTAGCATGTAATCCTAGGTAAAATTTCTATATCATATTTTACCTGCCAAATGGTTGAACTGTTAAATTCTTCCTGAGCGGTGGGAAAACCACTCTGACAACAAATTGTGTATTCTTCTCTGCTTTATTACTTATTGTATAAACTCTGGCTCCTTGGAACTCATAAATCCTTTTTTTTTTTTTTCTTTCAAGAAATCTCACTTCTTATAATAAAACCTTGGTGTCTAGACTACTATTTCAATGTGTTGGCTTAAAACATGTTTCTTTGTGTGTTTTAAATTCCTTAAGTTATTCTCAGCTCTTTAGGGAAAAATAATGTTAAATATTAGAGTCTGGTGTGAGCTGTACTTTTTCTTGAAGTGATAAAGGGGGAAAAATAATAGTATGGAGAAACAGTTAGAATCTGGTATAAATTGGAGCACCTGGGTGGCTTCAGTTGGTTAAGCATCCAACTCTTGGTTTCAGCTCAGGTCATGATCTCAGGGTTCTGGGATAGAGCCTGGAGTCAGGCTCCTCACTCAGCGAAGAGCCTGCTTGTCCCTCTCCCTCTGCTTCTCCCCCCGTTCTCTCTCTCTCTCTCTCATAAATAAATAAAATCTTTAAAAGAAAAAAAAAAGAATCTGGCAAAAATTGACCAGCAGAAGAGCTGAAGGTGGGGGTAAAGAGTAAGAAAATACAAGCAAACACAGGACAAGCTTGTGGCACATGTGTATTTTCCCAGCAATCTGTGAAACATTTTCAGAGGGTATCATAAAAACCGAACATTATGCACTCAGGGACGATGAGTCATGGGCGGTCAGACCATACTAGATGTGTCTTCAAGAGAAACTAGACCCTCACAGTTAAAGAAGTTACCGATATTCAGATTCCATATGTACTGTGGTGTGGAAGCTTTTATGTAGTACATATTTTAACACCAGTCCGTTTATTCATGGCTATTATAAATTGCATAATCAAAAGAAATTTTAAAAAGGAGAGGGACTATGTTGCTGAGTGAATAGGTCATACATTTGCTAGGAAAACTGATTTTCTATGAAATTGATTTTGCATAAAATTGATGAATAGAGGACTAAAGTAGTTCAAGGTGTGACCCTGACTCTTGGGCAGTGCTTCATGTGTTGAGACTCTCGCAGGACAGGTATTACGTCTCAGTATTACACAGCTCCCGCTTCTTTTCTACTTGGATCTTATCTCCTGTAATCATTTGTAATATTTCAGGAGTACTATAAACATTTCCTCATCTCAAAGGGTGCCCTTTTTTTCCTTCTATTAGTGACGTAATAATCTTGTATGTCTCCAATAATTACTTCTAGGGAAAAAAAAAAAAGTTTATTTCATTTAAATTCTCTCCACACGGATAACCTTTCTATTCCTCAAAATATGTACATTTAAAAGAGCAGGAGTGGGGTAAACTGGTTTCACATGCCATTTAGTAATAGAAAAGGCCCCAAATAAAGTTGGGGGGGGTGTCGGATTTAATGCCATGTATAACAATTCTCTATAAGGTTTAATTTGTTTTTGGTTTTGGTTTTGTTTTGGCAGCACAGATTAATTTGAAATCTTTTAACTTTATATATGAATCACTATTATTTCTTTTTTAATTCTTGGTATATAAAACTGCCTGCCATTTCCCTCCCATGTGTAATATCACTGTAATTATAATCTCATTAGAGTTTACCAGCATGCTTCTTCCTATTCTATTTATTACTACCATTCTTTCTGTTCCTTTCCTATTTTGTCACAGACACCTAATTCAATATCAGGTCAGCATTTACCTGACAATGATACTAAGAATAATGAAAGCCAACATTTATTGAAGGCTTATAAAACTGCTAGTCCTCATGTTATGCATTTTATAATCTTATATAAATTATTTCATTCATTTTCACAATAATCCTATAATAAAGGTACTAATACCATCTCCATTTATAAGGAAACTGAGGCTAAGTGTTTGAATAGTTTCACCAAGACCCTAAGTAGCTTGAAGTGGAAGAGTCAGGGGATGAACTGAGGTCTGCCTGAGTACAGAGCTAATGTTATTAGAATGAAAATTACCCTTTGTATGTAAAAGCAACATTCATTTCCTAAATAACTTTTTTATTTTCCAAGATGTTCTTTAAGGATGATTTTCTAAAATTGAAGTTCAAAATAAAATAACACATTTGCATTCTTGGAGGATGGATTAACAGAAGGCAGTTCCTTTCATTAAATTGTTATTTCCTATTATTAAACTGTTATTTCCTATTGCAGTTCTCCTAGCTTCTGTGTTTACATGTCTTCTTTTCTGCATTTTTGTAACTTCAAAGGAATATAGTTGGAATTCTTCTTCTTTCAAGTTGAAAAATACTCCAAACAAAGGACTATGGGCTAAGATATGGGTAGAAGAACATGCAGGAAATTTACTTTCATAACCCCAGAAAAAATGACCAGGAAACCATTAGCAATGTGTGAAAGTTTTGAGAATCATATATACTACATAATCTGAGAAGAAATTAAATAATCCTCTATACTGAAAAGAGGGAATACGGGAAAATGAGCCATTCCCTCCCTTGCTGCAGCCTGAGGAAAAATAGGTCCAATTTAGGTCATGAAAAAGTTTAAACTCAGAACCGGGAATGGTGTTTTGGAGAAGCAAAACAAACAAGCAAACAAACAAAAACTATGCGGTCTGAACAGAGGAGCAGCCACTTCCCAATTTTTCACAAATCAGCATAAGAAGGGAACAAGTTTCAAAAATAGTAGGTAAAGAGAAGGCATATTTAATAACTGGGGGCACAGGATCTCTCAGTTCTATGGGCAATTACACACATACCATTTGGTAGAAAATTATTTAGTATTTTTTTATTAAAGAACTTTATTAAAATCTCTAGATAATCTCAGAAGTTATGAGAAAGGAGATGTATATTACAGGGTAAAATTCCATGAAATTAAATCTTTGGAGAATTTTGACTTATGTTTCAGGTTTAAAATGAACAGGTATTATTTTAAAATTGAAAAATAAATCAACACAAAATATTTGCAAGAAGCTCACAATTTAGATCCCTCTTAGCATCTAAATGTCATTTCTTATTCAGCAACTACTCTTCCTCCTACAGGGTATAGTGCTATTGGATCAATTCATTCCTTTTTTTTAAGCTTTTATTTTAGTTCCAGTTAGTTAACATACAGTGTTATATTAGTTTCAGGTGTACAATATAATGATTCATCACGTCTGTCCATACAACACCTGGTGCTCATCACAACAAGTGCGTTCCTTAATCCCCATCACCTATTTAATCCATCCCCCTACTACCCTCTCCCCCAGTAACCATCAGATTGTTCTTCTACAGTTCAGAGTCTGTTCCTTTCTCTCTTTCTTATTTTTCTCCCTTTGCTCATTTGTTTTGTTTCTTAAATTCCACAATGTTCTCACCCACACTTTCTTCTCTGTGAGCCGTTATTCCCCTGACGTGGTTCTATTTCCTCCCCAGGGAGCAAGTATATCACAGGAAGTTAGAAAATCAAAAATTTTCTCTTAAACTTAGAAAACTAAATGTGTTAAACGATTTAGCAATAAACAAGGAATGGACAATTTTTCTGAAGGTAGCCAGCCATACTAAAAAAAAAAAAAAAAAAGGTCTCAACTAGAAGTTGCTCTTAAATATAGTCTCCCTACTGACTAAATTTCAAATATGGGCTTGCAATGGAGTAATGCTGATTTTATCCCATGATTCCACATGATAATTGGTATTAAGAATGAATGAAATAGGGCACCATACAGGACAAAACTCTAGCAGAATTTCAGAAGGGAATTAGGGAAGAACTGACTAATGATTAAAATGGATTTCGGAGCTATAGCTATGCTATAAATAAATTGTCAGGAGTTAACAAAACATCCCAAGAGATACTATAAAAATCAGCTATATGCAGAACATATTGAATATGTGACAACTAATTTTAAGGTTTAGAGCAAGAGTGAATGATCACCAAATCTAATAACTGATATACAATGGAAGCTCCTTCTTGGGGGAACACTGTGTGTCCTTAAGAAGAAAACATCTTCTGAGACTTGAAGTTGGTGGTCAAATTTTCAAGCCTTCAAATATACCAGTGGCATAGCTATGATACTGTAATTAAGAGAATATTAATTTTAATTTTTGAATGAAAACCAAGAAATTCTTACTAAGCCTGGCTCTCTGAAAAAGCATTTCTAGGTATCTTAAATTCTTTCAGCAGTAATATATAATAAGTACAGATTTTGAAATATTCAAGACCTATGGTATCAGAACAGCCCAAAGAAATAGGAATTAATTGGAATGAATTTCAAAGAGTAGGTATACAGAGAGATCATACCAATTGATTGTCCAACTGACTAAATTGGTGCAGGACTCTGCAGAAAAAATATAAACAAGATGGAATATTTTAAAGAGTAGAATGTTCCCTGAAGTAGATATTAATGCTATGTAGGTAGGTTTTTATTAAAGTTTGTGGTTTCATTCAATTTAAAATTTAAAAGAAAAGTTAATGAAAACTTGGATCCAATGCACAAATGGTGGTTGCATCCATTCACTCTCCAACAAATTTTTTATTAAAAACCTAGTTTGTGCCAGATACTGTACTAGACACAGAGAATACAAATGGTGAACAAAAACATAACAGTCCCTGACCTTATGGAATTCACACATTAGAAGAGAAAAACTAATAATGCAAATAAATGTTAAGTGTGAAGGTAAATTATTGGAAACTATGCAAACATATCAAGGAAGTTTCAATTAGTGTGGAAGATTTGGGAAATTTGAGACCTAAAAGGTAAGCAGAAGTTAATAGGAGGTTGAGAAGGGATATTTGAGACAAAGAGTACAGAATTAACAAAGATCTTAAGGTAGGAGAATTCATAATGTTTTGAGGAAGTAAATGACTTTTTAGTTGGAACTCAGAGAACAAAGGTGAAGGTGGCATAAGAAAAATATGGAAATTAAATAGGATATCAGATCATGGAACTCCTTGTAAATTATGTCAAATTTGTTTTCTTCATCCCAGAACAATAGTAAGATATTAAATGATATTAAGCAGTAGATGCAGAGGGTACAGAAGAAGAGTAGGACTGAGGTCCACGTATAACAAATCAAAATTTGTATTTTGGGAAGAAGACTGCACTATGGACAATAAAATAGAGATAGACAAAAGTGAATGCCGGTACACCAGTTGGGAGCTATTCCTATAATTTAAGTGAGGGATAATGGAAGCTTTAATTTGGATTATACAGAAAATTAAGAGATGTGAACATAACAGAGACATTTGGGAGATCGAATCAATAAAATCTGGTAATGGATTTGAAAAAAGAATAGCAGTGAAGAGGGGGAGGCTGTGGACAGCATGGTGATTTGGAATGAAAGACCATGAGTTTAATTTGGACATGTTAAGTTGAAAGTACCATTGAAATATTCAAATGGAAACATCATCAAGGCAATTTAATGCTTAAGTCTAAGACACAAAGAAGAGGGCTTTAGAGATACAGATTTTTTAATAACCTGCATTAAACAGTGATTAAAATAAGAAATGTGAATAAGATTACCTTCTTAATCTAAAAGATAAGGGAAAGGATTTGGAGTGAAGAGAACATTGCACCTTGGAGGACACCTAAAGGCTTGAGAAGAAAATGACTTTGTAAAGGAATATGGAAGGGAAGTTTGAGAGAGACAGAAAGCAAGCCAGGAGAGTGTGGGTTTACGGAAGCCCAGGGGAAAACTGTGGCAAGAGGAAAGTGGTCTACACGGTAGAAAGCTAAGAAATCACATAAGTTTAAGATCCCGGGAGCAAGATGGCGGAGGAGTAGGAGACCTGGATTTCATCTCCTCTCAGGAATTCAGCTGGATAGGGATCAAACCATTCTGAACACCTACAAACTCAACAGGAGATCGAAGAAAAGAATAGCAACAACTCTCTGAACAGAAAAGCGACCACTTTCTGGAAGGTAGGACGTGCGGAGAAGTGAATCCGAGGCGTTATTCGGGAGGATAGACGGCGGGGGAGGGGCCTCCATCGGCCGCTTCTGGCAAGTGATAGAGCCGCGGAGCACAAATCGGAACTTTTAGAAGTCTGCTCCGCTGAGGGACGTCACTCTGGTGGTGAAGTGGGGGGTGGAACCCTCGTGGGACAGTGTGGTCTCAGGACCCTCGGGGTCACAGAAAGACCGGGGGTGCCTGAGTGCGGCAGAGCTCCCAGGTATCGGAGCGGGGAAGCTGGCTGCAGAGACGGAGCCCAGGCGCAGGCTCTCAGCTCGGGGTTGCTATAAACCGTGATCCACGGCACAGTCGGGCCGCTGCTCCTCCAGCAGGGACCCAACAAGCGGCAGATCCGGGGAGACTCACCTTCTTCCTCCGGGAGGAGAGGTGCGGGAGCACACCGCGGGGATCTGCTGGGTTTGGAGACTCCACCCGGGGTCGGGTGCCAGATAGAAAGGCGCGGTCACAGGCCGGGTGAGCGCGGAGTGTGGCCGGAGACCGGGGAGACGGGAGTGACTGACTGCTTTTCTCTGGGGGCTCGCTGAGGAGTGGGACCCCGAGTTCTTGGCGCCTCCGGGGCGGAGACTGGGAGGCCGCCATTTTCACTCTCCGCCTCCAAAGCTGTACAGAAAGCTTGCAGGGAACAAAAGCTCCGGAGAACAAACCCGAGCAGATTACTTAGCCCGGACCGGCAATGGCGGGGCAATTCTGCCTCCGGCAAAGACATTTGGGAACCATGGCAACAGGCCCCTCCCCCAGAAGATCAGCGAGAACAGCCAGCCAAGACCAGGTTTACCGATCAATGAGAACGGCAGAACTCCAGCGCTAGGGGAATAATGCACATAGAATTCATGGCTTTTTTTACCATGATTCTTTAGTCTTTCAAAGTAAATTATTTTTTTTAACTGTCTTTTTTTCTTTTTTCTTTTTTTCTTTTTTTTTGAATTTTTCTTTTTCCCTTTTTCAACCAACATCTTATCAATCCCTTTTTTAAAAAAAAAAACATTTTTATTTTTCATTTTTAAAGTCATATTCTATCCCTTCATAGTAGTTACCCGTATTTTTGGCATATATATATAAGTTGTTCTCTCTTTAAAATCTTGAGATAGTTTCTTCTAACAGATCAAAATATACTCTAAATCTCTAGTGTATGGTTTTTTTCTACTCCCCTGCCTGATCACATTCTCTCCCTTTTTTCTTTCTTTCTTTTTTTTTTTAATCCTCTTCTTTCTTTTTTCAAACAACTTATCAAATCCTTTTATAAAATTTTTTATAATTTCCATCTTTACAGTCATATTCCATCCCTTCATCATATCAACCCTTATTTTTGTACATATATAAGTTTTTCTTTCTTTAAAATTTTGGGAGGGACTTTCTTTTAACAGACCAAAATACACCCAAAATCTAGTGTGTGGCACTGATCTATAAACCAGCCTATCTATCAGTGAGATAGAAGACCAAATGATGGAAAATAAAGAAGCTGAGAAAAAGACAGATAAACAACTACTGGATCACGAGGGCAGAATTCAAGAGATAAACGATACCATAAGACGAAACAACATTAGAATAATTGGGATCCCAGAAGAAGAAGAAAGAGAGAGAGGGGCAGAAGGTATAATGGAGCAAATTATAGCAGAGAACTTCCCTAATTTGGGGAAGGAAACAGGCATCAAAATCCAGGAAGCACAGAGAACCCCTCTCAAAATCAATAAAAATAGGTCAACACCCCGACATCTAATAGTAAAACTTACGAGTCTCAGAGACAAAGAGAAAATCCTGAAAGCAGCTCGGGAGAAGAGATATGTAACCTACAATGGTAGAAACATTAGATTGGCAACAGACTTATCCACAGAGACCTGGCAGGCCAGAAAGGACTGGCAGGACATATTCAGAGCACTAAATGAGAAAAATATGCAGCCAAGAATACTATATCCAGCTAGGCTGTCATTGAAAATTGAAGGAGAGATAAAAAGCTTCCAGGACAAACAAAAACTAAAGGAATTTGCAAACACGAAACCAGCCCTACAAGAAATATTGAAAGAGGTCCTCTAAGCAAAGAGAGAGCCTAAAAGCAACATAGACCAGAAAGGAACACAAACAATATACAGTAACAGTCACTTTACAGGCAATACAATGGCACTAAATTCCTATCTTTCAATAGTTACCCTGAATGTTAATGGGCTAAATGCCCCAATCAAAAGACACAGGCTATCAGATTGGATTAAAAAACAAGACCCATCGATATGCTGTCTGCAAGAGACTCATTTTAGACCCAAAGACACCCCCAGATTGAAAGTGAGGGGGTGGAAAACCATTTAGCATGCTAATGGACACCAAAAGAAAGCTGGGGTGGCAATCCTTATATCAGACAAATTAGATTTTAAACCAAAGACTGTAATAAGAGATGAGGAAGGACACTATATCCTACTTAAAGGGTCTATCCAACAAGAAGATCTAACAATTGTAAATATCTATGCCCCTAACATGGGAGCGGCCAATTATAGAAGCCAATTAATAACAAAAGCAAAGAAACACATTGACAACAATACAATAATAGTGGGGGACTTTAACATCCCCCTCACTGAAATGGACAGATCGTCTAAGCAAAAGATCAACAAGGAAATAAAGACTTTAAATGACACACTGGACCAAATGGACTTCACAGACATATTCAGAACATTCCATCCCAAAGCAATGGAATACACATTCTTCTCTAGTGCCCATGGAACATTCTCCAGAATAGACCACATCCTAGGTCATAAATCAGGTCTCAACCGGTACCAGAAGATTGGAATCATCCCCTGCATATTTTCAGACCACAATGCTTTGAAACTAGAACTCAATCACAAGAGGAAAGTCGGAAAGAACTCAAATACATGGAGGCTAAAGAGCATCCTACTGAAGAATGAATGGGTCAACCAGGAAATTAAAGAAGAATTAAAAAAATTCATGGAAACCAATGAAAATGAAAACACAACTATTCAAAATCTTTGGGATACAGCAAAGGCAGTCCTCAGAGGAAAGTATATAGCAATATAAGCCTTTCTCAAGAAACAAGAAAGGTCTCAAGTACACAACCTAACCCTACACCTAAAGGAGCTGGAGAAAGAACAGCAAATAAAGCCTAAACCCAGCAGGAGAAGAGAAATAATAAAGATCAGAGCAGAAATCAATGAAATAGAAACCAAAAGAACAGTAGAACAGATCAACGAAACTAGGAGCTGGTTCTTTGAAAGAATTAACAAGATTGATAAGCCCCTGGCCAGACTTATCAAAAAGAAAAGAGAAATGACCCAAATCAACAAAATCATGAATGAAAGAGGAGAAATCACAACCAACACCAAAGAAATACAAACAATTATAAGAACATATTATGAGCAACTCTATGCCAGCAAATTAGATAACCTGGAAGTAATGGATGCATTCCTAGAGATGTATCAACTACCAAAACTGAACCAGGAAGAAATAGAAAACCTGAACAGACCTATAACCACTAAGGAAATAGAAGCAGTCATCAAAAATCTCCCAAAACACAAAAGCCCAGGGCCAGATGGCTTCCCAGGGGAATTCTACCAAACATTTCAAGAAGAATTAATACCTATCCTTCTGAAACTGTTCCAAAAAATAGAAATGGAAGGAAAATTTCCAAACTCATTTTATGAGGCCAGCATTACCTTGATCCCAAAACCAGACAAAGACCCCATCAAAAAGGAGAATTACAGACCAATATCCCTGATGAACATGGATGCAAAAATTCTCACCAAAATACTAGCCAATAGGATCCAACAGTACATGAAAAGGATTATTCACCACGACCAAGTCGGATTTATCCCTGGGCTGCAAGGTTGGTTCAACATCCGCAAATCAATCAACGTGATACAATACATTAACAAAAGAAAGAACAAGAATCATATGATCCTCTCAATAGATGCAGAAAAAGCATTTGACAAAGTACAGCATCCTTTCTTGATCAAACCTCTTCAGAGTATAGGGATAGAGGGTACATACCTCAATATCATAAAAGCCATCTATGAAAAACCTACAGCGAATATCATTCTCAATGGGGAAAAACTGAGAGCTTTCCCCCTAAGGTCAGGAACGCGGCAGGGATGTCCACTATCACCACTGCTATTCAACATAGTATTGGAAGTCCTAGCCACAGCAATCAGACAACAAAAAGAAATCAAAGGCATCCAAATCGGCAAAGAAGAAGTCAAACTCTCACTCTTTGCAGATGATATGATACTTTATGTGGAAAATCCCAAAGACTCCACCCCAAAACTGCTAGAACTCATACAGGAATTCAGTAAAGTGGCAGGATATAAAATCAATGCACAGAAGTCAGTGGCATTCCTATACACCAACAACAAGTCAGAAGAAAGAAAATTAAGGAGTCGATCCCATTTACAATTGCACCCAAAACCATAAGATACCTAGGAATAAATCTAACCAAAGAGGCAAAGGATCTGTACTCAGAAAACTATAAAGTACTCATGAAAGAAATTGAGGAAGACACAAAGAAATGGAAAAACATTCCATGTTCATGGATTGGAAGAACAAATATTGTGAAGATGTCAATCCTACCTAGAGCAATCTACACATTCAATGCAATCCCCATCAAAATACCATCCACTTTCTTCAAAGAAATGGAACAAATAATCCTAAAATTTGTATGGAACCAGAAAAGACCCCGCATAGCCAGAGGAATGTTGAAAAAGAAAAGCAAAGCTGGCGGCATCACAATTCCGGACTTCCAGCTCTACTACAAAGCTGTCATCATCAAGACAGTATGGTACTGGCACAAAAACAGACACATAGATCAATGGAACAGAACAGAGAGCCCAGAAATGGACCCTCAACTCTATGGTCAACTAATCTTTGACAAAGCAGGAAAGAATGTCCAATGGACAAAAGACAGTCTCTTCAACAAATGATGTTGGGAAAATTGGACAGCCACATGCAGAAGAATGAAACTGGACCATTTCCTTACACCACACACAAAAATAGACTCCAAATGGTTGATAGACCTCAATGTGAGACAGGAGTCCATCAAAATCCTAAAGGAGAACACAGGCAGCAACCTCTTCGACCTCAGCCACAGCAACTTCTTCCTAGAAACATCGCCAAAGGCAAGGGAAGCAAGGGCAAAAATGAACTATTGGGACTTCATCAAGATAAAAAGCTTTTGCAAAGCAAAGGAAACAGTCAACAAAACCAAAAGACAACTGACAGAATGGGAGAAGATATTTGCAAATGACATATCAGATAAGGGGCTAGTATCCAAAATCTATAAAGAACTCATCAAACTCAACACCAAAAGAACAAATGATCCAATCAAGAAATGGGCAGAAGACATGAACAGACATTTTTCCAAAGAAGACATCCAAACAGCCAACAGACACATGAAAAAGTGTTCAATATCGCTCGGCATCAGGGAAATCCAAATCAAAACCTCAATGAGATACCACCTCACACCAGTTAGAATGGCTAAAATTAACAAGTCAGGAAATGACAGATGTTGGCGGGGATGAGGAGAAAGGGGAACCCTCCTACACTGTTGGTGGGAATGCAAGCTGGTGCAGCCACTCTGGAAAACAGTATGGAGGTTCCTCAAAAAGTTGAAAATAGAGCTACCATATGATCCAGCAATTGCACTCCTGGGTATTTACCCCAAAGATACAAAAGTAGGGACCCGAAAGGTTACGTGCACCCCGATGTTTACAGCAGCAATGTCCACAATAGCCAAACTGTGGAAAGAGCCAAGATGTCCATCGACAGATGAATGGATAAAGAAGAGGTGGTATATATATACAATGGAATATTATGCAGCCATCAAAAGGAATGAGATCTTGCCATTTGCAACGACGTGGATGGAACTGGAGGGTATTATGCTGAGTGAAATAAGTCAAACAGAGAAAGACATGTATCATATGACCTCACTGATATGAGGAATTCTTAATCTCAGGAAACAAACTGAGGGTTGCTGGAGTGGGGGGTGGGGTGGGAGGGACGGGGTGACTGGGTGATGGACACTGGGGAGGGTATGTGTTCTGGTAAGCGCTGTGAATTGTGCGAGACTGTTGAATCTCAGATCTGTACCTCTGAAACAAATAATGCAATATATGTTAAGAAAGAAAAAAAGAAGAATGTAGCAGGAGGGGAAGAATGAAGGGGGGGAAATCGGAGGGGGAGAAGAACCATGAGAGACGATGGACTCTGAAAAACAAACTGAGGGTTCTAGAGGGGAGGGGGTTGGGAAGATGGGTTAGCCTGGTGATGGGTATTGAGGAGGGCACGTTCTGCATGGAGCACTGGGTGTTATGCACAAACAATGAATCATGGAACACTATATCTAAAACTAATGATGTAATGTATGGGGATTAACATAACAATAAAAAAATTAAAAAAAAAGAAATCACATAAGTTTTTGTTTTGTTTTGTTTTGTTTTGTTTTGTTTAAAGATTTTATTTATTCATTTGAGAGAGAATGAGATAGAGAGAGAGCATGAGATGGGGGAGGGTCAGAAGGAGAAGCAGACTCCCTGCCGAGCAGGGAGCCCGATGCGGGACTCGATCCTGGGACTCCAGGATCATGACCTGAGCCGAAGGCAGTCGCTTAACCAACTGAGGCACCCAGGCGCCCCAAGAAATCACATAAGTTTAAGACTAAATTGTGTGCCCTGGCTCCAGTAATACTTAAATCATTGTCGACTTTAAGAAGAGCTTGTTTATAGAAAGCAATGGAGGCAGAAACTGGATTGAATTGAAGAAACGAAAAGGAAGAGAATATCTTTTCTTTTGAGAAGTTTGACTATAAACAGAAGGAAAAAGAAAGTGAGCACCTTATACCTAGAGGAATTTTGTGTAAATGAGTGAGGCTTACGCATGTTTAAAATATGCGGCAGAAATCCATTTGAAGTAATAAAACACATATGAAAGACAAAAATATAATAATTGTGGTAAGACTGCTGAAAAGACAAGAAGGAACAGGCCCGGAGTAATCTGGAGGTGTTGCTTTGGGAGAGGAGGAACAACTCTTCTACTGGGACTGGAAGAATCTAGACTACATTTTAAGTGTAGATATGTGGGTTTGGTAGAGGATATTGCTGAATAATGTTGTCAGTTTTAAACTATATAGTAGAAAGCAACGTCGTTTGCCAAACACATATAGGGAATCACTAGCAGAAAGTTTGAAGAGGGTAGAGGAGGTTTGAAATTCTAACTTCAAGGAATGGAAGATCAGGAAAGAATAATTCTGTAGGATTTGTAGATAATATTAAGGATTGAAATATCAAATGAAGTTAAAAATCAATAATTTATAACAATGTCAATCTGCCCTACTGTGTTTTCTCCAGCAACTCTCAGCCACCTGGATCTAGACATGGAAAAAGTAGGTAGTTGGAACCATCCAACACTGGAATATTTGGCTGGAGCATTCCAAAGACAGTTATAAACATGAATTTTAGTGGAAACCTGAGGCACTAATTATGTTCCTCAAGGAGAATGGGTAGTTCACTAGAGAAAAGGGAGAAAATACTGGTAAACACCAGTGTTAAAAAGAAGAGTAGGACAAGCCAGCAAAGTAGACCGAGGAATACACAGAAGTGAGAAGACAGGCAAGAGTCTAGAATCATGCAGAATGAAGTATTAGAGAGAGTTAAGAAAGATAATCAGCTGTGTCAATGAAATAGGTGAATTAAAATAAGAAGTAAGCATTAAGCATTTATTTAGTAATTAGAATGTTATTAATTCTCTTGAAGAGAATAGATTGCATGACATAGAGAAAAATGTCTGAGGAACAAAAAACTGAGCAAGACAATTTCAAAAAGTCTGACCTTGTAAGAAAAGAGTAAGAGATGCTTGCTATCATCTTAATTTATACCTACGTAGAATGAATTACTTATCTTTCTTCCGTCTTAACCCTTAAGTATATAGAGATACTGAAAAGGAGAAAAAAAGGTGGTGTTTTTTTTTTGTTTTTTGTTTTTTTTAATAAAACAGTAATGGTAACCTCTGCAGAGGGGAATGAAGTTGGAAAATATAAAAGAGCTTCCGTACATATTCTGCATGGAGCACTGGGTGTTATGCACAATGAGTCATGGAACACTACATCAAAAACTAATGATGTAATGTATGGTGATTAACATAACAATAAAAAATTTTTAAAAAAAGAGCTTCCATTGTTTACTGTCTACTTTATTTTTTGAAAAATTTTCACTGACAGAGTAGTCCTTTTGTAATAATAAAGCAATTAAAATTTTTAGCATGCTTCTAATAAATACATCAGTGCTCCATTTCTATTATTACTAAGTATCTATCTTCATGTTTTTTACTATTCAGTAAAGAATATAGCTACAGTACACATAACTTCAAATATTGTCGGCCTGTTATGATTTCTCTGTTACTGTACTTGGATTTAATTTTTCAAAAGATCTTCAGCAATATGAAGTTTTACCACAATTAAAATACTGCAAAATCCTTTTCTGAGCTAATTTTCCATTAATTTTACTTGGGGATATGAGATTTTTCTTTTAACATCAATAAGTTCCATTACCAATAAGTGAAATACATCTCTTTATTTCACTGCTGAATATTTCTCACTTGTGTTTAAAACTGTTTTGGGTGGATATATTAAAAATATTTTCAATAATTTAATTATAATATATATTTACATAGTGACATAAATTTCTGTTCTACTATGGGTGTTCTGAGAATGCCCTGATATAAGACATGGTCAGAAGTCATTTCTAATTCTGGTTCTTACTGTTGTTTGGATATTTATTCATTCCTGGCTGATGAGTAAAACACTTTCCTAAATTATTGTTAATACTGATTATACTCAATGTTGCTTTCTACCTAAATCAAACAAACAAACAAAAAACCCTTAAAATATATACTGATTGCTGGAAAAGCTTGTACACTCATTTTGAATATATTCCAAATCTTTTAGACATTAGACTTTTGTTTCTTGCTCAATTTCACACTGACATATGTAAAAGTATAATAAGAATTTGTTATTTAGTCCATTATGTGCAGAAGAGCAGATTGTTTAGTATTTCAAAAGCATCTTCTGTGGGCTTTTGACTAATCACTCAGTCACATGAGAAAGCTGAAGACAGAATAAGATGCCAGCCTATACAGACATTATAGAAGCTTGAATTTGCGCAAATACCTTGGCAGAAGAAACAGTGCTTTTATCCTAGTGAACAGAACAAAATGATATGAATTTACTTTTTTTTTTTTTTTTAGTAGATCAAAATGTGATTTACACAGGAAGAGTCATCAAGCCCAGGTTTGTTGAAATTTGGACAGTATTTTGTACAGTAAAGACATCTACCCTGTAGACTCTGGAACATGTTGTATTATCATATAACATAACAGACCATATGGCAAGGGGGGAGGGAAATCAGGGAGGTAACAATCTACTATACCAGTAGACGTATGAATAAGAAAACAAAGGTTAAAACCATGTATAGGGGCTGTGACCGATTTTGTTTAGAGTTTTTTTTTTTTTTTTGAATGGCGTATCTTGGCAATGTAAATATATTTTAAAAATCATATTTATATATAAAATTTTCTTTTAAAAAAATAGATTTTAGGGCGCCTGGGTGGCTCAGTTGGTTAAGCGACTGCCTTCGGCTCAGGTCATGATCCTGGAGTCCCGGGATCGAGTCCCGCATCGGGCTCCCTGCTCGGCAGGGAGTCTGCTTCTCCCTCTGACCCTCCTCCCTCTCATGCTCTCTGTCTCTCATTCTCTCTCTCTCAAATAAATAAATAAAATCTTAAAAAAAAAAAAAAAAAAATAGATTTTAAAATCCTCTTCACAATAGCACAATTGGGATATAGCCTCAGGGTTGATTATAATATGATATAATCCAGATATGCTCACTCAAAACTCTACTCTTTTAGAGGCATTATAAATATTTTTTAAAAAATTTATATAAAATAGCCTAGTTCACCCAGTGTGCAAGTTTCTACCTGGTAGTAGGTTAGTAAGCTATTTTAGGAAATCTGCAGTGAATCTTTCAAGACACAAAAATACAGTATGGCAGTAACTTACTTAATGTTAACTCAGCTGCTTAAAGTCAAACCAATTTAAACAATATCTCATTTAATATGTTTTATGTGTTATTCGTTCATATAACTTAACAGAAATAAAAATTTATAAGACAGTGGCAGAAAAGAAATCTGACATTTGCCTCCCACTGTATAAACTATTCCTTCATTTTTCCTGAAAAAGTCAAAAGATTGACAAATGCTACAGCAGACAGATAGAATATGATGTTATAATTACCTATTTAGCTACAGAAAAAATGAAATATTTCAAATATGTAATTTAATCATAATTTCAATCATCACCCAATATTTTATTTATAAAACTGATTTCCTTAGTTTAAAATTTAAAGTAGTAAGAATAAATTGTGTAAGTAATTATCTTGAAATATATTTGGCCTTTGTGCTGTATTTAAAGCATTCTATGCCACAAAATGCATACTTTTTTAATATAAGATCTCTTTACATAAAGACCACACGAGTTATATCGTAATAAGAATAAATTGTGTAAGTAATTATCTTAGAATATATTTGGCCCGACTTCATGCTGTATTTTAAGCACTCTATGTCACAACATGCATACTTTTTTAATATAAGATCTCTTTACATAAAGACTACACAAGTTATATCTCTTTTCTCACTTGCATGATTATTTTATATGTTGATAGATACATACATACATAGATAATGAAAACATATAGGTGTCAATCTGTTCCCTTTTTAAGGCATTTTATTCAAGATTAACGCATATATTAAAAAGTGAACAAATCAAAAATGTGTATTTAATATGTTTTACAAAGCAAATATATCTGTTTAACCACTATCCAGAGCAAGAATAATATATTACCCCATCTCAGATCCCACTTATGTCCCCTTTCAGCTATTACTATGCCTCCCAAGGCTAACCACTAGTCTAATTCCCATCAATATCAACCAATTTTGACTGTGTTTGAACTTTATATAAAAGTAATCTAACTACGCTTTCTTTATGTTGCTCGTCTTTCACACAACACTGTGTTGTGTTTTTTACTGCCCCATTTTATTGCAAGTATCAGTAATTTGATTATTTTCATTCTTACATAGTATTTCCTGGTATAGATATATTATGATATTTAACCATTTTATAGCTAATAAATAATTGAGGCATTTACTGCTTCAGATTATAACAAATAATACTGCAACAAACACTCATGTGCTTACCTTATGAAGCACATTTACATTGTATATATTTGGGGGGTATATACTAGAATAAAAAGTCTGACTCCAGTTTTTAATGCTTCTGACCATGTTCAACCCTGCTACTTCCTCTTACTCTTCTGCCTTCACATCTTGGCAAGTTGATAATAGAGCCTAGGTGCTCGCTTTAGTGTTGGTGGTAAGTTCAAATAGTGCAAATCTAAGCCCATGAGAGGAAACCCTCATTCTAACTCCAAACTCCTAACCACCATAGAATCTCCAAGCTAGTTATCCCTCACCTTTCTCAAGATATTTTTGGACCTGATTGGGACTATGCCCTCCTTGCCCAGAAAGCTTCATTATGTAAGTAACAAATCTCTTTACATCCTTTTGGTGTGTGTGTGTGGCGTCACAAGTCTTGACATCCAAAGTGAATTTTTGGTGCATGGGGGTCCATCCTGTGCCTACAGAGTGACCCCAATGCGTACCTAGGAAAGGAAACTGTGCTTCATGTGTATGGATATGTTCATTTTGAGTAGATGATACCAAAAATATTCTAAAGGGGTTGTACCAATTTATATCACAACCAACTGTTGAGAAGAGTTCTGATGATTAATCCTTGTCCTCAACAACACTTAGAATTGTCAGGGTAGCCCTTCCCTCCCCTTCCCTTCCCTTCTCTTCTCTTTTCTTTTTTCTTTTCCCTTTCTGGTGAGTTTGTAGAGGAATTACACTATGATAACTAAGGATAAGCACATTTAATGGAATTATTGGCCATTAGGATATCTCTTTTTGTGAAATGCCTGTTCAGGTCTTTGGCTCATTTATTTTAATGCTTTTTTCTACTTTAAAAAAAAAGTAATTTGTAGAAATTTTTATGAAATCTAAACATAAGTCCTTTGTCATATATATGTACTGCAAATATTTGCCTTCACTTAATACCGCTTAATTCTTATTGAACTAAAGTTTCATAATTTCACTCCTTTAATATAACAGTTTTTAATTTAAATAAAGTTAAATTATTTCTTTTCTTACTATTATTATTTTTGTATTCTGTTTAAGAGATCTATGTCCAACATATGGTCATGAAGATTGTTTATTACATTATCTTATTGAAAAATTATTTTTTAAGTCTAGAATTCATCTGTAATTGATTTTTATGTGTGGTGTGAGGTATCATATAGATATCCAGTAGTCAATATTTCCTTTTTTATTCTTCTACATTGATTTGAAATTGAAAATATCTATCCTCATTAAGCAACTAGGTTCAGTTTCCCTTGTAATTACTTCAATTCTTCATTTATTCAAGCATTACTTTTGACACTTTCTTTGTGCCAGGTAAACATTTAGGCATTAAGAAAAAAAGAAAAACAATTGAAAGTCAACAATCTTTTCTGCCTTCACTGGGCATTTGGACATATATCCAATAGCAAATAAATAAATATAGCATACTACATGGTGATAAGTATAGAGGATAAAAACAAAACATAAACAGGGTTTAGGAAGAATTGAGTAGAAGAGAGATCTTAACATTAGAGTAGCCAATAATGGCTTCTCTGAGTTGGTGACATATGAGTAGAGACCAGAAGGACAAGAAGGAAGGAACTATGAAGAGCTCTGGAAGAGAAGCATCAGAGGCTGGGGAATCATGCCAAAAAGTTCTGAAACAGAAGATTGCTGTATTTTCAAAAAAAAAAAAAAAAGGCAAGGAGGTCAATGTGGAAGAAGAAAAGGGAACAGTTTGGAGAATATGAGATAGAGAAGCAAAAGAACTTGGAAAACAGACCAAGCAGGGCCTTTGGCTTTTATTCTGGACAATTTGAAAGGCGGTATAAGATTTGAGCAGTGGAACGATACTATCTGACCTGGAGTTTAATAAAATAACTCTGCATCCATAATTGAAAATGAACTAGTAGAGGGGGGAGGGTAAGGATGAAGACAAGTAATAACATTCTAATATCTATACTGTGCTTTGCAGGCTAATGCAATGATGCTGTTAGATACTGGTGGTAGTAAAAGCTGGAAGGATTCCAGATATATTTGATATACTTTCAGTATATTTTCAGGCTTTGCTGATGAATTAGATATGGAGAATGAAAAAAAAAAGAGAAAAGTCCAGGATAACTGCCAGTTTTTGGCAGAAGCACTGGAAAAGAGTTACCTTTTGCTGAGATGGGGAAAGGTGTAAGAACAAAAAGTTTATGAATAGCTTTTTTTTTTTTAGAAAATCCATAAAACATGATTTTACCTATCAAAATAACTGATCTATTTACTAAGTTTATCCATTAAAAAAAAACCCACAACTTTTCTCAAAGAAAATATCAAGAAAACAGGCACATGCTTCTTTCTCTTTTTTTCTAAATTACTTCAACTAGTGGAAAAAACTTCTCTTGCCTCAGTGAAAGAAACACACAATTTAGAATATCGGTTTCTTAATATATACGAAGGAAAAGGTCACACTGAATCTCAAAGGGCTTTTTTTTTAACCTTTCTAATTAGTACAATAAAGAATCAATACCTTAATTTTAGAATTCTGATGAAGCACTGGCTCATAAAAATGGCAGGATACTCTCAAACACTCAATTAAGAAGGATGGAAACTATTGAGTCCTTGTACTAGAAGTTATTGGTTATCAGTTATTACAAAACCTGAAAATCACTTTGAGTGTGAAAGACCTCGGGCTAATACATTTAGAAACCTTTATCAATATTCATGAATACAACACAAAGCCTTATTGCAACTGCGGAGAAGATAATGATCTAATGAATGATAGATTAGGTGGATAGAGAATGCAATCACTGCTAAAGCCAAAGTTTTCATAGCCAAACTAGTTTCTCACTCCCCGTAAACTTTCAGCAATACTTCTTAACCTCTTCTAATTTAAGAAAATGTATTAGCTTTAAAAGGTAGGTTAAAAAATGGGAAGGTACATCAGATTTGAGATCCAGCTTACATATATAAACCTTAGAGTTCCACAAGAGCTTTGCAGGAGGACTTGTACAGTTCATGGGTCAAATAATAACTTGTATATTGTTCTGCTTTAAATTATTATGGAAACCAAAACTAGTGACGTACACTAAGAAGATGTCAAGATAACATGTTTGCTTTCTCCAGCTCTATATAAAAATAGCAAAGTATCATTTGCATGGTGTATTACAGTTTACAAAGTGCTGCCACATGCCTTCACTCACTTGATTCTACATCTTAGATTCAAAGACACACTCTAAATAGCAATCGTTACCACTAGGAAAATGTAAGCACTGGCAGAGCACACAAATGTAACCAGTTCTACATTTCATTCAGTATTTAGGTAAGAACCTCCCAGTCATTTGCAGCAACTGTTAGTGGACTCTTGCTTTTAGAACTCCACGCACACCTTGAGTCCAAGCAATATACTCTCCCCTATACACCATGCCATCTGCCTCTTTGTCATTGGAAGAATCCTTTCTTTGTTAAACACAGTTGTGTGGTCATGATATAACATATGAAATATTTAAAACATTCCTTCTCTTGCATTCTTTTCTTAAACTTGTACTTAAAATCTTAGCACCTCCACTAGGCATGTAAATTAAATGGATGATGTTCAACTTGATCTGCATATCTGACTTTGAGTATTTTTCTACTCTTCACCTAGTTCTATCCTCCAAATATCTAGAAATCCCACTACTCCCAACCTTGTCCTGCTCTCCAGCCCTTCAAAACAAAGCTTACAAAGCTTTATGAATTTGATCTCCTACCTACAATGTCATTCAACACTTCCAACCTTCAATCTATGTTTTTTGCTCTATTCCCCAACTCCTATTCTCTGCTCCAAAACAGTTTTAAAAATGTACAAAATAAAATGGTGTATCATGGAGATTCTTTTCACCAATGACATGTTAAACTTGTCCCCCAACAAAAGAGGGATTCTAGTGATGAAATCTATTATTACAATGTTACATATATGCACTGTTTTTTAATGAGTGGACATACAGACAATATTTTCTGAGTCAGAAGTAGCAAAAAGGAACCAACACATACAACTTATTAAATGCCAAGTTCTGTAGTAAATAAATATCAAGGCATCTAATCTCTATAAGTATGTCAGGTAGATAACACTTCCATTTAACAAACCAGGAAACACAGGCTTTGAGCTCTAGATTTAATTGAAAGTGACCACAGTTATGCAGTTGTGTCAGTAATAGATGATAAAACATGTTTCCTACAAATCTAGTCTATCAGACCACAAAGCTTATGTTCTTTCTTATACAATAACACCATAATAACAACAAAACACATATTTATGTAATGTACTCTATTAGTCTTTTAGGGCTGCCGTAACAAAATACCACAAATTTCTGGTACAAAATTTTAGATAACAAAGTACCTAAATTTATGTTGTTGAGGGTGCTCTAAACAACATAGATCTATTTGCTCACAATTCTGGAGGTTAAGAGCCCAAGATCAAGGTGCTAGCAGGTTTGGTTTCTCCGAAGGCCTTTCTCTTAGGCTTGCAGATAACTACTTTCTCATTGTCTTCACAGGGCCTTCCCATGTGCATCCCTGGTGTCCCTTCCTCTTCTTATAAAAATGCAAATCCTACTAGATTAGGACCTCACTCTTATGATCTCATTTAACCTTAATTACTTCACTAAAGGCCCTATCTCTAAATAGTCACACTAAATAGTCTAACTAGTTAGAAAATGATTAATTCTAAGAGTACTTAAGATTAGTACTTAGAGCTTCAATGTATAAATTTGGGGTGAACACATTTCAGTCTATAATATAAACTTTTCTTTTTCATTTAACATAGAAGTTGTATAACATCTCCTAGCAATGTGCATACATTTAAAAATTCGATTGCTAATTTATTGAATAGAATGACAAAGAGAAAATTGACATGATGCTAGCCTTGGTTAACATGAAGATATGTTAACATTAACGTATTTCAAGCTATATTACAAAGCAGTGATCACCAAGACAGCATGGTACTGGCACAAAAACAGACATATAGATCAATAGAACAGAATACAGAGCCCAGATATGGACCCTCAACTCTATGCTCAAATAATCTTCGACAAGGCAGGAAAATATATGCAATGGAAAAAAGGCAGTCTCTTCAATAAATGGTGCTGGGGAAATTGAACAACTATATACAGAAGAATGAAACTTGACCATTCTCTAACACCACACACAAAGAAAACTCAAAATGGATGAAAGACCTCAATGTGAGACAGGAATACATCAAAATCCTAGAGAAGAACATAGGCTGTAACCTCTTTGACATCAGCCACAGCAACTTCTTTCAAGATACATCTCCAAAGGCAAGTGAAACAAAAGCAAAAATGAACTTTTGGGACTTCACCAAGATAAAAAGCTTCTGCACAGCAAAGGAAACAGTCAAAACAAAGAGGCAACCCACAGAATGGGAGAAGATATTTGCAAATGACACTACAGACAAAGCATTGATTTCCAAGATCTATAAAGAACTTCTCAAACTCAACACCCAAAAAACCATCAAGTCAAAAAATGGGCAGAAGACATGAACAGACACTTCTCCAAAGAAGACATATAAATGCCTAACAGACAGATGAAAAAATGTTCATCATCATTAGCCATCAGGGAAATTCAAATCAAAACCACATTGAGATACCACCTTACACCAGTTAGAATGGCAAAAATTGACAAGGCAAGAAACAACAAATGTTGGAGAGGTTCTGGAGAAAGGGGAACCCTCTTACACTGTTGGTGGGAATGCAAGTTGGTACAGCCACTTTGGAAAACAGTGGGGAGGTGCCTCAAAAAATTAAAAATAGAGCTACCCTATGACCCAGCAATTGCACTACTGGGTATTTACCCCAAAGACACAGATGTAGTGAAAAGAAGGGCCATATGCACCCCAATGTTCATAGCAGCAATGTCCGCAGTAACCAAACTGTGGAAAGAGCAAAGAAACCCTTCAACAGATGAATGGATAAAGAAGATGTGGTCCATATATACAGGGGAATATTACTCAGCCATCAGAAAGGATGAATACCCGACTTTTATATCAACATGGATGGGACTGGAGGAGATTATGCTAAGTGAAATAAGTCAAGCAGAGAAAGTCAATTATCATATGGTTTCACTTATATGTGGAACATAAGGAATAGAATGGAGGACATTAGGAGAAGGAAGGGAAAAATGAAGGTGGGGGGAATCAGAGGGGGAGATGAACCATGAGAGACTATGGACTCTGAGAAACAAACTGAGGGTTTTAGAGGGGAGGCGGGGTGGAGGGATGGGTTAGCCCAGTGATGGGTATTAAGGAGGGCACGTACTGCATGGAGCACTAGGTGTTATATGAAAACAATGGATCATGGAACACTACATCAAAAACTAATGACGTAATGTATGGTGATTAACATAACATAATAAAATAAAATAAATAAAAAAATAAAATATAAAATAAGGCATATTTAAGAAGTAGGAATGGAGAAGCTGCTTTCTAATGTTTCTTCCATTGGAGTGGTATGGCATAATCAAGTTAACACAATGTAGTGACAAATCTAATGTTACCTTAGCTTCTGCTGTGTACCAGGCACTATACTATAACTGGGAGGCAGAGATGCTAACCTTTGGTCCTCCAACCCAAAAAACATTCTTATTAAATTGTTTCTCATTAAGCAGCAGTCAGAAGGCTCCTGATATGGCAGGATGAGGGGCCGATCTAGATTGTGTAGGGCTAGAGATTATATATAATCTTGTGGAAACTTTAGGAAGAGTATAAAATTATAAATAGAAATTTAGATATAATATGAATGCTTATTTAGAATGAGGAAAACTAAAACAACAAATTACAAATATTAGAAGCTGACAGCCACAAATATCACAACACCAAAAAAAGAAAACAACTTCCACACAGATTTCTATAATATATTTTTATTACATTTGTGACTGTTTTATTCTTGACACTTCTTTCAACAATGATTTCTCAATGTTTTTGATTGGAAGAATTAAAATATAAGTGAGTCTTTTCTCCAACACTGTTGGTTAGAATTTGTTTTTATTATTGTTTATTTTTATTATTTATTGTTTATCATCATTAGAATTTATTAAATAAGGAAACATTTATTGATTTTATTATTTATTACTGTATTATATACTTTTTAAAAAGATTTTATTTATTTATTTTAGAGAGAGAGAAAGCACAGACGGAGAGTGAGAGGGAGAGCAGGCTCCCCGCTGAGCAGAGAGCCTGAGGCAGGCCTCCATCCCAAGACCCTGAGATCAGGACCTGAGCCGGAGGCAGATGCTTAACTAACTGAACCACCCAGGTGTCCCTGTATTATATACTTTAGAAAAATATATTTCAGTTTCCTATCTTATAACTGGTAATATGTAAAACCTCTAGCAAATTTCTTCATGAATGAGCTGTCAGATCAGAACATTTGGTTTTCTTCTGCAATGACTAACCTTAAGTACTCTTAGAATTAATCATTTTCTAACTAGTTTAAACATAAATGTCTCATTAGAGTTGCATATTTTGCTTTATGCTATTTCATTGATTTTAGTGTTTTGTGTCAAATTAGCAAGAAATATTTTTTCTAATATCTTCATAGGTCATGTTCTTTGTCATTGATCAGGTTATCAAACAATCCAAAAAGGTATTCCTTGTTTCTCCTAATATTTAGCTCTTTCTCTAAATAAATCACTACTTTTTTAAAAAAAAAGTTTTTATTTAAATTCCAGTTAGTTAACATACAGTGTAACTAGTTTCAGGTGAACAATATAGTGATTCAACACTTCCATACAACACCCAGTGCTCATCACAGCAAATGTACTCCTTAACCCCCATTACCTATTTCATCCATCCCCTGCTCCTCTCTAGTGACCATCAGTTTGTTTTCTATAGTTAAGAGTCTTCTTGCTTTGCCTCTAATTTCATAATTTATCACAGTTTCCTTATAGATATCAGAATAGTTTTATTGATTTCATTACTCATCTATATGAATTCAAACATATTCCATGAATTTATTCCATGAGTAACTCTGAAGATTTAATTTCACTTACTTTACACTTATCTGCCCTGGTCCTATAGACAGGGATGAGATGCAGTTATTCCCAGATCATTGGGTGATCATTTGGTGCCTGCCTGGCTTTCTATTCCATGGTCACTTAGTCATAAAGTCATCATTAGTATACATTTAGTGTGCTGGATTGCCCAGATAGATTCTCAATTCAAGTTTAAGCTCTACCAGGTTTTGTCATGATTTCTTATAACAATCTCTTTAAGTCTCCTTTTCCTGATCTCTACGACGAAAGGATTAAACTAAACCATAGTGTATAACTTGGGTTCAAAGGTAGGTGTCTGTAAAAATCCAATAATAACTAAGTGGCCAAAAAATAGAAATTTATTATTCCCTTTTACAACAGTCCAAGGTGAGTGCTCTAGGTTGGCAGGCAGATCTACTCTACATTGTTCATTGAAGGACCCGCGTACATTCTTCTATCTTGTAACTGCAACCCTAGGCATAAGTGTGGTCTGCATTAGCAGGATTGTGTTCTCTTGGACTTCAACTGGTGGAAAGAAAGAGAATATGGAAGAGACAGGGCCTCAGTCTTAAGGCCTAGGTCAGTAAGTGGCACCTATCCGTCTTCCTCTTTTTTTTTTTTAAGATTTTATTTATTTATTCGTCAGAGAGAGAGAGCACAAGCAGGGGCTCAGAGGGAGAAGCAGGCTCCCTGCTGAGCAAGGAGCCTGACAAGGGACTCCATCCCAGGACACTGGGATCATGACCTGAGCTGAAGGCAGACTCTTAACCTACTGAGCCATCCAGGCGTCCTGGCACCCATTCTTCTGATTACATTCCATGGGTAAGAACTTAGACACACAGCCACACCTAGATTCAAACAGGGCTATGAGAAGTAATATGGCTGAATTGGCATGTACTTGAACAAAATTCCATTTCTATGGCTGGAGGGATATTGGGTTTTGGTGAACAGTGAGCAATATCTACATTAATCCCTAAATTGACTTCAGTTGTGAAATTATGCCTCAAACCGATTAACTTATTATTTCATATTTTTGTCAAAAGCACATCTAAAAATTTGGATAAAATTAGTACTTTGTAAAGTGTCATATCCTATTGAATCTTTATTGCATCTGTGTTGGTCCAAATTCCCCTAAATATTAAAAACTGGAATTGTGTAAGACTGTTGAATCACAGACCTGTACCTCTGAAACAATAATACATTATATGTTAAAAATTTAAAAAAAAGAAGAAGAAGATAGCAGGAAGGGAAAAAATGAAGGGGGGGAAATCAGAGGGGGAGACGAACCACAAGAGACTATGGACTCTGAGCCACAAACTGAGGGTTCTAGAGGGGAGGGGGGTGGGGGGATGGGTTAGCCTGGTGATGGGTATTAAAGAGGGCACGTACTGAATGGACCACTGGGTGTTATACGCAAACAATGAATCATGGAACACTACATCAAAAACTAATGATGTAATGTATGGTGATTAACATAACATAATAAGAAAAATAATAAATAAAAAAAAAACTGGAACTGTCATTGTTATATACCTTCCCCAGTTTGGTGCAGAAGAATGACAGTCTGTGTGAATTATATACTTATTTATCAGAGTTAGGCAAAGTTTCTCAGAAACTTAGTGTACTTTATAATGTTTCTAGAGACTGTTGTTATTGTTGTTGTTGCTGTTATGTTAGCACCATATTGTAACAGTCTTTAGGAAGATACACGAGTCTTTATGTTCTACTCTTTCCAACTGTGATAATTTGCATTCTACTATTTGGACCACATTTCTATCTCCAACGTTCAACTCTCTATTAAAAAAAATAAGTACAGACGTTGCACATATGACACCTTTTACTCTCTTTTCTAAAGCATGGAAAGATCAAGACGAATGAGGACTACATGCTAATTATACTGAAAGCCTAAGAATTACATATTTCTAGATTAATGGACTCAAGTATACACAATTATTTCTTTGGTAAAACTCACATGCAAGATAGTGGCTTAATTTTGTTCCAAATCAATTTATCACAAGATGAGGGCAATTGGAACTCATTTTAACTAAATAACATAATTTAAGTTTACCATTACCTATGCACTTTGATTTGATCATAATAACATGTCCAGAACACAGTAAAAACCATGTTATATTTATGACACTCTATCGTAAATTCCCTCTAAGGTGAGTAGAATCTTTAGAACCACCATAGAAAATGGCATCATGATTTTCATGTTACTTTTACCAAATGTTTTGTTTCTGTCATTTTATTCCATTTTGAAGCAGTAAAAAGACCTCTATTTTTTATAGTGCATCAAGAAAACAAAAATTTTTTTTTTAAAGACTTATTTATTTTTAGAGTGAGACAGAGGGCAGGGTGGGGAGGGAAGGACAGGGGGAGAGGGAGAGAATCTCAAACTGACTTCCTGCTGAGTGCATAGCCTGATCTCACAACCCCGAGATCATTACCTTAACTGAAATCAAGAGTCAGATGCTTTACCAACTGAGTCACCCAGGTGCCCCACAAAAAGAAAATTCTTAAATATATGGCCAGTGGTCGAGAGGAGAGTTCACAATTTGAGCATATTTTAGAGTGGTTGCCCAAGGCTGTGAATAAGTTACTCCAAGCTATCTTAACCATAAAGCAGTAGTTCTCAAAGTGTGGTCCCTAGATCAGAAACATTAGCATCAGCCAGGAACCTGTTAGAAATTCAAATTCTCAGGCTCCAGCCCAGATTTATTCAATCAGAAACTCTGGGAATAGGTCTCAGCAATCAGTGTTTTTCAATAAGCTCATGCGTCCCTTACCCAAGTGGGTGGTTCTAATGCCCAATAAGCTTTGAAAAAAATATTTCCAATAGATTCCATAGTTGAAGTCCATTTAAAACTCTGGGGAGAGATTTATACATAAATAATTCTAAATATGCTTTTTGTTCAAAACTGTCATTGCATGCACAGATATCACAAATGAGGGTATGCTTTTTTCAATCCTTTTTCTGTTAAGTGTAAATTAAGTTATCCTTTAAAACAAGACAGAGATCATCAAAATCTTATTTTAGGACTTCCTAATAATACTGGTCTTAAACTCTTTTACATTGAATAAACAAACACTTCTCTAAACTACTACTTTCCATCTTTAAGTAGATGTATTACAAGAAAAATACAAAATAATTCAGAACTAGTATTTGTGATTATTTTTCATCAAGAGGGACTATACCAATGATTGTCACCACTAAACATCTTTATCACTATAAGGATCAATTTCATTAAAACTTTAAGATGATATATAATAAAGTAAGGAAAGGGGCACCTGGGTGGCTCAGTCAGTTGGGCTTCCAACTCTTGATTTCAGCTCAGGTTATGATCTCAGGGTTGTGAGATCAAGCCCCACGTTGGGTTCTGTGCTGGACGTGGAGCCTGCTTAAGATTCTCTCTCTGTCTCTCCTTCTGCGCCACCCACCCCTCCCCAGCCCCCGCTCACACATGCATAAGCACACACTCTCTAAAAACATAAGGAGAGCATGTGTGGTGATGAGCACTGGGTGTTATACACAACTAAAGAATCATTGAACACTACATCAAAAACTAGTGATGTACTATATGTTGGCTAATTGAACATAATAAAAAAAAAAGAATGCTCTTTAGGGTAAATTACAACATATGCTCAATTATGGTAAATTCCCTATGATATTTCCAAACTTAATGGCAACTTTATAGAGATAATAAACATTTTAAAGTTTAGGTTTTTTTTTTTTTTTCATTTTACTTACTGTATGTGGATAAATCCAAGACCATGGGCATGGAAGATAAAGCAATCATGTGGCAAGATCAAATAAAAATGCATGTTTTATAAAATAAATAAATTAAATAAATAAATATAAAATAAAATTAGATAAAAACATTCCTATTTGCTAATTTGACTTCTGTAATTAAGTTTTGGTTTTTTTTTTTAGATTTTATTTGTTTATTTGATAGAGAGAGCGAGAGACCCCAAGCAGGGGAAGCAGTAGAAGGAGAGGGAGAAGCAGGCTTCCCGCTGAGCAAGGAGCCTGATGCAGGGCTCGATCCCAGGACCCTGGGATCATGACCTGAGCCGAAGGCAGATGCTTAACCTACTGAGCCACCCAGGCACCCCTGTAATTAAGTTCTTTATGTTTAACAACTTGCCTCTTTTTTCCATTCTGATTTAAAATATTTTTCAACAGTGAATTCCAGGTTTCCAGTGAAAGGTCATAGTTGCCAACACAGTTGATTTGTAAGGTATTTTTACAATATATCTTACAATGTGCACATAAGGGAGTATGATATAATTAAGTAGAAATATCACAAAATATCACAACTAGGCGTTATCTGAACAGCTGTTGACATTTGATGTGATGTTTGAGGGATGAAGGACTCAACCTTATGTTATAAAACTTCTGAATTACAGGTACCTATCCTTAGACCCTAAGCTAATTTTTTCCTTAGAAGAGATATATAAATTCCTTTTAACTAAAGTAAACAAAACAGGGCACCTGGGTGGCTCAGTCGTTAAGCGTCTGCCTTTGGCTCAGGGTCCTGGGATCGAGCCCCGCATCGGGCTCCCTGCTCAGTGGGAAGACTGCCTCTCCCTTTCCCACTTGCCCTGCTTTTGTTCCCTCTCTCACTGTGTCTCTCTCTGTCAAATAAATAAATAAATAAAATCTTAAGAAAAACAAATAAAACAAAACAAACGAAAAAAAAACAAAAATAACAAGCAGAAAAGCAGTTTGGACAAATATTTACAGATTGAAACAATTTCTTAAAAATTGCTAAAGTTAGTGTTAAAACAGGAAAAGAAAACAAAAACAAGTAGCTATATCAACAGGAATATTAGTTTTTTTGTTTGTTTTTTCAATTTATTTATTTGAGAGAGAGAGAAGCAGCAGAGGGAGAGGGAGAAGCAGCCTCCCTGCTGAGCAAGGAGCCCTATGTGGGGCTCAATCCCAGGACCCTGGAATCATAACCTGAGCCGAAGGCAGATGCCTAACCCACTGAGCCACACAGGTGCCCCTTAACAGGAATATTGTTAATGACATTGCTGCCCTTGAAACAATTGTAGGTACAGAGACTGAAAATTCTAGGCAAATTGGCTATTGGTTTTTTTAGTTGCTCTTTTTCTTTTATTTTTATCTTGTATGGTTTTTAAGTAGGCTCCACACCCAGTGTAGAGCCCAAACCAGGGCTTGAACTCAACACCCTGAGATCAAAACCTGAGCTGAGATCATGAGTCATATGCTTAACCAACAGAGCCACCCAGATGGCCCTTATTTTTCTTTTTTTTAAACAATTTTATTGAGATACAATTCATATACCATATTAATCACCGATTTAAAGTATACAATTTACAGCATAAGGAATATAAGTTAATGGTATGGTATTAGTAGTTGCTCATTTTAAAGTAGGACCAAGGTCTACATTGGACATGCCAGATTAGTAAATGACAGGAAATGTGATAAAAGAGATAGACTTAAAGCAGAACTGAGTAAGAAACATTTATCTTAGCTATTCTTGGATCAAGGTTCCATCAATGTCATATCCATTTATTCAACAAATATTTATTGAATGTTTGCAATTTGCTAGTCATTGTTATTGGTGAAGAGATTCTTTATAAAGTAATCAGAAGAACCACAAAATTTTGACAGTGTCTGGCATAGGGTGTGTGTATGTGCAACAACTTCTGGAGGCAGATATCTAAATAAGGATCTATTCTTGTTTTAGCGTGCAATCCCTTATAATTATCCTAAAGTGATTATTTCTTACCAACCTTCCTAGTTTACATATATTTTTTCCTGACCGGAAAAAGAATCAATTTTGTCATATTACAATGTAAAAATAACAAGGTTGCATAGATGAGACTGTACCCAATGGTATTTTGAACCATGATGAAGAAACATGAAGAAAAGGATGAAGCTAAGGGTGCCTGGGTGGCTCAGTCATTAAGCGTCTGCCCTTCGCTTGGGTCATGATCCCAGGGTCCTGGGATCGAGCCCTGCATCGGGCTCCCTGCTCCGCGGGAAGCCTGCTTCTCCCTCTCCCATTCCCCCTGCTTGTGTTCCTGCTCTCACTGTCTCTCTCTGTCAAATGAATAAATAAAATCTTTATAAAAAAAAAAAAGAAAAGAAAAAGACAAAGTTGGATGTAGCTCCATCTGGAGTGAGCTACTGAACTCTCACATGTGATATTATTTAAAAATAAATAAAGAGGGGCGCCTGGGTGGCTCAGTCGTTAAGCGTCTGCCTTCGGCTCAGGTCATGATCCCAGGGTCCTGGGATCGAGCCCCACATCGGGGTCCCTGCTCGGCGGGAAGCCTGCTTCTCCCTCTCCCACTCCCCCTGCTTGTGTTCCCTCTCTCACTGTGTCTCTCTCTGTCAAATAAATAAAATCTTTAAAAAAAAAAAAAGTAAAAAAATAATAATAATAAAATAAAATAAAATAAAATAAAAATAAATAAAGAGTCCAGTCTTTGCCAAAGTCACTAGCTATTTTAGGATTGTCCTCAGAATTACTGAACCAGACTCTACAGTTACACATAGGACTGGAGTTTCATTGTCAATTATCAACTGACTAGGAGTATAACATGAGACAAGAAGAGAGTAATTGAGGAGGCACTCCCTAGATGTGGAAAAACAGAAACATTCTATTTTCTCTCTTATGTTGGAAATTGGAGAACATTTTGTATCTAGGACTGAAAGTGGTGGAGAGAAAAGCAGTACCACATCTCCTGAGGCCAGAGGTAAACAATGGTAACACCAATGGAGAACTGGGAGTAACAGAATCAAAGGTTTTACAGCATTATCTAAGAGTAGAGTAATTTGAAAATTTGAAGAAATGGCCGAGGGTAACCTGAAGAAAATATTAGATTTTATTTTATTTTATTTTATTGTGTTATGTTAGTCACCATATAATACATCATTAGTTTTTGATGTAGTGATCCATGATTCATTGTTTTCATATAACACCCAGTGCTCCATGCAGTAGATTTTTTTATAATAGCCTTTTAAAAAAAAAAAAAATTTACTATGAACTTCTTGAAAATGATTTTGTGTTGAACATCCTGGAAGAAATATATAATCAGAACTAAGTCTCTCAGAAATTAAGTTTTCTTTGCTCATGCCAGAAAGGAAAGATTGATTTTATTTTCATAATTGATCTTAGTATATAGCTCTAAAATGCATGTTTCTTTAAACATTTAATGACTTTTTATTTTTAGGCTATTAAAATTAGAGACTCTGTGGTGAATAATAATAGAAGTCAATAGTAAATAATATATTTTCATATGTCCATTGTCTGCTGGGATCTATATACATTAAGTTTTTCAAGCAATGTGCATTTGTTTCTACTGTATTATATGAATAGGTAGAAGTATAATAAATACAACAAAGATTAAATATTTAGCTCATATTTGTTGCTTTTACATAAAATCTTATTGTTATCAAAATATAACTTCAATACAATTATATTATAGCCATGGCAAATCAAGCTTGGTTTTCTCACCTATAAAACAGACACAATGCTTTTACTTGCTTTACATATCTTCAGGATCAAATATGAACATATATACGAAAATCCTATATATATATTATAGGATTCAGGATCAAATATAAAAGTATATATGAAAGTCCTATATATATTTCCAGTCTTACCTAAAGAAGTCTATAAATCTATAAATGATATTTAAAAAAAAATTAGAAGAAAATGAAGAACTATTTTAAGTTACATTTGCACCAAATTTCAGTATATCTTCCAATTTAATTTACAGATAACTTGGCTTAGGAAGCACTAATTTATTGATTCAATCTTCTTAAAAGTAATATAATTTAATTCTTGATTTCATTTTAAATGCAAGAGTAATAAAAATGTGTGATTTTATGCATCTGAAGCCAACCATAAGTTTTAAAAATCTTTATTGTGAAATAGATCACAAATACAGAAAAGCATGATATATAAAAAACCACTTGCAAAGCAAATACCCAATCCCACCCCAAGTTAAGTAATAGAATATTGCAAAGATCCCAAGATTCCTCTGTGTGCCCCTTTCCAGCCACATCTCCCTTCTTTTCTCTAAGCTTAACCATTATATCCTTACTTTTGTGATAACTATTATCTGATATCTGTCTATTTTCTTTTTTCTCCTTTAAGTTTTACCAACTATGTAGACATCTCTTAATAATACTATCTTCACTTGCTTTTGAATTTTATGGATGGAAATAATGGAAATGGAAATAAATGGAAATAGACTACATATCTTCTTTGTGGTGTGTTTCTTTGTCCCATTATTATTTTTATGAGATTCACCCATAGTAGTTTGGACATCAATAATTCACTTCCTTTGTTGCCTAATTATATTACACTGTGTGAGTATACAAGTTATTTACCCATTCTATTATTGATAGATATTTGGGTCATTTTGATTGTTCAACTATTATGAAAATAGCTGCAGCCAACAGTCTTGAATACTCTACTGTATATGGCAAGATATTTTAAATAATTATCTTGCTTTGGAATCACAGATTTTAAGGTATATGAATCTTCAACTTAGATTTGCCAGACAGTTTTACCATAAAATGTGTGATAATTCCAGTTACTGCACATCCTTCATGAAAAGAAGTAATGTTTGAATTCTTTTGACCAATCTGCTGAGTGTATATTGGTATATGATTATGGTGTTCATCTGCAGTTCTTTGATGATAAGATTAAGCATATTTTCAAAGGTTTATCTAACATAGATTTCTTCAAGTCACTTTTCTTTTTGCTTCTCTAATTTTTTTTTGGTTGAGGGGAAGAGTATCAATCTGTAGGCATTCGTTATATACTCTGTATAGCCAATCTTTTGTTAATTGTATCATTAGCAACTTCCACAATGTGACCTGTCATTTTACTTTCCCTGTATCACTTGATAAAAAGAATTTCTCCATTTTAATGTAATTGAATTAATCATTTCTCCACTTTATAATAATTCCTATATCTGGTTTAATTGAAATATTTTCCAACTCCAAGGTCATAATGATATTTACCTATTTTATCCCTTTCCTTATTTTAATTAATTATTCATTTATTCATTCATTCATTTTCCTTATTTAGATCTTTACATCATGTGGAATTGATTTTTATACAGTTCTTGAAATATACACCTAATTATATTTTTTGTATTTCTGAATCATTTATTATAAACTCTATTTTTCCCAGCATCTCTTTAGAATCACCTCTGTTACCTACTAAGTGTCTCTATATACTTGGGTCTATATTTGGGGTCTCTATTCTATTTCATCAGCTATATCCACATCTAATTCTGTATCGATATCAATCCTTGTTCCAGTATTTATGCTGCTAAATACTAAATACTAAAGTTCATGCTTTCTGATAGGGGAACTTCGTCCAATTTCTTGTTCTAATTCAAGAGTTTCTAGGTTATTATTGATTCGATGCTTTCATATGAATTTTAGAATCTGTTCATCATTTTCCATAATCAAAGAAAATCTATATTAGAATATTAATTAGACATAGTTTAAACCAACACATAAATTTTGGGAAATTTTCCATCTTTACAATATTAAATATTCCAATCAATTTAGTCCATTTAATTTGTTTTGTTTAAAAAAATTGATTTTGTTTAATGTCTATATAAGCATTTCTTAGTTGCCAGATAATTATAGTTTCTTTCAGAAACATACAAAACTGTAAATTATGATAAATACTTTGGAATTAATTAAATAAAATTCAACACCTATATTGAGCCCATATCATATTGTAGGTATTGTGCTAAGATGAAGGTGTGGAGTTAAAAAATATGCTTATTATGATAGTGTTATTTAGATATATTTTAACTCTGCATCATTTTTGCATATTATTTGTTTCTCTTTAAAATATTTCAGCTGAATTAGCTATCTGGTTTGCCTTTGATGTGCTCTAGAAAATATTTATGCCAATATAACCTCCTTTTGGCACATTCTCATCAAGAGATTATCAACAGAAAAACTTCAGCACAGGATAAGAATTTTTAAAAATATAAAAACATAAGAAATGAAACTTTCAACTCAGCCAATATTATGAAAATGACTAAGTAAAGCCAATGAACTGAAATCTAATATCAATCTGGAAATGACAGGCTAAAATTGGAACTGATTTTTAAAACAATCCCAAATGGAAACTAGATCTCTGTTTGGAGACAGTTTTCATTTCCAAAGCTATTTACTCCTTGTTTGAGTGAATAAACTAGAGAAATTCAATTTCCCCTCTATTTCAATAACTTTTGGAACTATCTGTCTCACAGGTCTGGTCATTTTCAAAGCAGAATTGTGGAACTGGTAAGATGAAACAGCATGTTCCTAACTACGACTTACTTATTTAAATTATATGGTTTGTACTTTTCTTGGGAATTATGAAAAGAAGTAGAATTATTTATTTGCCAACTTTGATGTTGCTAGCTCCTCCAATCAGTTGTGTATTTTTGTGTCTGTGTATTTCTTCCAGTACTTTTCATTTATTCATTCATTCATGCATTCATTACAATACTCATTGACAAATCAGCACTGGAGCTATGTGAGTGTGAAATATAAATTTGCCCTCTGTGCTCAGAGATTTCACAATCACACCAATGACATCATATAATTCTCATATGTTGGCAGAAAAAATTAAATATTTTCTAAGTGTAGTTAAGTATTATTTCAGAAGCATGCCACAATCCTTTAATCTGATACTACTTCATGGAAAAAAAACTGAATTCTACTAACAAATTCAAAGATAAAAACTGACTTCTCTCAAAGAATGCACAATAAATAAATAAGAAAGATCATCAAAATTAGAAGAGAAGACAAAAAAAAACTTAAAAGCAATTCACAAAGTTTATAGTGTATATAAATATGTATATAGATAGATATTGTATATCTGTATATAGATGTATGTCCATGCATATGTGAGTATGTGTGTCTGTAATTACAAATTCTGGCTCAATATCCTAAAATATATATAGCAGTGATAGAGCATAGATATGATAAAATATAGCTTTTTTTTTTTTAATTCTTTTTTTTTTTTTTTAAGATTTTATTTATTTACTCATGAGAGACAGAGAGAGAGGCAGAGGGAGAAGCAGGCTCCCTGCTGAGCAGGGAGCCCGATGTGGGACTCGATCCCAGGACCCTGGGATCATGACCTGAGCCGAAGGCAGACGCTTAACCATCTGAGCCACCCAGGCGCCCCAAAATATAGCTTTATAATTAAAAGAAATGTAAAAGTTTCCAATCAATTTGATTAGGTTGTCAAAAATCAGACATTATTGACAAAACTAAAAATAAATTCATTATTCATCCATTCATTCAACAAATATTTACTGAGAATCTACTATAAGCCATATGCTGTTTTAGGTAACAGGGATGTAGAAACAAACAAAGCAAAAACTGTATTCCCTTGTTGCTTGCATTCAGGTATCAATGGCTAAAAATGACAAGTAATATTTGTTGAATAATCACTATGTGCCAGAAGTCATACCTGGTGATCCATGTATGCATTTTATTTTAATCTGCACACCACCACACTAACACAGGTATTGGTACGTTCATGTTAGAAAAAAAAAAAAATGAGGAAATAAAGATGGAAAGAGATGTTGGCACCCATCTAAAATTAGGCATAAATGTGGGGTGTGTGTGTATGTGTGTGTGTGAGAGAGCGAGAAAGAGAGAGAGAGTATTTGTATGTGGGGTGGGGAGGGGAAGGGAGAGATGTGTGTTAATAGTTTGAAGGAACTTCAAAATAGAAAGCTGCCAACAATTTTTATTGCCTAAGACTGGGAACTTGAGCTTACTTCCTAGTTTACTTTTGTGCTGGGAAGCCAACACAGATAACCTCATATATTGTATAAATAGAAAACTCAAAGATCAAACTCATCGATCTTCCAAGATTATTGTTTCCAAATCTAAAAAAAGTGAAACATATATTTGACTGAAAAATTAACTGTTTTGTTTTTTATATATAAATTGAGTATGTCTATTTATCTTTGTTTTTACTACCAGTATGTCTAATACTACCACTAATAGCTAACATGTCTTAAGTGCTTACCAAGTGTAGAATATTATACTGAGGCTTGAAATAAAATGCCTCATTTAAGCAGGACATCATCCCTCCACTGTTTTTCTCGGAATTGTATAGATGAAGAAACCAAACTTCAGAGGAGTTTCACTTTATGATATAGTTACATTGCTTTTAAGCAGAAGAGCTGTGAGCTGATGGTTTAAAACAGGTGATTACAGGAATAGTTTTCTTAGGAAAATATTCCTTTTTTGCTGTATATGGTTGTTTTTGCTTTTGTTTTTGTTTCAAAGGAAACACAGCGTTCTTGTCTGAGCATTTGCCCACAGGAAGATGGACACAGAAGTCTTAAAAACTTCAGCAACTATGTGCAGGCCGAATCTCTTTTTTCCAGCTGACTGAAGAAGAAATTAAAGGCACTTCGTTGGGCTTGGTATAAGAACAACCCATTTGGAATCATCAATGACATTTAAACACAAAAACTTGTGTGCCAGTCTCTTCTGTGCTATGTGGCAATTAAGGAGGAAGGCATGATTCAGCTAAGAGCAGAATGGGATTGCTCCATCCACAGACCAATGCGGAGCCCACGAAAGCAAACTGAGCCCCATGGAGCAGTACTTTCATGAAAGGCAGCATCCAAAGTGTGGAGCACAAGTGAGATTAGAGCAAAAGAAGGACCACAGCCTGAGCAAATGTAAGAGAGCACCATCAGTAACACTGCAGTAGACAGAGGAACACTTGGAGTTTAGCTATATTTTTTTTTTCAAGAGAGTTTATGTGTAGCCTGATAATTAAGAGGGAAAATTCTGAATTTACACAGTTTGACTGTGAAGTCTTCTCTTCCATTTATTATTGTATATCCTTGAGCAAATTTTTATTTTTGAAACTAGGTTTCTTCAACTCAAGATACAGAAAATAAGAATGCTTTTTTGGGCTCCTGGGAGAACTAAATATTACAATATAGATAAGGTAGTTAGTGTAACACCCAACACAAAGGAAACACCCAAGAAAACTTGCTATGACTTTTATTATATATACCTATCTTATATATAATAATCATATATATAATAGATATAATAGATATATTATCTTTGGCCACCAATGAAAAAGGGAGGAAACTGAGAACCACCTCTGACAAGAACTAAGTTTTCTCTGTGGTCACTACAAGTAGATCAGCTAATCCCTTACACTTGGCACCACTGGAAACTAAGGGGGAAAAAAGTCGTTATGGGACTTGAGTTCATGGAACTTAAGAAATTCAGCCCAAAAGACTGTAGTCTTGTACTTGGAAACGAAAAGCCTGGAAGCATAGAATGCCATTAAAAAAACAAAACAAAAACTTTTCAGTTTATTTTGCCTCCTCTAAATGCAAACCATATGGCTATATTCTCATCAAAATATTTAAACAAAATACAACTATTCAAAATTTTCTTCCCAGATATAATTTTATTTTACTTTAAAAAAAGGGAAAAAAGGTGAACACAGCTAAAGAGGATAAGTGAATGCATGGGTTTCAGGAAAAAAAATGACCTTTTTAATTTATATACTTGAAGTCTATATCTTTTAGGATATTAAAAAAAGGAAAAACAGAGAAAACATAAAAAGTGTCTCAAAACACACCTGAGAACAGGGCGGTCTCAACTTCTAAGAAGCAACATGATTATGTGTAGAGTGTGAAATAGGGAATGATATAGATATGCAACATGGAATTGGCTGAAGAAAAGCACTCATCAGGAAGCAGAAAAAGTATATGGATGGAACCAGGTGATAGTGACTACAACAAGATTAACTGCAGTCTCCTCTCTTCACTTGAACAAGAAAAACTATCCTTCACTGATGTGTTAAAATTTAGAAAAAAAAACTAAAGGAAAATAGAGATTTTGTTAAGAAATATCTAAAAAAAAATTACTGAGAAATGCTCTTTAAGAAGGTTGGTGACTATCTGGAAAAAAAAATACTGGTGTTAGCAAGATAAGTGACATAAACCAATATCATCCAGCTTAGTCACTGGGGTCTGTAGGTAGATGATCATAGCTGCTGATAGTGAGAAGGAGTTTGCAATTTAAGTGACTCCTCCCATAGCCCCAACACATAATTATATCTTAATGTCTCCCTCCAAATTCTGCCACTCCTCCAGGTATTTATTAAATGATATTTATTAGTGAGTGGGAACAAAATCATTCACAAAGCTCTTCTGTAAATTGATGAAGACATAGATAAGTGTCTTTTGAAGTAACTGGACCACATCTGGTATGATGAATCACTTGAAATACTATAATAATATTCCAAAGGAATAATACATTTATAGTAAGCATCAAGAACTCAGGAATCTCCCAATATTCTTGGACACAAGGTCATTTAGGGAATAAGCCTGGGTAGGTATCCATAAGCATCCAGCCTAAAGGCATCATGCATGAGCCTTATTTCTCAAACCCATTATACTAATTAACAAGCCACTAATTTCACCAGTGAAAACCCATTTCTAACATTCATATTGCTGACTGCTAAAGCCTCTGATGTTGATCAGATAGTGATAACAGAATGGCTTTTAGTAATTTCTGTGGAGTAAAAGTTTCCTGATTAGAATGCCAGTGTGAAATTCTTGACTAAACAAATGTCCACACAGTGTAGCATAAATGATTCAGACTTACATATCATGATGTTTAAGCTGAAATATTTCAAATTAGATATCATAGGAATAAAAATATAAAAATAACTATTTAATATAGTATGTATGATGAACTGACACATGGGAAGGGTTCATATGAGGCATCATCTAGTCTTGAGAAGTTTTTTAACTGACTGTACCAAAGTGGAAAAAAGAAAGTGAAAAGTCTAAAGTGAAAAGGTATAATTGAGAAGACCCAAAAGAATTTAAAACACTTTATATGGGAGTATATGATTTATAAAAGTAATTTCCTTAGGTGTTCTAGGGGAAGGAGAGTGGCTAGAGACAGAGCAAATGTCTCAAGACAGAGGTATTGCATCAAAGAATGCTATGTCGTAGGATGTTCTAGATTGTATTGATAATACAGACTCATCAGAACTGACTGGTGTCTACCCAAGAGTTTGAAAAAATCCAAAATTCAGATTACCAAAGTTTTGCTTAGAAGTGATTAAACTATCTTTATAAAAAAAAAAAGAGAGAGAGAGAAACAGCAAAGACAATTGTTAACTCATCTCTTGCCCATAAATGGTTTATCACAAGGTTTTGATTACCTTTCCAAAATATTTGTTGAATGAAAATATTCAAAATTGATTAAAGGACAATTAAATACTCAAGTATTGTGTGTGATTCTGGGTTGTGACTCATGAAAGTAGATGTATTGGAAGAAGAAAAGTTCAAGAAATGGCCAACTAGAGGAGTTATAAAAAGTCATAAAGAGAAGGTAAAAAAAAAAAGTGGAAAATATAAAGAGTGGAAATATATAAAGAGTGGATGATATAAAGAGTTAAAAATAATCACTCATGGTATCTCCTCCTCTTGAGACTCCCCAACTTTACAGAGATACACACATGTTCTTACATGAAGACTCCTCCCTGTTTTTCTTTCATAATGCTTTGTGTACACTTACCCTATGGCAATCACAGAGAACTTTGTTGTACTGAAGCTCATTAACACATTTGATTGGGTACTTTAGGAAGAAGAGAGAGCCTCTGAACCATTGGATTCTTTGTTTATGACTGGCGGTTACAGGATGCTGAGGCAAGAGATTATGAAATTCAGACACAGGTTCCCATCACCTAAGGGCCTAACTAGGAAAGGAAAACTTGACCAAAAGGCCTTTTATTTATTGGCAAATACGCACAATATTCTGTGGGCATAAAAAATATTGGTTTTCATTTCTTGAGTAAACAACCTTAGTGAGAACATTCAGTTGTCAGTATTGAATAAAACACATTTATTTTGATGGTTTATATAAAGTGGGAATTAGAAAATGGATAATCTTCATGTTTATCATTTTTATATGAGTAAATACACATATTCCAATTATGGTGTATTTTTTTGTGCCTCACTCTGTGGGGTCTCTTTCCTAACTTTGGAGATAATTATATCCTCTGAAGTTTTTAACATTTAACTTCTTAATTATATATTTTTAATGATATTTTACCTAAGTCTGCTATTTCCTCTATTAGAATACAAGTTATACAGTGCTTACTCGTGTCATTTTGCACACAGAAGATACATCAGATTTGTTTAATACCTATTTTAAGTTTGTAAGACAGACGTTTAGGAAGAATATGACAGCAATCTTTAAAAGTTGATATGATGAAGAAGAGACAAGAACTTGTTCATTCAATCCAGAATGCTTGAATCCTTTCAGCCTGAAGCAGTTTTTCAACATACAAAATGAAGTTTAACACAGTGTGATCAACATATGAGCTTATTTTTCTATGATAGGTTAAAAATGTAAACCTAAAATATATAAATTCATGAACTATAGGTAAGTGATTTATTATTGAGAAAATGGGATTTTAGGAATGTATCTGTGGTAGCATAAGGGCAATTCTCAAATGTCAGTTCTCTTGCATAGATTAAATTTCTCAGCCTATTTGAACTCATGCAGTGTGGCCATGGGAAATGAAATGTTAGCAAAATAGCATTTCCTAGCAGAAGCACATGTGACGTTCCCTCTTTTTCTTGCTTTTTTGCATGAGTAAACTTGTATGAAGATAGAACCCTCATCAGTATGGGTCTCTGAGTGACTAACACGTTCAGACACAAATTTGCTGATTTTCAACAAACAATGAACACATAATATAGTGAAAAATAAACCTTTTCATCTTTTTTTAAAAAAGATTTTATTTATTTGAGAGAGAGAGAGAGAGAACGAGTGGAGCTGGGGAGAGGGAAAGGCAAACTCCCTGCTTAGCAGGGAGCCTGACGTGGGGCTTGATCCCAAGACCCTGAGATGATGACCTGAGTTGAAGGCAGGTGCTTAACCGACTGAGCCACCCAGGTGCCTCTAAACCTTTTCATCTTAAGCTACAGACTTGTTTCATTGTTTGCTATCAATATATAACTTCACCTGTCCTGCCTAATACAAATCCCCAAATCTTATGATGCATAAGATCTTATGATGCAAAATATATCTATATTTTAAAATTTCTCAAAGTCCTAAGGCCTCAAGCAAAGGGCTATTGGTAACATGAAAAGGGATGGGACCTTAGACACCTAGAAACTTCAACCCTAGCCACTCTACTTTTGACTATTTTATACAGGTAATTCTGTTGCTCTCCATCCCTCCCCAACACACACAAAAATCGTAAACCACTATCGCCAAGGATAATTCTTTCATTCCTATTTTCATCAGAATACCAATTGTATACCATAGTCATGCCCTATAAGAGCTTCATGTTTCATTCCACACATATTTGGTAGGGATCTACTGCATACAGAGATAGTTACAGGGTTTTGTGGGAGATACAAAAAGTAAAACATTAAATTTCTTGTTCCCCAGAACTAAATAGTCTAGCTGTAAAAGTTTATGAATTTTTTTTAATTTCTCCAAATGGGTTGGAGAAGCTTGTTAACATCTCTTTAACATACTACTTGCTCTCAGAAGAACACATGAAATTAAGAATAATGATCATTTATTTTTTTTAATTAATCTTCCCTGAAAGAAAGCTACATCTTTTCCTATGGGAAATAAGGTCCATCTTTGGTCTCCTACTTAAAATCCTTTTTATTTAGGAATCTTTTTTGCTTGCTTTTTTTATCCTTAAATGGATTTTAGGGCAAAACTTGTCTGTGTCCCCACAGAGGCAAAAGGAGTTACAGTAGGACTTCAAATGGCAGCCTAATTTTGTTTCAAGCAGAGTATATTAAAAGGGTTAGAAAAAGTTCTCCCCCTTTTTTAGAATGATAGCCTGCATGAACTACAGAGGCCTACAAATAACCCTCTGTCTTCCATTCTTCGCTACCACTGGGGCATTCTGGGACCACCAGACAATTGAAAATTCCCACCTTCAGGCAAAGGGCTAGAAACAGTATGGATAATAGCTGAATAATGTATGGTATAGAAACTACAGAAAATTTTTTAAAAAGTATGTGAAACATTACAACTAAAAGAATTCAAGTATGGTCTGATTCCAAATGAAAGAGATTCTTAATTTTGCTAACACAAATGATTGTAAGGCAGTGTGTAAGAGGCGCCATAAGGGGGCCATGATGCCATTCTCTTTATTCTTCCCTATTTTAGTCTTTTGAGTGGCTTCCTGCCATCAAGGGTCACTACAGATTCTACTTTTTTTCCTTCTTTCTTTTTTAAATGTTCCCTAGTCAGTCCACCAGGAATCATTCTTATCCTTTCTCTGATCATACTGTCCTCACTACACATATTTAGCTTGTAATCCTTCACCAGTTGGTCACATATATTAGCCTCCTCACCCCAAATAGAAATTGATTTAATTAGCTCTGTCAGTTTCAGGGTTGTGGGATCAAGCCTCCCTTTGGGCTCCATGCTCAGCATGGAATCTGCTTGAGATTCTCTCCCTCTTCTTCTCCCTCCCCCTTGTTCCCCCCGCTACTGTGCTCTCTTTCTCTAAAATAAACAAATAAAATCTTAAAAAAAGAAACAAACGGCAACCCCCACCAATGCCATTTTCCATCTTTCTCAATGTTCCCAACAAGGAATTCATGACAATTCTAAATATCTTGTAAATCCCTATATACCATCCATTTCTACATAATCCCCTTTATCTCTTGATCTAGCAACCATAACAGAAGAATACCCCTTCATGTAGGAAGCTTGGTTTTTAGTGAATTCACCAACTTCTTTTTTGTATATAATTATAAATTGTTTAAATATTTATTTTGGAAGTTTGTTCAAATTCAACCATTAAGGATAGTAACCACCTGTTTTCCTTGTTTGTGAAAACTACAAGAGCATTTTCCCTTCCTCAGTTCTCTAGCATTCTTGTTATTCCCTGTGCTTCTGCAAAAATTACTGAAAGTAGTTCCACATCAACATCTGTCAGTTCCCTCAGATCTCTAGGATGTGATTTGTCTAGTCTAGAGACTTGATGCAATTTAAAGCAACCAGGTACTTTTATTATTGCACCAATTGGTCTTCAATCCCCTTAACCATGTTTGTTATACCCCATCTAGTTTAAAGATCATTCTCATTGATTGAGAAGACAAAAGCAAAATAGGAGCTGAATGGCTCTTTAATCGTGTTCCCTGTCAGTTGACTTCTCACCATCTGGTCTAAGCAGTTGGGTTTATCCCTTTGTTGTTGTTGTTGTCCTTTTTCCTCTTCCTCTTCCTCCTCCTCCTCTTCTTCTTCATCTTCATCTTCATTGAATAGGTATTTATTAAGCACTTATTTACAATAGGGATGTTCTAGACTTTGGGACTACGCTCAAAGAGGGACCAAACATAATTCTCTGTGAAGAATCACATAAAAAGTTTGAAATTTTCAAAGATGAATGTAGAAAAGTAAGAGTGAAGTCTAATGCAGTTATGGAGGTTGGCTCAGAATACTTATTCTAATTTTCTTCTAGTGCGACTTTCCTTGCCTCTGGAGAGCAGGAAGCTAAAACAAAAATTTCTCTAATTCATTTTCATCTGATGATCCAAGTTTCATTCAGGTTCTACATCAGATGCAAGCACGTGAGCCTTGAAATTTGAACTGAGATAAATTGGATATTGGGTATTTCAATCAAGGTGGATTACAGCAAGTGGTGTCTGTATGATTCTGGAGCCAAAATGTCTCTGAAGCTTTCTGATTTAGCAGAAATGCCTTCTTGATCGTAGAAAAGGTGGCATGATGTGGCACCTTCAAACAATGGTGGCAGGTCCCTGATTTTACACTTGAGTTTTCCTAATTGGAACATAGTAATGCTGTTCCAGAACAAGTAACTATAGCTAATTTAGCATGTGATTCTGAGGCAGTCCTATATTTATATATGTAATAAGGGATGTCCTCTGATTTGACAAGCAGCTTCTTAAACATTACATGAGAAGCAGCTCCTTTGGCAGTCTGGTTCTGCAATATAGACTTAAGAATAGATTCTGGAATCTCATCCTATAGATTTTTATTCAATTGTCTTAAAAATTCCATAAGCCATCTGACATGCTGTAATAAATCCTTTTATTCAAATTGTCTAGAGTGGAATCTGTTTTCTGGTCTCTGCATCAGAATTGTGACCAATATGAAACCCCAAATAGGGTTTTCTATGTATAATATTGTGTTATCTAAAAATAGTGACCGATTTAATTCTTCCTTTCCAATGTGGATGGCTTTTATTTCCCTTTCAATTGCTCTGGTCAGGACTGCCAATACTATGTTGAATGAAAGTGGCAAGAGTGGACATTCTGGTCTTGCTCCTAATATTAGAGGAAAATCTTTAAGTTTTGACCACTGAATATGATTTTAGCTGTGGCCTTGCCAAACATGGTCTTTGATATGTTGAGGTACATTCCCTCTATATTCACCTTGTTGAGAGTTTTTATCAAAAATGGATGCTGAATCTTGTCAAATCTTTTTTCTGCATCTACATAAATAATCATATGATTTTAATCTTTCATTTTGAAGATAATGAACCATGTTTGGATCCCTAGGACAAATCCCATTTGATCATGGCATATGATCCTTTTAATGTATTATTAAATTTTGTTTGACAGTATTTTGTTGGTGATATTTGCATCTATGTTCACCAAGGGTATTGGCCTGTGATTCTCTTTTTTGTGACATCTTGTCTGATTTTGGTATTGGAGTAAAGCTGGCCTTTAAAATGTGTTTGGAAGAGACCTCTCCTATTTTTTGGAAGAATTTGAGAAGATTTGGTATTAATTCTTCTTTGAATATTTGGTAGAATTCACTAGTGAAGCCATCTGGTCTGGACTTTTGTTTCTTGGGACATTTTTGATTACTGACTCAATCTCCTTTCTAGTAATTGATCTGTTTAGATTTTCTATGTCATCATGACTTAGTCTTGGGAGGTTGTATATTTTTAGGAATTTATCCATTTCTTCTAGGTTGTCTAATTTGTTGGTGTATAGTTGTTCGTTGTACTCTCCTATGATCCTTTGTATTTCTGTTGTATCAACTATAACATCTCCTTTTTCACTTCTAATTTTATTTTTTTTTAATCTTCTCTCTTTTTTCTTGGTGAGTCTAGCTAAAGGTTTGTCAATTTTATCTTTAAAAGAAACAGCTCTTAATTTCACTGATTTTTCCTTTTAGTCTTTTTGTCTTATTCCATTTATTTCTGCTCTAATCTTTTTATTTCCTCCCTTCTACTAACTCTGGGTTTCATTTGTTGTTATTTTTCTTGTTCCTTGAGGTGTATAGTTGGGTTGTTTGAGACTTTTCATGATTCTTGAGGTAGGCATTTATCACTATGAACTTCTTTCTTACAACAGCTTTTGCTGTCACATAAATTTTGGCATGTTATATTTCCATTTTCATTTGACTCAATATCTTTTTGGATTTCTCTTTTATTTCTTCTTTTACCCATTAGTTGTTTGGTATTTTAATCTCCACATATTTGTAGACTTTTCAGTTGTTTTTGTGTCATTAATTTCTTGTTTCATAATATTGTGGTCAGAAAAGATGCTTGATATGATTGTAACCCTCTTTCATTTATTAAGATTTGTTTTGTGGACTAACATATGATCTACCTAAATGTTCCATGTGCACTTGAGAAGAATGCTAATTCTGTTGCTTTGGGTTGGAACATTCTGTAAATATCTGCTAAGTCTATTTTTTTTTTAAGTACGTCCTGGCCCAGTGTGGAGCCCAACATGGGGGCTTGAACTCAAGTTCGAGTTGAGCCACCCACACGCCCCTGTTAAGTCTATTCTAACATGTCTTTTAAGGCTGATGTTTCCTTATTGATTTGCTGTCTGAATGATCTACCCACTGTTATAAGTTGTTCTTCTTTGATATGAAAAATGGGGTTTTATGACTTGTGTTGGAAAAAGGAATTGAAAACTACTATGAGCATACCAAATTATACTGAAAAGCACAGATAATGCTTCAGGGAATATAGTGAGAATATTACTAATTGCTAGATCAAATGCACAAAGAATAAGGAGACAGGAATAAGGCAAGAAGACAAAATATTCATCTGGAACAATTAAAAGATCAATGATGACATAATTATAAAACAGAAAACTAATGTTCTAACCAAAGCATGCTTTCTCCTTCAATTAATAATAATTCAGTGTGCTGTACTATATAAAATAATTTTATAATATCAGTTTCAGTTCTTTTGTGAAACCACAATGAAAGACAGACCAAAGAGATGAATGATTTGCAACAAAGACAATGCAGTGACAACAAGAACTATTAATAGCCATCTAAAATCATAAGAGCTGTATAAATCCTCCTAAACCTTTATCCATCTGCTCTCCCTAACAAATATGCTCAAAAGGTTAAGAAGGTAATACTTTGTATCTTCCTTGTCATTTAATTTCTTTGGAAGTCTGAGTGTTCACGAACTTTCAAATCCGCCTGGCACTTCTACATTTTTTTCTTGGATTTTGTCTACAAATACTACACTATTATTAATGTGAGAAGTTCTTCCACAGAAAGCTGGAGACACAGTTCATTGCCCACTAGCATCTCTAAGTATTAAATAAAAACAGCACTTAAGGGGTGCCTGGGTGGCTCAGTCAGTTAAGCATCTGCCTTCACCTCAGGTCATTATCCCAGGGTCGGGTCCTGAGATTGATCCCAGTACTGGGCTCCCTGCTCAGCTGGGAGCCTGGTTCTCCCTTTCCCTCTACCACTCACTCTATTTATGCTCTCTTTCTCTCTCTCTCTCTGTCAAATAAACAAATAAATAAATTTTAAACACACACACACAAAAAAAACCCACAGCATTTAAAAAAATGACAAAAGAAAAACAAGTTCCAATTAACCACCTAGAAAATAAAGCAGTATGAAGCAGATACTGCCAGGTAGCATTCAGGGTATTACACATTGGTTATGCATTCTGAACACTTCCAGAGACAGTGGGGAAACACACTAAAAATTCCAATACCATAAATCTGCTTTTAAAATTATGGTTCATCATTCTTCTATTTGTACTAAAAATAGTCACAAGCTTATTTCTATGATTTATATTTAAATTAACAAAGAAGTATGCCATTGGGTAACAGGGCACCTAGAGTAAATCTTCCCAAATTCTTAAGATCAATGAAGTAGGAGATGGAAGAAAATAAATTATCCTATCAGACATAGAGATTGTTAAGATATTTGAAGGTTAAGAAATAGGAAATGTAATAACTCCTATATACAGAAAGGAGGAAGGCATTCATTTTTAGTAACTTTGATTTAGAGTCAGCCAATATTGTAGAGAGGACTGTGCCACAGTCATTCTGCTATGCACTTTCACAATGATTGTCTATTTAGCTTCAAAGATTATCCTGGCAGGTACGAAGTATTACTCTCATTTTACAGAATAAGGAAACAAAGGATATTAAGAAACCTGCCAAAATTCACAAAACTGTTAAGTGAGAGAGGACACATGATAAACAGTGATTCCCTCTGCAGGGTGAGTGCTGGGTGGCAAAAGCAGAGGAGAAAGTGTGAGTGGTGCCCATATTCCATGCCACATCACCAACCCAACAATCTGTAACAAATATTTGCCACATTATACCTCATTAACATCCAGTTAAAATGTGTCTATTTTTCAGTGTATTAACATATTGATCACTATAGCATAGCATTTTCATATACCACTATGATTCAGGAGGATAAAATTATTCCTGAAAAATTCCCATAAGCTCTCAGAGTTATTTATCCACCCTACCACCTTAACATTCACATTTGAGGATCACTTTCCATCAGGATAAAAAAGAAACCAAACTTTATTAAGAATAAGATAATGAATATGAGGAAAGTTATTATTAGAATGTATTTTAAAAGGCCATGATATAGACTTGAATTTGGTGGATTAATGGGACATTAAAGAGACAATGGCTAAAGATAAAAAACAAGCTATCATTTACATAATATTTCATTAGTATCTGGAGATACAGAGATCAATGTAATAATTAATGGCACAGTTGGGATCCCTTACATCTCACTAATCATTAACAGGATATAAAAGCACTGATGTAATTGGGAAATTTGACCAAACTTCACTGTAGACGAAAGGAAAATACACTGGAAGTGATTTTGTTCAGCTCATGTATAAAAACTGTTTCCACCAGGCAGTAATGACAGAAATCTAAGGAAATTTCCTACCAACTACATAGCACAGAGTGATAGATAAAAAGAGAACATTTTATTTTTTCCCTTTATTTTCTATATCATTTTCACATTCTCCCTCAGTTAATTGGACACTTACTTAAGCCATATAGGTCATAGATCCTAAACCTAAATCTTAAAATCCTAGGGAAAAAGTTTTAACTATCACCGTATCTACTGTGAAATCATACTAATACAAAAATATGAACCTTGATTTTTTTTAATTCCATGGAATAATCTGGTGAATTAGTTGATGTCATAAGGAAATTATTTAACTATGTAGTATTCAAAATAAAATAAAAAATACATTAATAAAGCTACATTTTAAAGTATGACAAGGAAGTAATTTCTACTACTTTGACTTAATGTCATAATTACTATTTTATTACTGTGATAATTAAGAAACAAAAGTATAACTGTTACAATATGATCCATACCAGAACTCAGTTAAGTAAACCAATGGACAAATCAGAAATTCTTACAGAATTTCAGAGGTCCCCAGCTGTCAAAAATAAATTCAGTCTTGGGGTACCTGGGTGGTGCAGTTGGTGAAGTGTCATGATCTCAGAGTCCTAAGATCGAGCCCCATGTTGGGCTCTGCACTCAGTGTGGAGTCAGCTTGGGTTTCTTTTTCCCTCTCCCTCTGCTCCTCCCCGCTGCTTTCTTTCTCTCTTTCTCTCTCTCTCAAATAAATAAATAAATCTTAAATTCAGTCTTGAAAAACAATAAAAAAAAAAAAAAAAACAATGCTGGAAGGGAAGCCTGGATCATTGAAGCATGCTGCCATGTATTTCTTCAATGTTAAGGATCAAAGAGGGAATTGTCTTATGCTCCTCTACTTCACTGAAATAAAACTTAAGTTTACAGTGAATAAACTGTGTAGGAAATCAGTTGAATGACTTTTGTTAAGATACTATTTGGTACAAGGTACTGCGCTAAGTGGTCCAGCAACAAAGATGAATAATAGCTGTATTAGTTTGTTAGGGCAGCCATAACACAGTATCCGAGACTGATGTGGCTTAAACAACAAAACTTTATTTTCCCACAGTTCTGGAGGCTAGAAGCCTCAGATCAAAGGGTTTGTTGAGAGCGTGTGTTTCTCCTGAAGCCTCTCTCCGTGGCTAGCAGATAGCTGTCTTCTCCCTATGTCTTCACGTGTTCTCCCTCTGTACATATCTTGTGTCTTACTTTCCTTTTTTTTTGTTTTGTTTTTACTACTTTCCTTTTTTTTTTATAAAGACACCAGTCATATTGGATTAGGGCTCATTCTAATGACCCTTTAACGACCCGATTTCCACATGCAGTCACATTCTGAGGTACTGAGAGTTATGGCTTCAACATATAAACTTGGGGGGACACAGTTCACCCAATAACAATAGCCCTCCAGGACCTCCAAATAATATATAAAAGTAACTACAGTAAAAGGCAGAAAGTGATAAAAGTTTCAGTACAAATCCAAGATTATGAGAGAGCATAGAGAGGTTTAAAGGAGAAAGAAAGGTTTAAAGGATAAAGTGGTGTCTGAGGATAGGATTTAAGCAGATTGAGATGAATATGGTGAAAAGGGCAGAAAAAGGCATGATTGGAGCAAGGACTGTGTAGGGCTAATTTATCTTTTAATAATCAAACCTTACTCTGATTGACATGACATATTATGTATTTAAGATGATAAAGGTCATTTGGTCGCTGATAGCACATCAGCAATACAAAATCATATTTTCTTCAGTTTTCTATGTAAAATATGTCACAGGCCAAGAACAAGACAAATCACACAATTCTCCACCATCTTCCAACATACCATTTGCACTCGTGGACATTTTTTAAAAGAAATAGAACAGGGAGGGAATTAGAATCGTACCAATCGTAAACCAGCAGATATGGATAATAAAAGTCCAATAGCAATCAGATTATCCTTGTAGGAAATCTATATATCAAAAAACTATACCTAAAGATTTTTGTTCTGAGGGTCAGTTCCCAAATTTATGTGATACAACGGTATTTTAAATTCTTTCCTGTAATAAACTGTCACTATCTGAATTTTAAAAAAAGGTAGATTTGTGATATTTTATTACCAGTGAGCACAACCTACACATAGCTGCCCAACCCATTATTCTTAGTCCTGTTTGCTAAATAAGTCATATTTCTGACAACAACAACAACATCTTCTCAATTTTAATTGATTTTATTTAAAAACACAAGAGGGATAGTAAGGAACCTATACAAAATACACTTTTGTATTTTCAAAGGGGAAAAATACTGAACTTTCAGTGGAATCACAGTAAATGTGTGCTTCCTTATAACTTCTTACATATGTCACTGGCGGATAAACTGAATTTTTACTTACTACTTAAAATTCTGACAATTCAATAGCACACAGCCAGATGACATTTAAAATGTGGCAAAAACAAGATTTTTATTTTGTTCAGAGATATTTTTCCAAAGGCACCTTAAAGTTTTCTCCTCTACTGTCAAGACAATCATTTAGGTACGTGTCATAAACCGTTTGAAATACATATATATCTTACATTTCGTATCACTTGTTAGTGCCTAATTAAACAGGAAAAAAAAATTTAAGCTTAGTGAATTACAAAATCAAAATTAAAACACATCAGGTTTTACATTAGGAAATAAAGATCTTGGCACATAAACCTTTAGCCCTGTAGGAAATGAGCTTAATCTTTTACATTGGTGAAAGGTGCACAGTGATCATTCTGTGCAATTACATAGCTAGGCGAAGGCTTGATTTGGAAACAGCATTATTATACCAACAAGAAAAATCACTTTGCATAGCTATGCTTAATTTTTGCAGTCGCCTAGAATAGTTATGCTACATATACATTCTGGCTTTGCTCTAAAACCTGTGTTGGGAGGTTGTGAAATGTAAAAAGTAAATCTACCCTCAATTACTTGAAGGTTACTCCTGTGGAAATCAAATGAGAGCTTATTAAGTAAAACAAATTTAATTAAACAAATGCTTATTAAGTATCTGCAGTATACCAAACGTTGTGTAAACCTCTGCAATGAAGTAAAACCTAACAATCAGCACACATCCACTGTATTGGATTGCTCCTCGTTCTTTGATTTCATCTTTACTAATCTGATGTTTTGAGTGTTTTTTAATTGTTTTGTTTTTCTCACATTTAAATTCACCTCCAGAATCTCACTAACTTCTGATAAGAAAGAAGAGTCTCATTTTCCCACTCAAAGCATATTTAGTCTAGCTCAAAGGGATATTTATTTTGCTTTATCATGATCTACAAAATTGTTCAGCTGTATCTTCATGGACAACCAATGACTTATAGAGGAAGAGATTTGAGCTTTTGTTAATTATTTGACTCAAAAGCTGAATAACAAATCGAAAGTTAGCCTTAAGAATTAGGTATATCTTTCTCTCTGATTCAAGAAAGTTCAAGATGGAAAAACCCAGAATTATGGTTTATACATGACCTCCATATTTTGACAAAAAAAATAGGCAAAAACTAATTTGAGAAGAAAACTAATTTTTAATAGGGGATAATAGGCTACTCTGAAAAAGAAGCACTTTTACGTACCTTTAATATTAGAGAGGAGCTAAAAGTAACATCATTCTTATTTATGGTCCTAGAGAATTCGAACAATTCAGGAATTCTTTGTGACAGGCTTCTATATTTTAAACCTGATTATACTAGCAAAATTCTTTTTAGGTGGAACAATAAATGAGGATAAATCTATAAAACTCTTAGAGTTCCTGGGATGTTTCCACACATATTAATAGTAGCATTCCCCCCCCCAAAAAAAGATACCCCCAGCTTTTTCTTTTTCAACATTTCCTTGGTGATTCAGGGTCTTTTCTTATTCCATACAAATTTTAGGATTGTTTGTTCCAGCACTTTGAAAATGTCATTGGAATTTTGATCGGCATTGAAGGTATAGATTGCTCTGGGTAGCATAGACATTTTAACAATGTTTATTCTTCCAACCCATGAGCATGGAATATTTTTCAATCTTTTTGTGTCTTCCTTAATTTCTTTCATGAGTGTTCTGTAGTTCCTAGAGTATAGATCCTTTACCTCTTTGGTTAGGTTTATTTTGAGGTATCTTATGGGTTTTGGTGCTATTGTAAATGGAATCATTTCTCTAATTTCTTTTTCCACAGTTGCATTGTTAGTGTATAAGAAAGCAACTGATTTCTGTACATTGATTTTGTATCCTGCCACATTACTGAATTGCTGTATGAGTTCTGGTAATTTGGGGGTGGAGTCTTTTGGGTTTTCCACATAAAGTATCATATCATCTGCGAAAAGAGAGAGTTTGACTTCTTCTTTGCCAATCTGAATACATTTTATTTCTTTTTGTTGTCTGATTGCTGTTGCTAGGACTCTAGTACTATGTTGAACAATAGTGGCGAGAGTGGGCATCCTTGACGTGTTCCTGATCTTAAGGGAAAGGCTCTCAGCTTTTCCCCATTGTGGATGATATTCCCTGTGGGTTTTTCATAGATGGATTTTATGAACTTGAGGAATGTTCCCTCTATCCCTATACTCTGAAGAGTTTTAATCAGGAAAGGATGCTGTATTTTGTCAAATGCTTTTTCTGCATCCATTGAAAGGACCATATGGTTCTTCTCTCTCCTCTTGTTAATGTGTTCTATCACATTGATTGATTTGCGAATGTTGAACCACCCTTGCATCCCGGGGATAAATCCCACTTGGTTGTGGTGGATGATCCTTTTAATGTATTGTTGGATCCTATTAGCTAGGATTTTGTTGAGGATTTTGGAATCCATATTCATCAGGGATATCGGTCTGAAATTCTCCTTTTTGATGGGGTCTTTGCCTGGTTTGGGGATTAAGGTAATGCTGGCCTCATAGAATGAGTCTGGAAGCTTTCCTTCTGTTTCTATTTTTTGAAACAGCTTCAGGAGAACAGGTATTATTTCTTCTTTGAATGTTTGGTAAAATTCCCCAGAGAATCCATCAGGCCCTGGACTCTTGTTTTTTGGGAGGTTTTTGATCACTGCTTCAATCTCGTTACTGGTTATTGGCCTATTCAGGTTGTCAATTTCTTCCTGTTTTAGTCTTGGGAGTTTATAGGTTTCCAGGAAGGCAACCATTTCGTCCAGGTTGCTCAGTTTATTGGCATATGGTTGTTGATAATAATTTCTAATAATTGTTTCTATTTCCTTGGTGTTAGTCGTGATCTCTCCCCTTTCATTCATAATTTTATTATTTTGGGTCCTTTCTCTTTTCTTTTGGATAAGTCTGGCCAGTGGCTTATTGATCTTATTAATTCTTTCAAAGAACCAGCTTCTAGTTTTGTGATCTGATCTACTTTGTTTCTAGTTTCTAATTCATTGATCACTGCTCTAATCTTAATTATTTCTCTTCTAATGCATAGCTTAGGCATTTGTTGCTTTTTCTCTAGTTCTTTAAGGTGTAGAGTTAGTCAGTGAATTTGGGATTTTTCTATTTTTTTGAGTAAGGCTTGGATGGCTATGTATTTTCCCCTTAGAACCATCATGTTGCCTGATTTCAAGCTATATTACAAAGCAGTGATCGCCAAGACAGCATGGTACTGGCACAAAAACAGACATATAGACCAATGGAACAGAATACAGAGCCCAGATATGGACCCTCAACTCTATGGTCAAATAATCTTCAACAAGGCAGGAAAAAATATGCAATGGAAAAAAGACAGTCTCTTCAATAAATGGTGCTGGGAAAATTGGACAGCTATATACAGAAGAATGAAACTTGACCATTCTCTAACACCACACACAAAGATAAACTCAAAATGGACGAAAGACCTTTGGTATAGCCACTTTGGAAAAGAGTGTGAAGGTTCCTCAAAAAATTAAAAATAGAGCTACCCTATGACCCAGCAATTGCACTACTGGGTATTTACCCCAAAGACACAGATGTAGTGAAAAGAAGGGCCAT